>NC_134861.1:90415995-90720995 GCF_049852395.1 Peromyscus maniculatus bairdii
ACCACCCTGATACATCAAATTTTATTAACTGATGCACACAAATTAAAAACATGCTAAATATGTTATCATCGAGTAATATGCATGTATCCTGAATACATGACAAAAGCAGTTTATCAATAATGATGATTAGTTGCCAAGACAATCAAATTTAGAACTAAAAATTTAAAAGCACCTCCATACCTGTATAATTATCCTCATTTTTAGCTGGTTCAAAAGATAAAATGTACTGCAAAATAATAGCACAGGACCAGATGTGGAGGCATCCACTTATAACCCTAGGAAGCTAAGGCAGGGATATGGTGATATTTTATTTGTACTGAAATGCAATTTTAATTTTATGTTAATAAATAAAGTTGCCCTGGGGTCAGAGCTATTAGAGCCATAGCAAGAGCGTGATGGTTAGAAGAGCTAGGTAGATTTCTGTGTGTTCAGGGATACAGCCAGTATTGGAGACATACGCCTTTAAGACCTGGAGGGCGGTACTTACAGGCAGTGATGAGGCAGTCATGTGGTTGGGTTTACAACCAATGAGAAGGCAGAACAGAAAGACTATTTAAACACAGACAAACAGGAAGTAGCTCTCTCTCGGGGAAGCTAGGAGCACTGCAGGAGGTAAGATTTTATCTCTGAGCTCTGACCTCTCGGCTTTCTCTTTTACATTGGCTCTGTGTTTCTTATTTTAATAAGACGATTGGTTACATCTACACAGGGAGATTACCACAAGTTCAAAGCTAGCCTGTGTTATACAACAACAATAAACACTGAAACAACAACAAAAAAGTGTGGACGCATGCCATACTCATTGTACTAGAAATCACAAACACCGAATTTGAGTCTAGACCCAACTACTTTCCAACAGTGAGATGTTGAAGAATGTACTAAACTGAGTCTCGTCAATTTCATCTGTAAAATGGGACTGATATGATATCTAGCTCTGAGACTGTTAAGGCAAAAATGAGATAATGTATTTGACAAACCAAAGATGCAATGGATGCTCATGGGCTGCTGGCTGAACTGGGGTTCTAAAACCACCCTATGAAAAGGAAGCCGTAAGTTTCCTCCAGAATGGCAATGCCTATTTTCCCTGCACTTGCAGACACCAACCACCACTCTACCCAACAAACATACACCCATGCACAGATGCACACAAGCATTACAGACACTGACATTCTGAGCCTCAATAATCTACACAAATATTCCCAAGAAGCAAGAAAAGAGTCCTCTAAAAAAAAAACCAAGAACATCTTAGACAAGGACCCACAACATCCTAGGTTCATAAAGCAAAATTGGTGCTCTAAAAAGAACTATTTCTATTGGGAGATGGTTCTTTTCTTCAAGAGTCTGCTGGCCTTAACCCAGCCGACCTGCAGTACCACAAGCTCCATACAATTCAATTAGTGATCCATAATGAAAGACTAGAGATGAAGAATAGAACCATCAATACAGTCGAAGCTGTTCAGAAAACAAAACAAACAACAAACAAACAAACAAACAAAAAAACATTTTCTTTACTCACCATCATCTAAGAGGCTTTGAAGGGCACACTCCTAATCTCTGTTTTGTGTTATTACTGACCGTTCAAAGCTTCCATGGGCTTTCTAGAGCCTATAAATTAAAATCTAAACCGTTGGTATCAGCAGACTTTTGCATCTGCAATAGTTCCTATGCACAACTTAAGTAAGTGGATTAGCGGAGTATTTCATCTCTATATTTTCCTACAGACTATGTAAAGCAACTCATAAAAAGGAGAGAACAATGCAAAGAATAGCACACACCTCAAAGTCTAATGTATGATTCTAAATCTGCTGATAATCAAGAATACCCAGTCCCCTGACTAAATCTCACTATTGAAGTTTAGGTCACTGCTATCAACTGAAGAAGGTCTGTGTATATTTTGCCACTGATTTTTTTTTTTTTATCCAAACACATGGAAAACACAGAATATAATCCTGAAAACTTATTTCAGAAGTTCTGAGCCTTATCTATTTTTAAAAGATCTTTTCCCTTGAAGATTTATAAGCCACTTTTGGCAGACAAAAATACTCATAAGTAATATAAGTAGTTACAACTTTCCATTGAAAAGCAACACAGAATCCTGCCATAGACTTAAGAGTAAAGAGAAGTTAATGGGAAGCATGGAAAGGGAGGGAGATGGGACTTTAAGAACAGAGAGGTTAATTTGTTTGCTTCAAAGTATATAATCATTAAAAAGACACAATTTGTTGTGTATTACCTAACCACAACATCTCATGTTCCTATTTCTTGAATTCTATTTGGAGAAATAATACTCTCTTGTTTCTTGATCTGCTTTGTCCTCTTTTTTTTTTTTCTGTTCCTTATTCTAGCTCTGCTTCTCTTTCTTCTATGTCGCTCCACACCTGACATCTCCCTTCAGTGAAGTGTTTGGTATTCAGGTAAACTTGAAAGTAACATTATTCAGACTTATTGCTAAGCTATATCTAGAGATTTTATATAGATTTATTGTTAACGGTTCATCATTTCTGGATGCTCACGGTAGCTGTCAAAAGGTGAAGGTCTGAGTATTAACACAAGGAAATACTTGAAAGACACAAATGAAAATATTTATATAAGGCACATGCATGTGTGCATGCACACAGACACAGACACACACACACACACACACACACACACACACACACACACACACACTTCTATGCCTCCTAAAATTCTTATCTTGTAAAACATTGTTTGATACCAAAGCATGACAAATTAAGGGCTTAATATCAGTATTAATAACTCAGCTTTAAATTTCTTGGCAAATAATTAAGATTAATGACAGAAAACATCCCCTTTTCCCCAACGTAACACTTGCTTGCACCTCTTCACACCTTTCCCATCATCCCTTCCAGGCTCGTTTTGGGCTGTGAAAACAGAGGTCCTGAAACACTGATCCTGTTATCTCCTGCTTTTTGCAGCAGAGTTAGCAAAATAGACATGAGCAAATTTACAGCCAGCAGCTCAGACAGCTGCCTTACTTAGCAGTTAATAGGAAAGGCACTAATCTAGTTAGGATCCGGGACTAGTTCATAAATCTGGATTCGGAGGACAGCTTAAGCCATCACACATTTTTCCAGAGAGTAGGATTTGAATTAGATCATCAGCTTTCTCACCATGAAGAGCCAGTATTTCTGTAAACTAGAACAATGGGACATGGAGCTAACATAAGCTACATGCTAGCCAGCTGGTTGAGTGATTAGGCAACACATGATTGACAAGAACTTACATGGTTTGGCAGGGACTAATACGTATCTAGAAGAATGCCAATCACTAAAAACTTTTCTTGGATCAAATAGGAAGTAAAGATCAAATACATTTTTTTAAAAAAAATATGGGGTAAATGCTACTTTAAGCAAAAAAATCATAATCTAATGAAGTGAAGTAATAAAAAATAACTAAACTCCATCTAAGCAGAATTCAACCTCAAGGGAGATTATTGTGTCATACTTGTGTAACTCAAAAAAATGCTTAATTTAGTTCATTATAACTTGAAATTGATTATCATGCAAAAAGACAAATCTTAGCTCCATAAAATAACATTTTATGTACCACTATTCCCTACCATGCCTTAATAAGGAATTATTCAAACGTGTCAAATAATAGAATAGCTTTGTCTTCCTGTTCCCTGCAGCTTATTTTCAGGAAGGTGTAGGACAGTAAAATACGAAGTAATGATCATAGAAATACTTAAATCTACAAAGTCAAGTGACATTTCTCTCACATATCTCTAGGATCTAATACATCGTTCATTTTTATAAATTACAACAAAACCAGAGATGATATCTGTGTACAGAATTCTGTGTATTGAATCAATCTCATATATAACAGATAAGATATTGTACCCAGACTTAGAATATCAAAGTCTTAATGCCCCTTACAGAGTTGTAAGAACCACATAGGCATGTTCATGTCTACTGGGTCTCTCCTTAGATGTAATTTAAAGGATAGAGTGAACGACATAGAGGATTATATAACTAGAACCTGATTATATAACTAGAACCTGAAAGCCTCCATGAGTCGTATGATTAAGTCCAGTTAAACACAGATAATGTAGTGACAACCAGGCATCCAAGTGGAAAATCACATAAGTTCTCAGACATGCAGGTGGAAGTCAGGAGGAAGGGCAGACTTTTCTGAGAAAGATATTCCTAATGTTGATATCAAATCACGGGGCATCTCTGTGCTTTCCACAGAAAGGTGGGAAACCAGAGAAATAGACCAAGGATTAGGACTTGAGGACACACCAGGGTTAAGCGCTAAGATGGGATTGAACTGAAAAAGAGTCACTGCAGAAGAAAAAGCACCTTTTACTCTAGACTTCTTATCAGTATGCTATGCACATAAACATGCTATATGCATATTTCACTGCAATACTCTGCAGACTTACTAACTCCATTAGGTGACTAAATATAAAGGGGATTTATTTGTGTACCTGGTCCTTCCTTGGGAAGAGTAGAGACGTATGGCATAAAATACAGTGAATTCAGAAAAATTCAAGAAATCATTAGTGCCATGAAATGTGCTAGTAGGACATTTATTTTAAGAAGGAACCCTCTTTATTTTAAAAGCCTGTTTCAAATCTGCAATTTGTATTTAAAATAAAATATGCTTAGTAATCAACGGCATTATGAAGTATAAATTTCATGTAGGTGTACATGTATGTCTATGAGATATATGTATGTATGAAAGACACATACTTAGCATTCTGTACATTAACCAGCTTGCTAAGAAATATCATGTGAATCTGAAGTTTAGGACATGTATTAGTTTCCCCAAGTGTTGAAGTAAACAGATCTGTGGACAGAAACACATGATGCAAATCAGAGGATAAAATTAATTTGAAATGAGTTTGAAAAAACTACCCAATTTCATTGTTTTTGAAAATCATAAAGAGAAATAAAAATAATTTCACATAATTCATTAAAAGAGGATAATTATTATTGCAAAGCCAGAAAAAGCAAAATTGTAAACAAATGGAAGTATGCTAATGTGTGTCTATGTGTATTTGCTATTTATTCAGCTTAAAAAGTAAAACATACTTATTTTACATCTGAAAATCATCAGTTTCAAAATAATTATTAGACATTTAATTTTATTCAAAGTAAAAAATGGTAGAAATATAAATGTGAAGGAATTTTAAAAGATGAATTACTATAGATAAGAGATCCCAGGTTTTATTTGTAAATAAAAGTGAAATAAAGGATATATAGCAAAGAACACAGACAACTAAGCAGTGGGGGAGAAAGGCACATTGATATCAAAAGGGCAGTCCTAAACATACAGACCACTAACATTAGACAGTCTGAACAGACTTAGAATTTGTACTAGAGATGTATAAACATAGGCACACACAAATGTATGTAACAATTAATGAAATGAGTTCATAAACTAGGTATCTGTGGGAGGGTTTGGAGGAAGGGATGGGAAGAAGGGAAATTAATTATATCATAAACTTAAAAATAAATGTTTCTTAAAGTACTTAGCAAAGTATTTTAAGACTCTGTCCTAAAAGCATTATTTATATAGCATGTTTGGATACACATTCTTTTGAGAATCAGAGGACACCCAAGCATACTGGCACACACTTGTAACCCAGCACTCTGGAGACTGAAGCAGGAGGATTGCTTCAAGTTCAAGACCTATACAGTGAGAACAAGCCAGTCCACGGCTACCCAGCAGGACTCTGTCTTTGGGAAAGAGAAAAGGATGGAAGAATGAAAAACTTCCTGCTCAAGTCCATTTCCTTAACTGAATTGTAAAAACTTTAACAGTAAACTTACAAGTGGGCATCTGGTAGACCTTAACAGCTCAGTCAGTCACAGCACATTCTTTTTATTTTTGGTTGTGAGCCTAGCCTTTAACGGCTGAGCCATCTCTCCAGCCCGCACAATTCTTTTTAAACAATAAGTTATTTCAAAATACATTTTCTTCCTTTTTAGAGTGCATTCTGAGCTCCAAATTAAAAATTGAGTATTTACACATAATGAAAAAATACAACTTTTATGTTATAAAATCTGTGAAGTGATTGATTAGAGATGTGTTCTCTCCTTTATAATAAAGATTATATTAAGATTAAATGGGACTAAAAGGATGGCTCGGCAGTTAAAAGCACCTTCTGCTCTGGCAGAAGAGCCTGGTCTGGTTCCCATTGTCCTCACAGTGGTTCACAACTGCCTGCAACTCTGTTCCCAGGGGATCTAATGACTTTCTTCTAACTTCCAGAGGCACCTACATGTGATGCACAAACATACACTCAGGCACACACATACACACATACACACACACACACATATAATAAATAAATCCTGTTTTTAAAAGCTTACATATAAAGTACTGAAAAGAAAAGGGCAGGGGAAAATGTTAAAGTGTAACTCTGTGAAGTCATTTCTCCCCCAGGAGGGATGACTGTGGATGCTCTTAAGATGTTCCCATTTAAGCACTCACTGAGTTTATGAAAATAATGTGCTCAGCCCGGGAAAACTGAGATCAACCTTTGGCCTTTTTTTAAAAGGATCTTTTTTTTTGTTTTGTTTTATTTTTGATATTATAATATAATACATTTCTCCCGTGCCTTTCAAACCCTTCCATGTACCTCCTAAATCTCTTTCAAATTAATGGCCTCTTCATTTATTTATTGTTATTGCATACATACAGGTATATACATATACATTCATAAATATAACCTGCTTAGTTTATATAATGTTACATGTATACATGTTTTCAGGGCTATTTGGCTTTGGACAACCTATTGGTGCTTCCTTGGGGAAGACCACCTCTTGCATTTTTTTTAAAGTATTCTTTCACTGTGCCTGCCAAAGCTTATACATGAAGGAAAATTTATATTTCTAAAAGCAGTGCATTAATCTAAAAGAAGTGTAGAGGTGTTTATCATAATAAATAATTTTCTTTATTAATTATAAGAATGCTCATTAAGCATCCAAATACTATTTATAGGTCTTTTTAGAAAATTCATCTAGCTTTGTAATTTAAGTAATTGAATCTTACATGTCCTGCATCTCACTTCAAGAAACCAGAATGAATTAACACGTAACTGTTTATTACATAATTAAGAGGTGGTTTTACTTAAGCTAAGAAATAGAACTAAAAGAGCACTGTCTATGAATGTTAATGTCCAGAGCAAGAGCCATGAGTTGATGACTTCCATAAAAAGCTAATGTGTTCTGTACGACAAAATACAGTTATACAACCACAGTGTAAAGGCACGCTGGTCTCTTCAGGCACGCACCCCTGGAGCAGTCAGGGGAGCTGCTATGACAATGGCATGTTCCTGCCATGGGTTGTTCTACTGGAAATTTTATCTTTCAAGCCTGAGTCAGCCAAAGGCAAGTTAGCTGTAGTCAGTTGCAGTCATTAACAGCATACACCCAGGCACGGAAAACATTTAAAATAAGGAACCATTTGACGAAAAGATCAACCTTCTCCAGAAACCCAGAAGAGGTTTCCATAGCAAACACGGTGGACAACAAAAGCAGGTGACAGGAAGCCCTGATGTGGAGGAGTCGGTCACTCCATCCTCTGGACGGTGTCGGGTATCACATGATTCATAAACGCAGGGCAGCTCACGGTGACCCTTGGGAAGGCTGGAGTCACTGAAGAAGCTGAGATTCAAAAAAGGGTCAGGCCTGCTTGTTTGAGCAAGAGAATTCAGAAGCAGGGCTAACAGGGATGTGGACATAAGTTGACAACTAGGATATAAACTGGAGGTGGGCTTCGGTCACTGGCCTCTGCAGTGACAAAGCTCCTCCGCACCTTCTGAACGAGTTTGTGCTCCCTGGGATCCCGATGCATCTTGTCCTGTTTGGCTATAAACTTTTAAAAAATGGGGGGCTGATGTTCTGTCGGAACCGACATCAGTCATTTCAAAGAATGCAAAGCACACCAGTATAATTTGTCAGTGTTCTCCACATACTAGATCTGGCTTCACTTAAACTTACCGTGTACCTACTCTGCTTAGGTCACTTCCAGCTGATGAGGCCTTGCCAGCTCCAGCTTCTATCCCCAGGCCCTTTCCAAGGCTACTCTGTAGCAGGAATCTTAAAGAGTCTTATTAATAAAATCAAACCTGTGAGCCAGGTTTGGGGTGAAAGCTAGAAGATCAGAGATACAGAACAGGCCACAGCTAACCTCACCTGGCCAACTTCTCAGCTGGTCTTGTTTCCTCAGACTGGAAGCCTCTGTGTCCTCATCCCAATGGCTCTCAGCTGAACTGTGCTGCTAGAAAGCCTGAAAGCTTAACCAGCCAAATGCTTAACCAGCCAAATGCTTCTAGTTTCTGGTCCTCACGCCTTATATACCTTTCTGCTTTCTACCACCACTCCCTGGGATTAAAGGCTCGATTTCTGGGATTAAAGGCATGAGTCACCATGCTTGGTTGTATCCAAGAATTTCTGCCTAGCTTTGTCTCCCAAGTGCTGGGATTAAAGGCGTGTGCTACCACTGCCTATTCTCTATGTTTAATATTGTGGCTGTTCTGTCTCTGACCCCAGGTAAGTTTATTAGGGTGCACAATATTTTGGGGAACACAATACCACCACACACTACTCCTTTGCTCCAAAGCATGCTTTAGCGACTGTCTCATCTCAAGGAGATAGATGGTAATGCAGCCACTTCACTGGATGGTGGGGTAATTCACATGACTGCAATCTTTATTCTCTGACAAAAGCCTGGAACTCCTACTTGCCAGGCTAGTATTTTCACCCATCCCACTGCCATTTACACACCCGTGCATGATTAAGACTTTTACAATATTTTTGGTAAAAGTCAAACAGATCGATGAACTTTCTTTCAGCTAAATGTAGGTACTAGAAAGGGGTGTCCCCTCTCCAGGAGGAAAATGTTTGTTTATGTTGATGCACCACAGGTATGGAGTCCTGATAAATAAGAAGCACAGTGAAGTAAATTCAACTTCCTAGATTTTTGTTTTACTGGGGGGGGGGGGGGGGGCAGGGGCGACGCATTCATTTGGGAAAAAAAAAAGAGCCTAAATTTCACATCTGCAGAGTTCAGAATGTGCAATAGCACTGAACAGAAGCCCATGCATTTCAGGCATGCTCTGCGATTCTTCTGTTGCTTGTGTAAGTTGATGTGTTCACTGGCGAATGAGGAGCCATTTGAAGGTTAACATAACCTCGAACACTGTCAAGGTCCTCGGGGATTTAATTGGTTTGTGGAACAACTCCAAACTAATCCTCTGCTTTCTTCTTTCTTTGCCTTTCTGATTCTCTACTCTCTTTTCATAGGAAAAAAAAAGGAGGACGCATGGTAATGCATCATTTATAAATTACCTTGTTATTGAGGGGGAAAACACACACACACACACACACACACACACACACACACACACACACACACACACAAAACACTGCTTTGAAAACCAAACAAACTCCTGCTGCGGACTCGGGCCTGTTTGATGGAGACCCTTCAAAAGAGTCCAGGGCGTAATGGAGGTTGTTTGTGCAGAGACTTCGATCTGTACCTGCTGTCCCCTGTCACTCCCTGGAAACTTGGCGGCAGATGTTGCAGCCCTAAGTTGTCTCTGAAGTGGCTCTCTGTCCTGTCCCCCCACCGCCGTGGAGTCAAACTGCATTAGATCTCCTGTTTGTGCCTCCGGCAAGTTTGGGAGCGCAGCTGTGTCCACCCCGCTCCTACCTTTGGAGTTTCAGGCCTCCAGGCAGCGCGCGCGAGACCAAAAACGGTCCTGCCGCTCTCAACTACCTCGGCTGACAATCGGCCGCCGCCACCACCAGCAGATGTCGGGACAACCTGCTAGCGCGCACCTGGCCGCCAAACCCGCGACTCCCAGGACCTGCCGCCCGCATCAAAGCCCTCGCTCGCCCGCAGCCGCGCGCTGGGAGCCCGCCCGCCCGCCCCCGCGGCCGCTTTGATAAGGCTCGCACCAACTTCAGCCTCCGCATCAAGGACTTCGGGGCGCGCAGAGCTCAGCCCGGGAGCCCCGCGGCCTCTGCGCCCCAGCACAGCTTCGGCTCCAAATGCGGCAGGAAGGACACGCTGCCCCACCTGCGGGACTCAAGGCAGCTTCAGTTCTGTGGTCGCGGGTTTGTTTATTCGACTGAGCTCTCGGGAGGCGGAATCTGCGGGACACTGTTCCTAACATAAATGACAAGGCTGTTTTCCAAAGCACAAAACAAGCTGCTGGGTAGGCAGGGGTTGTGTTCCTTGGAGCCATTAGTCAGGCCCTGAGAACAATTGTGCTTTACTAGCTGTCATGCAGCTTAAAGTCAGCCTCCTCCCCCACCCTCAGAGGATGTGACTCTCTGGTATCCAGAAGGAAAAGTATTATTTATGCCCTGGCATTGTAAACGAACACCCCCCCTCCCATCTAAATGTGGGAGTTCCGGAGCCTTCCTAATGCCTAAAATGAACCAACTGTTTTACAATCACACAGTTACCCTCCTGTACCAACATAAAGACGTCACAAAAAGCACAAACAGATGTAAATGTTGTATTTGCGCATATGCATGCATACAAAAAAAGCTTGACGGCCACCACGGGAGACGTGGAGGGGGGATTAGTAACGACACCAGTTTACATGGTGAAACATTTCAAATTTTTCCTTTAAGGAATTGACCTTAATATCAGATAACACTTGTCCCAATGAGTTATTTGATATCATAGTCAAACTACTTCAATAGGAATTTAACATGCTTCCCTATGCTGACAATACACTATTTAATGGACTTTCTAATATTTAATGGAAAGTAATTTCTTAGAGCAAACTGGTAATCAGATGAAGGCCTCACCTTACATATATACTGTTCATATTTACATGAAGTATGTATTCATGATTTAGAACTTAATGTTGAACTCTGTTTAACCGAGTACTGGTGAATTTTAGGGGAGTAAATTTTGCAAACATCCAAACTTTTTCATAATAGTTGAAAGAGCATATAAAGTTTTAAGAAGAGAACTGGAATCCCACCCCCAATATCTCACCATTCACTTAATATCCAACACTTAATAACTTAATAAGATGGAAATTATTAAACATACAAACCAATATCTAACCTGGTGAAGAGCACACTGAGAAGAGGCATGAAAATAATTGTGGTGGTATTGTGTTCCCCGAAATATTGTGCATGCTAATCCTAGCATTCCAGAGGCAGAAATTCAGTGTTCAAGGATACAGCCAAGCATGGTGACACACCCCTTTAATCTCAGAAAGTGAGCCTTTAATCCCAGGGAGTGATGGTAGAAAGCAGAAAGATATATAAGGAATGAGGACCAGAAACTAGAAGCATTTGGCTGGTTAAGAATTTGGCTGGTTAAGCATTTTGTCCTGGTTAAGCATTTGGCCTGGTTAAGCATTCAGGCTTTTGAGCAACAATTCAGCTGAGACCCATTCTGGATGAGGACTCAGAGACCTCCAGTCTGAGGAAACAAGACCAGCTGAGGATCTGGCAAGGTGAGGTAGCTGTGGCTTGTTCTGGTTCTCTGATCTTCCAGTTCACGCCAATGCCTGGCCCTGATTTGTTTTTATTAATAAGACTCTCTAAGATTCATGCTACAGAAGTGAAAGTCTAGAGAGTTCACGAGGAAGAAGAGTTACATGTAGCTCCAGAAACAGAACTCAAACCCACATCTGAACTTAAACTGAGATGTGAATTTCCATATAAAAGAGGTTTCTATTGAGAATCTGCCAATAAACTGGCAATAGAAGAGTCTGTATCATAGTGCACATAGCTTTCTCTCCCAGTAGTCCCATCAAAGGGCACTGGCATTGTGTTAGAAAGTTCAGCAATATTTCTCAAGATGCATATCCTCACTGACTGAACTCAGAGGTTTCTGAAATGTTCCAAAGTTGAAGTTTAAATGTAAAATTCTTTTAAACTCTTCCACACCGAGCTAAAACCACCTAATCCTAAATACATCTTATCTTGGCTTCATAACGTAAGTACTAATTTGATGGAGTACTTCACACTGTTAAACAGTAGCATGTCAGACCTAAGTGAAGCCAAGGTCCTCTGAGGAGATGTACATGGTGTTCACTCCTTTGTAGGAGAGGCAGGATTGCACTCACACCATGGAAGCAGTCTGGCGTCAGGAACGGCACCGGGTCTCGCAATCAAACCTACCGATGTTGCCTATGAGGAACCTTTGAACAATTTCTCTAAAAGTGCGACACTAGGAAAATGGCGTAAATCATTAGAAAAATATTAAAAACAGAGTAATTCTAAACATATTTTTAAAACAAGAGCTTTAAACCAACTCCCTTGGTGAGGAAAAGACATACATACAACACATCTGTAAATATGTGGATCTAAACAGCACGACCACAGACTTCTTTGGTGCTTCAAGAATTAAGGACACCTTGACATTATTTCAGAGGCCAGACTATGCCAACTACTGAAGGCAGGTAACATGTTTATAGTGAAAGACAGTGGGTCTGAGGTATTTTCCCTAGATCTCATGGCTACTAAATGCTAGAAGAAAGACTTCAGATGCGAATTCCCAGTCTGTTTCTTCCAAAAGAAAATAACTCAGAACACTTGTTTTCAAAGTCAAATGCTAAAGCAATGAGCATGCTTATGATTTTAATTAATTATCTGGGAAGGCACTGCTGGGGAATTGGCTTGAAAATGAACTGTAACAACAAAATTTAACAAATACCCCATGTAGCAAGAGCACACACTGGTCAGTATCAATTCCACCCTGCACGCTAACAGGAAGTTTTAAATTATTTTCGTTAATATTTCCCTACTTTCATTATACTGCACCCCCCCCCAGCACCTTTCTCAAGAGATCCCCATACACAAACCTCGTCTCCTTCCTGGGGTCTCATCAAGGACACCCGGTCATATTGCTTCAAGATCAAAGCCCAGAGTGCATCCAGACGACCCTAGAGAGAGATTGGATTTGTGAGCTTGGGTAGCTTCATTTCATTAATCAACCTAGTAAGTTAGTAAATACAAAAACTGGAAGGCTTTTACGCTAAGAAAATAAGTAGTTGCTAGAGCACAAAATGAGTATCTGCTATCTGACCTGCCTTAGTCTTCCTCCTGGGACAGGAGAGACAGTAAAAGCTACTACATTCCTGTTAGCGTTAAGCTGTATCATGCGAAATGCAGGCCAGTACCTTAATCGGCGTGTACCACTTTGTCTGAGGGGCCTGGTATGTGGGTTTGGGTCGAGGTGGTCTTGATGGCATGGGTATCTCTTCTTCGGGGATCATCACCACAGCATTTTTGGCTTTCTCTAGCCTTGCCCCTTCCTCCGTAGATCCTTTATCTCCCCAGCGGACCTTTAAAACGAAGGAGACACTGATGTCAGACAGAGTGTCCCAGAAGAGCAAGCTCTCACGTGGCCCACAGGCCTTCCAGTCACCAGCCCGTGTAGGAAGATGAATTGGTATAGTGACTCCCAGTTCCTTCTCTTCTGAGTTTTAACGGGCCCCTTGCCACTCATTATTATTTGCCTGTGTAGATATGTGTGGGTATATATGTGCATGTTCATGTGTGTTTGAGTTCATATGTGTGTGGAGGCCAGAGGTAAACTTCAGAGGTCATTCCTCAGGTGTCCTCCACCATGTGTTTGGAGACAAGGCTCTCACTGGAAACTGGAGCTAGCCCATTAGAATAAGCCGGCTAGACAGGAAAGTTCAGGGATCTTCCTGTCTCTGTTTTCTCATCATTCTTTATTTTATGATTATCATGACCCAAATGCAAAGTAACTCTTGTAAAAATATGATATTACTTAAATCTGGTGTAATGGTTTCTCCATCAGTTCAAATAAGGAGATAATTTGTGGTATACATGTATGACTATGTAGTTCAATTCCACCTGAAGGTATTTGAGATGGTAATGGTAGCATTTATTCATTGTGTTCATGTGTATTCAATCCATACGAAATGCAAGGAAATAGATACTATGTGTGTCTCTTCCAGATGACAGAACTATGGCACGTGTTAAAAAAATGTGCCCAAAGCTACCACAGGTGCATATAGACAGGGTAGGGATTTGGACATAAGCAGTAAGAAATGAGTGAATAAGTTTTACATGATTTTGTATTACATAAATTTATCTTACATAAAAGGAATTAATTTTTTTAAAGTTTTTCATATTTGATTGGTTCTGAAAGTATGAATTTCCATTTACAGCATTCTTCTTGCCAAAAAAGCTTTCTGTCTTTAGTTCTTTTCTCATCTGAATATAGTCATTTGATAAATAAATTCTTACTTGAGAGACAGGAATTGGAAAAGTTTTTGTTTTGGGGGGGAAACACAGACCATTAGGGAATCCCACAGATTTTAGATCATTTCATTCTCTGGGAACTCTTAATATTGACCCATACCAAGAGGACTGGGGTTATTGTTTTCTTTACTTTTCAGTAAACAGAAATTAAGAGCCAAGTCATAACCCAATAATAATATGAATAGGAAATGGTCTCGGGAGAAGGACTTTACCCAAACAGGATCAGTGGGAGAATCCCAGCACATTGCCCAAGAATGCCCAGCACATTGCACAGCGCTCAACAAGCAACGTGCATGTAGAGAAGCAAAGACCAGTCCAAGATATGCTACAACATACCATTCAGTGGAAGAAAAAGTTTAAAGACACTGACTGAATTGTTAAGCAGGAAGATGGATGGTTACTTTTCATAGAGAAAAAAAAACTATGCAAGCATTTTATAAAATCACTTAGTTTTAAACACACACACACACAGACACACACACACACACACACACACACACACACACACCTTTTACTACATTTTTAGAATAATTTTCAATTTCAAGTGGACCCTGCTGAGTCATCAAAGTCTATCTGTATCTTTCAATGTGATCAATAGCTAGAATGTTCTTTATGGGGTTGTTAAATTTGTTTGAAACACATTAAACCTAGATAGTTGGGCTTTCTTTATGAAAAAAACAAAGGAAGAAAGGAAGGAAGGAGGGAGGGAGGGAGGGAGGGAGGGAGGGAAGGAGGGAAGAAGAAAGGAAAGAAAATTACCATCTTTTTTTCAGATCACAGTCTTCGCCTAGATAAGCTAATACTTAGAATAAGATCTTTAGATATAACTCATGAATTTAAAACTCTAAAACTAGTACACATTTCTTGCAGCTCAAACATCTCAATTTTGGGGAGCAAAACTAAACAAGAGATAGGTGGTTCAGTAAACACATGGATTCAACAACTCATAGAAATAGTTCAGAGTGAATCTGTAAGTAGATATAATTTAGATTCATACAGAAGAGGTAGATTTGAAAACAAACAACTCGTTAGCCTGGCTTTCACAGTTGAAACCGAAGAGGTTATGATAACTAGACACAATATCGCTGGACCCATTCTCAGATTTTAAAACAGTGAAAGTTGGTTGAACTGCAGTTCTGATCCAGCATGGCATCCCCAGGCTTTGATGATGATATGCATGACCCTCAGTCATAGAGGCCTAAGGAGATTGATAAGTTTGCTGTCTTTGTTTCATGAAAAAGCTCCTGAGTTATCACCAACCTTCACCAAACACAGGTTTCACTTAATCTCAAGGACTAAGACTAGAAGACACCTTGTAGAAGTATCCTGCAATGCTACAAAGGAATTAAACGTGTGTGTGTGTGTGTGTGTGTGTGTGTGTGTGTGTGTGTGTGTGTGTGTAAATTTAAATTTTTAAGTTGATCACACTGGGATGCCCTGAAAGGACGGAAGGAAGAAGAACAGAAATAGATTGCTAAAGAAATTCTTAGGAGAGTTTGCCCTCAGCTTTATTTTATTATGGGGGAAAAGTAGGTAAGGACAAACTTCAGAGCTGGATTCTTCCAGCTCTACTTGACTTTCATTATCAACAACAAGTTTCCTAATTTTCAAAGCATATTTGGATAACTTAGAGTCTATATGATAAAGGAGCAATTTCAGAATTTTTAAAATTCTCTTTCATGAGAAATTGGCAGGAACCCCCGTGTGAAGTGATTAGGAATTGTAGTAGATCTGTTGTGATAACAGCTGTTATTAAAAGCTCTGCTCCAGCTTTCTGAAAACTCCATTAGAGGAGAGTTTAAATCAATATTTAAATTAAAAGAGTGAGATTTGTAAAATCCAGAACAAAAAGTATCCATTGTGACTTAATCTAACCTCATCTCTGAAGGTTTTTTCTCCAATTCTGATGACCTCAGAACTTTTATAATCCATTTACTCTTTCCAGCTTACGTACTTTGCAGGTTTGAAGAGGTGTGCTTATAAAACCATTATGGATGGTTTTTCCCACTCCAATTCTAAATTCACAGTTGAGAAATTTTAATGATACTTAATTCTCAATTCAGCTTTATTGTGTACCTGTATATACTGAATTTCTTCTTTGTAAATATCTGTACTTTCTTTGTCGTTTTAAAAATTCATTATCATCCCATTTACCAGCATATCAATAGAGTATTCCATTTATGTGGCCAAAATTTTTCAAGATTAATGGATACAGAGTCAATGGAGGTTGACTCTTTTTCAAAAATAAAAATTTCCTCTACTAAAAAGGAAGGACAGGTGATACAATGTCTCATGCTGGAATTCGAGGACTCTCAAAGTTGGAATTACAGGCTACTGGGAACATGCCTGTGCTTTCTTGAGCATAGAGAAATTACTGCAGTTTGGATATGGAATGCCCCCTAGGGACCTGGGTCTTGGTCATTGGTGTGGCTCTTTTGGAAGGTGGCAGCACCCATAAGAGGCAGGACCCAGAAGGAGGGCTAAGAGTTTTTACAGGTTGTGCATCTAGGAGTGATAACAAGATGTTCATTGTCTTGTTTTGCTCCTACCTGCCCATAGTAAGCAGCATGCTCTGCCAAATACACCCTGCCACAATGTTCTACCTGGACCTAGACCAAACCAAGATTGGCTTACAAACCACAAGTTAACCTGAGCCAAAATAAAATTCCTTTTTTTGTAAGTTGATTTATCTAAAGTATTGGTAACAAAAACCTGACTAATACATAAAATCATATTCCTTTTTACCCAGGATCTAATCGTGGGTTTATGATGCTTTTTTTTTTTTAAGAAAGAATCTCAGTCTTTGGACTACTGCACAAACAACAATTAGTTCAACATAATAAATGATATATAGTATTAATTAGGATAGTTGGTGAGTAGCAAGTAAAAAGCTGTTGAAAGTTTTAAATGTGCCTCTTTTATATTTGTGATAAATCCATATCCATGCTGTTGAATATTTTAAAAATTTGTCTGTCAAATAGTAACTAAGTGTTGGGTCTTTTCAAAGAAGAACATTGTTGCAACTATGAGTGACTGGCATTCTTGGAGTTGGTGTTCCATGGGGTAATTTTTCCCAAAACAGTAGGGAAACCCATAACTATTTTTAGGCTTGGGATTCAGAAATTTTATCAATGCAGTCCTTTGACTGATGAAGCCTCTTGTTCTTCCCAAATTCTGACATGGCTAGGATGATTCCACAGAAAAGGAATGTGCCCAGAGAAGGCCCAGTGCTAACTAAAGAGGTTATAAAAAAAAAAAAAAAAAAAAAAAAAAAAAAAAAAAAAAAAACAGTGTCTGTGGCTCAATAACCCTACAAATACATATTTTAGATTAGCACTCTCTATTTCTTTATGAGACCAACCTCCATTCTTTTAATTCCTCCAACTCCTCGACCACCGTAATAGGAAGCATCCACAGTTGGCCATTTCTTGTTGGGCAAAGGTTCTTCTTCCTCTTCCTATGGAGATATAGTTTTAAAAGTTGATTTAATTAATTTCTTAAAACGTCATTTGGTCAGAGCTGCATGACATTTAAATGTTTTAAATAATTCCATTGTTATGGGGAAATGTTAAAATTATATCTGGGATATATGGGTGAATTTATAATCACATGCATCAATTTCAAGTGCAGTTCTACAAGAGATTAAGACATCTTCCCTTCAGCAAATTCTCACTACATCACCCCTAGGCTAACAGAAGTTGCTTTTTTTTTTTTTTAACTGTTAGTATTGTGTATTTAAACCACCAATTCAAACTTGAAAAGATGATTCAACTTAGGGCAACACTTCAACAATTATTTCATGTGTTAATATATATGTAACTTTGAAGTGTGAAATTTATAGTGAAAAGACAAACTTTAAAGAAGCCTAGAAATGCACAATACCAGCAGTTCCTTACTTTATGTTGCTAGAATGATGTTAGATAACAAAGGAATATAATAGCAAATTGTCACTTTGAAGAAAGTAAGGGTATCTTTGAACTGCCAGCTTGGATATTTCAACAATTTTAAATAAGTGTCATCAGGACTATTAATATATTATTATAAAATATATTAAATCTCTATGTACTTTTGATCCTGTAGCTAGTCTACCAATGAAGGACTCATTCCCCTACTCCATAAAAGGAATCATAAGATTGAAAAACAGCAGTTGGTTTTCACAAAGTAAAAAGTAGATACTTAGTTATCACATAAATAGAATTGGTCTAATTTTGGAATGATATTTACATATGAAAATAAAACAACTCCATATCACTTTATTAGGCACTCACTTACCTCCTTTGGTGCAGAAGGTGGTGGGGGAGGATCCTTGATAACCTGTCCCAAAACAAAACATAATAAAATGTAAAAATTTCCATAACATAAGAAAAAGTAAGAATGTATAAAAAAAAATGGTTACTGTCTTAATTCCAGAGGTGGATTAAGATTTAAAACAAAACTGTACTCAAATGAAGCTGACTTAAGGTTATTAAGAAGGGGATACTTTGTATCTTTACTGACCTATATATCCAATGAAAGTACTGCTATCAATCAGCATTTCACTGGTAAGACCAACACCAACACAACCTTTCTTCACAATGTTTCCTTTCTAGGAGTTCACTCTTTCCAGATGCAGACTACAAATGCTGGCATAACCTATAATGTCTCCTTTTTCTAAATAACTTCTCAAATCCTTTCCAGGTCCAACTGAGTCTTTAACATAGTTCTCTACCCTCTCCCCCTCCCATGCCACGAATTCCCGTCTTCCCAAAGCAAACTATAATTTCTGCGATATTTACAGATGCCTCTCTTCTTCCATTTATAGGGTTCTTTTTTTTTAATCCAGTTTTTAAAAAAATCCCCTTGTAAATGTCAATACACATTTCACATGAGCATTTCCTGCACTCTGTGCTCCCACTGTTTCGCAGAGTGGGACTGGTACAAAATACACTTTCAAGGATGTAAGGCAGGAGGGAAGGGGGAAGCCGGGAAGAGAGAAAAGTAAAAAGGGTGGGAAGAGAAAAGAAATGGAGGAGGAAAAGGTAGGGAGGAAGAAGGGAAACAGGAGGGAGGAACTACAGAAAAAGAAAAGATAAAGAGATAAGAACGGATCATTTTTATTTCATTCTCACTGTCACAACCCAAAGTCGAAGACTTAGGAATCTATGGACTTTAAAGATGTCAAGCACATTTTTTAACTCATGCAAGTTACACACAACCAAAATTTCAATATTCTAAAAATTCCCCACCTAGTAATGGTTCCAATTATGTCTGGACTACTGCAATAGAGAAATTCACTCTTTCATAAATCATCATTTGACTGGCAAGGGACTCATCACTTAAAAGTTTTTTTTTTCCCAAAATAAAGCCAAAGCTTCTCTCTGTAATAATTTCCACTCTTCAGCCCTGGTCCTGGAGTCTGGAAAACCTGAGCTTGTGCACACACACACACACACACACACACACACACACACACACACACACACACGTTTTTTCTTCCTAATGAAGATAAATTCCTAGTTTTGGAGACTACAATAATTATTTCATTTCTATTGAGGTTATATTTGGGAGCTAAAGATAAAACTCATTTTTTATAAAATGGTTATGAGTTACCTGGGTTATTTTGTTCACTTTCTATAGTATATATTCATTTGTCAATATCCTAACTACAGTTTCCTTAATCCAAAATAACATTTTTTAGATATGGTTCAGCAATTAAACTCAATAGCATTTTGGACAAAGCTGTTGGACCTTGTGATTTCTTGCCTCTTCTGGGCATTTTAATAGATAGGTTTCAAAAAAGAGCAAATGAGATTGGTAGGGGATAGTGGTGGGATTGACGGAGGAGAATTTAGAGGGGAGGGATCAGGAGTGGTAGATTTGATCAGAATATACTATATGCATGTAGGAAATGCTCAATAAAAAGCCAAAAAAAGGAAAGTATTAATGCTAATATACATGCTGTTGACAGTCTATCATTACATTTTTTTTTTACCAGTGGTTATATGCAATCCTTGTGGTAAAAATTAAACAACTAGCCTCTTTCAGTATCTCTAGCAAGTCTTTGTTTTAACTTGTGTAATCCGGTCAATATTCTTCTAAAAGAAGCTTAATCAATCATTTTTCCAGTCAAAATAGACTCAAAGTTCCAATGCATACAGTTCAAATCAAGAAATCATTGAATTTTATTGTAAGGACTCTCTTACGTCTTCCAAGTGTTCTCTGGAGATCTCTCACTAGGGAAAGTCCAAAATACACCCTTCTATTCCAATGAGCCTGAACATATCTGAGCTCACTTTCACTTCATAGCAAAGATTTCAGATTTACTCAGATAGATAAAATTTGCACAGATAAATAAAAAATAACACAGACTCTCTAATAGTCTCCTTTATCATATCATCCTGGGTATTACTGTATACTCCCTTCAATAACTCTTCCTTTTTATTTCATACTGACCATCCACATGAGTGTTAATAGAGAAAAATTAAGATTCAGCCTAAGATTCTTCTAGAAGGCAGCAGAAATTGGCTCAGGAGTTAAGAGCATTTACTGTTCTTGCAGAAACCCCAGCTTCATTTGCCAGAACTCATATGGTAGTTCACAACCACCCATAACCCCAGTTCCAGGGGAACCAATTCCCTCTTTTGACCCCTGTAGACTCCTGTACACATGTGGCATACACACAACACTCTGGTACACACACACACACACACACACACACACACACACACACACACTAAATAAGTAATTAAATAAATATGTATTTAAAATCTTTATGTAGTCACTTCTGTCAGACTCACACAGGACAAGGGGTACCATTGTGTTTCCACTTTGCTGGAAAGCCTTTACTTATCCTAATTTGTAATGTGGCGATATCAAGCCTCTGGGGTACATCTATATGAGCCAGCCATTCTGTTGTCACTGTCTGATGCCTCAGTTTCCACACAACTCTGCCCCAACTTTCTCCTTGTATGTGTCTAACTCCAACAAGATCAAAAATTCCCCTACTTCCTTCAAATATATGAACCATTAATATTTTAGGTCATGATCAAGCTCCAAGTTAGTAAGTAAAATGTTGATTAAAAGGTGAAAATGATACACACTAAGAGTTCCATGAGAGTAAAATATTTCTAATTTCAGTGAAAATAGTCATCAGTTTTCTCTATCAATGAATTCAGAGAACTAGTGAATTTAACAGTAATTGCAAAGACATAAGATCTTCCCCATTTTCTACATCTGGGAAATAAATTGGATTACTTTCATGTCCTCTCCAACATGAAAAGCCCAATAAGAGAATAAAAATACATACATCACAATATTTCTAACAGGTCTTTTGTTTCTACAACTTTCCACAATTACGTATGGATATAATATATATATATATATATATATATATATATATATATATATATATATATATATGCACCTATGCCTTCCATTCCTACCATTCCAGAATCTTTTAGAGGTAATTTTTTCAATTAATATGAAACTATGTGCATGGCATATTATAAATTTAAAGAGATTTTGAAGTCTTAAAGTATGCATGGTTAACAATGAAAATAAATCTTTTATGTCCTATCTCAATCGAATGCCAGTCTGCCGAATTAAGAGACACAACCTCCATCACAACAAATGACAGGAACCCCAGGACAGGACCCAGAACTCAGGTTGGACTGTGTTCTTCTTGCTAGTAGTAACCATCCTTCACTTGTGCTGTCATATGGCAGACACTCTTTATTTTCATAACCCTGTAAGATAACTATGCTGATGTCTATTTTAAGCACAGCAAAAGGAACTCCAACAACCCCTAATTACAACACCTCTCCAAGTCAATACAAAGAGCAAAGATAGAACTAAAATTCAAATCCACCACTTAGAACAATCCACTTGCAAACTCTGAGTTTAATTCCATTACATTAGATACTTTCAAACGAAAGGCAACTGCCAAGGGAAAGTCTGTGAAAGATCAGTTGTTTGCCAAGCAATTGTTACTGGGATGGATGGGTGAATGGAATCACAGATGATAGAAAATTAGAGCTACATAAAGTGTAGGCTTGAGATGGGCTTTATACCATTTCAGAGAAGCTTTGAACATTCACTGTGATGTCCCCCCCATCACTCATTTAGAAATTTCAGGACAGGAAATAAACTAGTTTTCTTCTTACATTTTGAAACTATTCCTATACACATTACGATGTGGCCTCATAAGTAACAAAAGGGCAAGAAAATAACGTCCCTAATGACAGGATCTGTGGGAGCGGCAAGCCTGCACACCAGTAAAATTTGTTTGGGGGGAGAAAGCAACTCAGTGTTGTCCAAGTGCATTAAAAAATAACGGTCATGAGGATCTCATTCTCGTATTAAATAGTACAAGAGCACATTCACTCCAGAGAAGGGTGCATTCATGTGCACCATATTTCACGAGAATTTGCAGGTTTTAAAAGGCATAATATTGCCTAGTTGCCAGGATTTTTTCCACTTAGCATCCTTCAGCTCTGTATTGAAAATTCTGGAAAACACTTTCACCACTTTACGAACCATATGGAGAGTTTGAGTCTTCTCCAATTTTTTTTCCATTTGTTATTATCATCATCGGGGTGGGTGGGGGGAATTACATCTCATCTACTTAGCTGCTAGAACGAAGATTTCAGTTTGGAGGAGAGCCGATTTCTTAAAAATTTTAAAAAAAAAAAAGAAAGAAAGAAAGTTAGCTGCTTCAGGCAACAGTCCTTTTGATCTGCTCATTAACACTTTTCAAATGTTCGAGTGATGTGGGCATTCTTTGCGCTAGAAAATGTCAGCACTGGAGCCTGCAGCCAGCTTGATGCAATCATATGTTCTGATACTCAGAAAAAAAAAGTGAAAGAACTGTCAACATTGAACTGCTTTGGATTTTACTTACACACACACACACACACACACACACACACACACACACAGACACACACACACACACAAATACAGTATAGTGACTGTAGATAAGTAGTATTTCAGAAGTAATTTTTTGCCAGTAATTAAAAGAAAGCCATCTACATGCTACAAGCCCACAGACAATGGGGGAAACACTCTGTTTACAGGAAGTTTTAAAAAAATATATGTGGTATATGTAGGCCTCCCTTTCATTTTCTTCTTGACAAAACCATGGGTCAAGGACATTGTCTTTCTTCTGGAGTGCATAAGCCCTAAGTTCCCTTAGGTGGGTACTTGGAAAGTCCTTTTCTGAATCCCATAGTTGGACACAGAAAATATAGTCCAGTTATCTTGTCCTTCTTTTCCTTCCCTTCTTAGCAAGGTCACCAATGCTCAGGGCATCTTACCTTGAACAGATAAACAAAAAGCCAGAAATGTATGCAATAAATACAAGGTCAAATGGGGCATGGGAAGAACAGTAAAAAGATGCATCCTGACAGGAGTTAACGGTGCTACTGTCACAGACCAGGAAGAATCTGGTACTCTGTTTCCTAAATGATGGTGTTGGAAAATATCACCATGGAAGCAATACATCCAAGCATCTACCACACTATATTTCAATGAGGCAACCAAACATAAATCATTTTAATTAATGGTGCAAGGAAGGCATATTAAAATTTAAATTACTTCTGTTTTATTGTGCATTCCCCCCCAAAATCGGGCCTCTCTGAAAGTAATTCAATAAAGGTACCAGGAGCCCTCCTCAACAATAAAAATCGAGTGCAATATAGAAGCATTATTACTATGTAAAAGGAGCAGCACAGCTGTTGCTGGCTAAGAAAATTATTCTATGGAGCTCTGGTTGGAAACATCACCATGAAGTTTACCTTATAAGCAAATTAGGTTTTTTTTTTTTTTAAAAAGGCAACTTTTAAGTTGCTTTCTAATTCAAGATTCACAACATCTTTCTGTTGTGTCCTGAATGCACTAAAGACACAATGAACTTCACTGCACTTCCTTGAGAGTGGATAAGTTTGGGTAAGGACACTAGACCGACATGAGCATTCAACATTCCCAGCATAATCAGTGATATCTGCTGCTGTGTACCACACTCATTGACAGCAATCCAGAAAGCTTCTGTTTGCTACCTCGTGAGCCTTACATCTGTAAGCCTGTGCAGTGTCTGGCTCTCCCAAAGGATGTGACTATGTGGCTGTCATTCCTGCTGTCCTGTCCAGTCAAACAAATCTGCCATCAACACAGCATGTCCTCTAAGCTAAACAGTAATGAAAACATCGATATTTTTCTGATAGCTTACTCATAACTCAGTACACAAGAAGCTTTTCTTTAATCCCTTGTGTCTTCATTCTTTTCATCAAATGCAAAAGGAAAACCAGTGGCGATGTCCTTGCTAAAGAAAAGCAGTTGCTCTGGAGGATGTGGGGATTCTCGACGGGCAGCCTCAGCCTTAAACAGGAGGCAGGGATGACCTCTCATCAGAACTTTCCCCTGATGGAGCAGTTCACAAACACCACACAACCTGCAGCTGACTAATGGTAGGGTCTGTCTATTCAGCTTCTTATAAGAGCTCTCTTATTAAAAAGTATTGTTGGATAAAGGCCCCCCCCATACCCGCCCACCCTCCCCCGCAGGTCACCTTTGCTCCTGTTTCTGATTCAATGGGAAAGCCAGGCACACAGAGGACACAGTCCGAAGCATTTTCAGTCACAATCATCTCCCTCCTCCATCCCTAAAAGTGCTCCTTGCAATGAATGGCGGGATAGAAAATTATAAACAGTCCCAATAAAAGCGTCTTGAGTGGCCGGACAGTCTACGACAGACACTTTTGAAATGACTTTTGTATCTTGTGCCTTACTTTAGCAGCCTGGTGAACCTACAGAACCTTTCTCATATTAACTAAGCAAAATTTAAACACATGGTATTTGGAGTACATGAATAATACTGAAATTAAATTATAGTTATAAAGATACTACATTTATAAACCTATTAAAAGTCTGTCGCAGAAATGGGCATGCTTCTTTATTAAGTCATTAAATAACAAGACCAAGTGACAGACGTGTGACTTATCATGACTTTGAAGCAGTGAGGCATGTAAAGTATGTTTCAAAAATACCTGAACTATAAATGTGTTATAGAAACTATGTTTTCTACTGGTGACAAAGTCTTCAGTACTCATCAATACTTTAGGGACCACAGACAAGGAATGAAGGCAATTGATAGGCATCGGTTACAAGTAGAGACAAAGTTTTTTTTGCTGTTGTTGTTTTGTTTTTCATACAAATTCTTAATCCTTCTGCTAGACAGTCCCCTGTGGGTTACATGTTGTGACAATTCCACATGAGCTATACTGATTATATTTCAGATTTTATTACAGTTAAGAATTGTGTTTCTGAGACCCAGAGCCAAACACTAGGCAGAGCTTGGAGAATCCCGTGGAAGAAAGGGAGGAAGGATTGTAAAAGATGCCATAAGAAAACCCACAGAATCAACTAACCTGGGCCCATAGGGGCTCACAGAGACTGAACCAACAACCAGGGAGTCTGCAGGGGACTGACCTAGGTCCTCTAAACATATGTTACAGTTGTGTAGCTTGGTCTTTTCTTGGGGCTCTGAACAGTGGGAACAGGGATCATCCCTGACTCTGTTACCTGCTTTTGGGATCCTTCCCTCCTACTGGGTTACCTTATCCAACCTTAATAGGAGAGGAGGTGCCTAGTCTTACTGTAACTTGATATGCCATGACTGGCTGATAACCATGGGAGGTCTGCCCTTTTCTAAAGAGAAAGGAGGGGGAGTGGATGTGGGGTGGGGGAAAAGGGAGGTTGGGGGGAAGGACTGAGAAGAGAGGAGAGGAGGGAACTATGGTTGGGCTGGAAAATTAATTATGTAAGTAAGTAATAAAAAAAGAACTCTGATTTTATGGGAGTACAACATGTGTATTTTCTATTGTGTATGCATTTATAAGTGACAAGTTTTCAGTGAAATGAAAGAAACCAGGCATCCTGGGTAACTACCAATTCCCTTGAGCACAACATGCTTCCACAGCCAGCAGAACTTCTGTTATAATGAGCAAAAGAGAGCTCTGTTTTAAAGCTGGTTGTGGGTAGACACAGACTTGACATCTCTCAATGTTTGGGATGATGTAGTTCAGGAAGATGCCCCAGGAAGAAGTATTTACTGGGCAACATTTATATGTTATTTATTTATATGTGTATATCACTGAGCAGATTTATAATAAGTAACACAGTGCCCGCTTTTATAAACTTCCTGAGATACACTAGAAGATGGATTTTAAGTAAATAATCATGCTAAATGCTTGCTTAATTATACTTTTACTCACACATCACCAAAAAATTATACTATTTTACACTGTGCATTTTTACTAGAATCAGTATAAAACTGGTTAGAAGTAAAGCTCCTGGCTTTCGTTTGTTCCTCGAGTCCTGGGATGAGGCTGGTAGAGCTAACGGGGGACAAACTAGTTTCACAGACACCGTACCTAGCTAAACATCTTGCGGCCTGCTGTTCTCTAGACAGTCTCGAGTTTTCAGGAGGGTCAACAGCTCAACAGCTATATTTGAATGAAGCCATGTTGGACACTTCTTGCAAGCAGGATCAGCCTGAGGAACCTGCCCACAGATCCCTGCTGTCCAATGGTGCTATAATCTAATACTGTTTTCATCTCACTCTGAGACAGTAAGTCAGTCCCACTCAGTACAGGAAGTATTACACATGCTAGTTGACAGTTCTCCACTACAAACCCAAACCGGGCTGTTGTATTTTGTTTAGTTTTATTATATCTATCTACTTATTTTGTATCATTATGCCAATAATGACGTCAGAGAACAATTTTTAAGAGCCAGTTGTATCTCTCTACATTGTGGTTAGCAGATATTAAACTCAGATCATCAGGCTCTGTGGCAAGGGCCTTTACCTTTGAGCCATCCTGCCTTCCCCAAATCAATAACCCTAACCAGTCATTTCCAATGTGAGGATACCAGAATGAGTCTAAAAATATTATTTTCTTATTGTTGCAACAAAAATATCATCAAAAACCTGTGGCTTAAAACAATAGAGACTTGTTCTCATTTACTTCTGGAAGTCGGGGGTCTGATTTAAGTCCCACAGAGGTTAAAAGTTAACTGTTGGCTAGCTGCTTCCTTCTGCAGGCTGTGGTGGGGACCACTCCTTGCCTTCCCAGCTTCTGCTCACACCGGCATTCCCTGTCTTGAGGTCTGTGTCACTCAGGTCTGTCTCCATTGCACTACCTTCTCCCTTTCTGTGGCCCGATTTCCCTCACAAGAATTATGGTTATGTGTAGATCCCATCTAAATTATTCAAGACGATCTCTCTGTCACAAGAACCTAAATCATTCAGTCCTCAAAGACCCTCGAATCTCTCTAGTTACTTCCCATTCTGGGGTGAATGCAAACTTTCTAGAAGGCATAGGAGACACTTCTGCCTGAGGGTTTTTGTCAAAACACAAACGGTCTTCCACAGGTCTCAACCCAGCACTTTTTAAAGCACACCACAAAATAAACACACACACACACACACACACACACACACACACACACACACACACATATATGCACATACATCTGAAATGTCCACTAACCGCACATTTTCTTTATTATTGAAAACACATTTGAGATCATGGACTCAGTCAGGTTCCTCTCAAAAAATGTTCTTCATATATTGCTATTGGGCACTTAGAGACCTTCATTTACACTTCTAGCCCACATTTTTTGTTTCTATATTAAAATATAAAATTTCATATCATATTGTAGGTATCTATGGTTGCCCAGTTCCGAGTACAGTAGCTGCCATGATCAACATGATCAACACATATTTGCCAAAGAATGAATGAAGAATTTTGCCTGTGCCTTATCCCAGCTTTTCAACCTCCTTTAGAACACATTTGCTACAGTTTGCTTCCACCTAAGTGTGACAATGCACATTTGCTACAGTTCACAGTTCCACCTAGGTGTGACTATGAGTTCACATCCAGGACTTGAGGCTTTTCATTTTGTGCTTCTAAGTATAAAATAAAGGCGGCTGTCTCTGTTAAACAAACCGGAACTAAGGAGCAATCATGCTATTTCTGAAGCTCGGGACTCTTTCTGAAATCCTGTGATAACTGGAGGGACTTCTCAATGCCTTACATAAATAGTTCCATGGTTTATTATCTGCGAAGCCTCAGGTTAGAACAGACCTGCTCTCACCAGCTGATGATAGGCTCTCCTCTATAACATCCAAGATTATATTCTAAACCTACATTTCAGAACATGTCGCAACTTTCTAAAAAGGATCCATTTCAGTTTTTTTTTTCTTGTATCTTTAAGGGAACAAGCATACACTTTGACACTTTTCTACCCTGTGACCAACAGTAAATGAAATTATAAACTAATGAAGGGAGGAAATTTGCCATCATAAAATTTAAATTAAAAATGCAAGGAGCACAAATCACATTAGGGCACCATTTTGCTTTTTAATTTGAGACTCAAGAATGCCATCCACCCCCAAAATAGCCATATCTAAGATAATCAAGGTTATACCAGGAAACTGTTTGAGCATAACATGCTGTGGCAGGAACTTGATGAGCTCGGCAATGGGACAGGAAGAGTTTCAGCTCTCCTCTTGTCAGAGTTAATGCTGTGGGCCTAGTACCCTGAGATAAAGGATTGGAAGGCCACCTCACGACAGCAGACTGTGGTACAGCTAATAAGAAACGTAGATGGAATACAAAAGCTGACCTGATGTCCTGGGAAGCGGAAATCAGGTAACAAAGGTGAAGGGGGTGGATGGAGAGAGGCAGGCTACTGTGTCACATGAAATACCCCCGTGAAATGGAGTAACACTCTCCAAACAAGTCACAGGAACACCCTGAAAGATTTTCCTGGGATAATCTTTCCTATAAACTCTAGATAAACGGGGATTAAGTGAAATATGCTAATGTATATAAGTTATGCACTATCACGTAGGAGGCTGAATAATACCTCTATAAAGATGTCTATGACTTAATTCTCTGGTACTGTGAATAAAGTACTTTACATGGTAAAGGGATTTTAGAGATGTGATGATTAACAACCCTGAGATGGAAGATGATCCTGTAGTGTCTAAATGGGTCCAACTGAGATATATAGGTCTTTAACACTGGGCAGCCTTCCCCACTTGGATTCACTCAGTGATATGTAGGTACAGAAAAAATGATCAAGGACATATGACACAGCCACACTGGCTCTGAGGATGGATAAAAGAGGTCCCATGGCAAGAAATGAGGGTGGCCTCCTTAACCTGGAAGTGATGGACTCTGGCCCTGAGTTTCAGAAAGGTGTGCGTGCCCACTGCATCCCCCTGGCCCAGGTGAACCCAGTGAAGCCCATGTAAGAGCTGTGATGAAATAATCATTAGGTAAAATGTGTGGTGCTTTTGCAAGTCAAGCAGGTGGCAACATGTTAGCTCAGCAATAGAGAACCCCACACCACCAAACTCTTCCATGGGCTTCCTGCAAACGCGAAGGCAGCATAAACTGAAGCTGCTCGTCTGTCTCTAAATTAAGTGTTTAACTGACAGCCTAACTTCTGCCTTGGACTTACCTCTAAAGCATGCCATGGGTGGAAGATAAAAGAAGACCCTGGGCCAACAGATCTTTAAAGCACTTTTAACTACTCTGAGCACTTTTAAAACAGATATACCAGACCCATGATTCTCATGATGAACATGAGCAGAACATGGCACCTGTTAACCCAAAGTTTTCTTGAACTTGAGTGGAAATAACTTTCAACCCAACTATCCCCAGCCTCTCAACACCTCTTCCCCCAAGCTTGAGTTCTGAAGTGCCTCTGAGGTGCATTTTATGCTAGATAGTGACATACCTGTTTTCTAGAAGCTACTCTACGTAAAAGACTTGAAATTCAAGCTGCTAAGGAAAACTGTGCTGTTGCTGGACCACGTGACACCCGCTCGTGCGCCGGGCCTTGCTTTATGCCTTCCTGCTCTAGAACACGAATAGGAGCAGAGTTAAAGTACTTACCACTTTACAGCAGAGGGGCCAGAACCACCACATCAAGGCCACGCCCACGAGCAGCAATAACACCAAAATAGCTATGATGGCTGCAATCCCGTTAGACTGTAGAGGGAAAATAAACAAACGAAAGGTAAAGCTTGAGGTCACATCCCACAGGTCATTTATTCTTTTAAGGAAGCTCAACACCAGGCAGGAGAAAATGAGCACAGGTGTCAGACCCAAATTACGTTGCATTCTCTTAAGTTTTATTAATTCCTTTTTATTTCACGTACTATACGTCATGTTATGTTACGATGGTCAATAATAAATGTGACGTCTTCCAACATGCTACAGACAGATTTCGATGTGTCCTAAAAGGATGTGAGAACGGCAACTTCTGAGGAGTAAACAAATGGTCCCCTTAGGGACTTTTGTGCTTAGGCAACAATTATGTTGGTTCAGGCTCAATTTATTCCAGGCAGAATTTCCTCGGGTTTTGTGATGATAAAGCAGCAATTACTTTACATACTTGGAGGGTAAGGGAGATATAAACATGGGCCAATAAGAAAAACACAATGGGGACCAGGTGGTCATGGCGCATGCCTTTAATCCCAGCACTTGGGAGGCAGAGGCAGGTGGATCTCTGTGAGTTCAAGGCCAGCCTGGTCTACAGAGTGAGTTCCAGGACAGCTAGGACTGTTACACAAAGAAACACTATCTCAAAACATCAAAAAAAAAAAAAAAAGAAAGAAAGAAAGAGGGAGGGAGGGAGGGAGAAAAGGAGGGAGGGAGGGAAGGAAACACAATGGCTGTGGCTATGTATGCCTCAGTGGAATACAGCTGAATAAGTCCTTAATTCCAGTGACTTCTGACCGTGGTTCACATGTGACTCAGGCAAGACCTTCACTGTCTCACTGCCAAGCGCCTCCACCCTTTAGACACCTGCTCTGGGCTCTGCCTGTAACCTTAACGTCCACTGTAGCAACTACTGATCCATCCTTCGGCCTCAAGCTAAGTCCTCCCAGTAGAAACCCTGCCTAGGATTTCATAGATACAAAGTGGATTAGACAACAAATTTAGACAGAATTGCTCTAGATTTTAATCAAAGCATTTTTACAATGGATTAATTATGAGCTTTGGATAATTTAATTCCATGTTTCTATCATGCATGTACATCTCCTACAAAATCAAAGGCCATTTCCAATCAGCTAATCACTTGATACTCCTTGCTTAAAGTTTACAAACTATGTACCAAGAAAATGAACTCCAAAGCAATGAGACTCCACATGACACAGATGTCAAAAAGAACATACACCTTCACTTTTTTCACTGAGTTTAGAGGAAACTGGCATCTCTGCCAAAGTCCAACTTCTCTGGGATTCCCAGGGAAACTGTGTTAGTTGGTTGTCTTTTGCTGGTTTTGCTTGTTTTAAAAGAGAAAGAACGGAGAGAAGAAAAACAAAGGGAAAGAAATATTTTATAGAGAATCTGAGACAAACATCTCAGTGCTGTCTTCTCAAAGCCAGCAGAAGACAGTCAGAATGTAGATGAGGAAAACACGGGAAGTGCATCACCCTTCCTCACAAACTGCACACTCAGGAACAAGTCTGGCCACCCCTACAGATGCAGTTACAATAAATACAAAAGCAGGCAAATGGGAACACACAGGAAAAGCATGTCCTAGAAGGACACAGGAAAACTATAGCATACACTAAGAGAATCACATGCATTCTTGGCCTTACTGTCAACTGTAGGGCCTTGGGGAGATCATCCCCACCCCCACCTAGGCCCAGCAACTCACAGAAATACTCTGTGTGGTTGTGCTATACAACTTCACAAAGAGCTCTGCAAACATCTGATTGCCCCTTTTCTTAGCATTCACACCCTGTTTTCACAAAAGAGGAAATGCAACTAGAGACCATGAATCTGCTGAAACGGAATGGTCACTTTGTTCTTTCTATGCAATGAACAAGAAATCACAAACTTGTGCTGACTATTGGTATATTAAGTAGATGGGCACTTAAAATTCTTAACTTTTTCCCTCAAAATTAAGTGGCTCGATCAGTAAGACTGACAAACAACACAGCCGCCCGCAATGGAAACAGACATTTAGTGTGGCAACACTTTCATCACAACTGATTCCAAAGACTGCCTCCAAAGCTTAAAGCTAGAATACACATGTTCGGGAAGACTACGCGTCTCACTTTCCTTTGTCTCAGCTGAGCGTGTCGGAAACAGGATGGGCGGAAGCAATGATTTAAAGCTACCTGACCTCGCTTTGTCTGTCTGTCTGTCCTTATCCCAGACACTAGCTCAGCTTGTTGTATAGGAATCGCAGCTTTCCCATTTCCTCTGTATTTGTTGTCAGAGCTATCATCAGATCATAGAATGGGCAGTGAGGAAAAGGAAATGATTGCATTGTTCACCTAACTTCATAAACATATTCAGGAGAAGCCAAGCGTGGAAACCACAGTTCTATGAATGGACACCACGGTGCAGACCTAGAAGCCAGATGAGGAAGATTATGAAACTGGGTCTCATTACTCCTAGATCTGTGTCATGATCACAAACCAAAAGTTTCTCACTTCTACTCAGAAACGCCCCCTTTAAACAGACCTCCAGCTGAAAAATCCTCATAAGTATTCAACACATGCATGCCATTTTTCTTGAATCAATGAATTCATATACACGGCAGAAATCTAAAAGTATTTTTCCATTCATCTAAACCACTCTTGACCAGCCACTACTCTGTACTGGGCTGTTAAATAGGTGCCGGGACATGTCCTCATGTAGCCCACGGGTAGTGAAGCTCGAACAAATAACAAAAAATGTGAAGACTGGGGGAAAAAAACAAGAGAAGGATGGGAAATCTGGCAGACAACCCTTTGAGGAAAGGTCAAAGGGTGGAGGAGGTCTGTAGGCATACCGAAAGGGCCTTATAAATTCGAGAAGCCACTGTAGCTGGGGTGTAGAGTCACAGAGAATGGCTGATACCTGAAGAGACACAAGAAGCCAAATGCAAAACTCTGAAGAGCTGAGTTCAGGTTCTCCGGCAAAAACTGTGGAATTGTTGCTGATGACTCCCCAAATGACCTTGCAAAACACTAACACTTGTATAGTAGCCAGGGACTCCCTAACACTGCCACTGAGGGACCATTGCCACTTACACACACCTGTCACTCAACAGGGAACTCCTCATATTCCACCTGATAACTAGTCATCCTTCTGGCTCGAGGATAAAAAAGAAGAAGGAGGCGGAGGAGGAGGAGGAGGAGGAGGAGGAGGAGGAGGAGGAGGAGGAGGAGGAGGAGGAGGAGGAGAACTATTTTAAAAATTCTAAATCTCTTTCTTACTCTTACAGATTACAATCTAGACAGATTGAGGGGCCCAACTTGAAATGTACTGAAACCTAACCTCTTCTTAATCATCCCCACCACTGTCACCTCAAAGGGACTACGTGCTTCCTGTGCTTCTTAGATTATAGAAATGCTAACAGAATTGGTGTCCATGTTTTGTTGTTGTTGTTCATTTTCACACAGTGGCCAGAGAGAGCCTGTTCAAACTTCTTCCTCTAACTAGGAAGACAATCTTAAGGCCTTACAGTAGCTCACACAGTATCAAAAGTCCTGCACCCCATCCATCACTGTTTCTACCACACCAAGACTCCAACTTTCCTGGCCTGTCTTGATGCCAGCAATGTCCACTGACTCTTCTTTAGGAGTCCCGCCTCAGGCTCTGTCCTATCTTGGCCCATCTGTGTAGAACCTTCTTATAACACATGGTCTTGAGGACTGGCTCCCTCATCTTCCAGGCCTTGGCTCAAACATCACCTCAGTGAGAGTCATCTTGACTCCTATTTAAGGGTTAATATTTCCATCTCCAACGGTTCCCCACATCCGACATACTTTTTTTAACATTTTATTCTCCAACAGCCTCTGGTAACCTAACTCTCCTGAGAACTCTCCAGGCTCAGATACAATGGCCTCACATATCTGTAAGCACCAGGTGAGTCATTCCACCTCAGCGTCCCTGCACATGGAGCTAGATCTTGGCTATAAGACAGAAACAAAGACCTGTTTTCCTGCCTGCCAGGAGGAAAGATTTTTCAGTGGGGGGAGGGGGGTAAGGAAGGGGAAGAAGGGTGGAGAAAGTGTCATTTCAGTGAGCTAAGCACTAAGCAACTAACTACACAGCACAAATATTTGTAACCTTAATCAACCACATCCTGAGAGACCAGAAAACCAAAATTACAACATCCACAAAGCCTATTTGCTACAAAAAAAAAATGCTATTTACAAAACAGAAAGAAATGTTAATTGAAATTATCCAGAGAGTTCAATAGGATCAAAAGCCCATGTGGATACTTCCTTTTTCCCTACAACATTGTCTTACAGTGAGAAACAGATATTTCTGCAGAGGCAATATTTTGTGTCTCCTGAATTAATATATAAAAATACATTAAAAACCAAGATATGAGAAAATACTAAGCTTGCTATTTTGGTGTTTTAGAGGAAAAGAGGGTTTCTTGTTTTCCCTTTATTTGCTTGTGTGTGTGTGTGTGTGTGTGTGTGTGTGTGTGTGTGTGTGTGAGAGAGAGAGAGAGAGAGAGAGAACACATATAAAATAATAGCCATGTAGAAAATCTATTTTAAAGCATCCTGTTTTCATGTTCAACAACCTAACATCAAAACTTTCTGTCAATATACAAAATTAACTACAGTGAAAAAAACTGTCTCTGTGGAGTTTATGTTTTAAAGTACTGTATTTTAGATGATGCAAATAAATAACTCAACTGAAATATAGTTTCAAACTTAGCTATCACCCAGCTCTCACAATGAGATTTCTTACTTACGTTAGAAAGTACAGACTGCATCTATGTGGACAAAATGATGATATCGCCTATGGAGGTGCACTAATAATTTCAAAACCTGATCAACCTCTTAGATACTAAATTCTAATCTTCATAATAAAAGAAATCATTTCCACATTTAATCTCCTAAAAAGAATGCTTCATTTCTATTCTCTTACCTTATGTTGTGCTAAAATATGACTTTGGGGAATTTTATAAATGTTAAAATCTAACATATAGTACTTAGAAATCCTTTCAAAGGGATCAGAACAGAAAGAATTAAAATAAACTCTATACAAATGTTTCCTTGTCGTGTTGTGACTCTTGCTTTGCGCCTTCCTTGCTATAATAAACAGCACAGAGACTCCCTAGGCTAATATCTCATGATAAAATTCTTTCTAAAGGTAATTAGCTTTTTACTCACACATTCTGTAGCTGTGACAGTTAAGGATCTTGAGACGGCAGACTTCCCATCATTAAAGCTGATTGAAACTTCAAGAGTTCTACAAAAAGAGTGAAGAAGCAACAATTAAAGCCAACCAGGAGATGTCGAAGGTCAAGACGATGAAATCTTTGCCAGAGCTGTTTCAAGCCATTGGTACTTTCACAGTCTCACAGCTGGGGGCCAGGATTGAACCAAGGCTTCTACCTGATTTCAGACCCTTCCCTTCACACCACCAAGGCAAGAGGAAACGACACAAAGTCCTTCTGGTGCATCTTCCCTCACCACGACAGCTTAGCTCAGATCCACACCGGGATAGAGCCACAGAGAAAGACAGTACTTCCAAAGTCAAGCTGAGATCTTACTTATAACTCAGAAATACTCCTGTTAATATTCTTATAACATACCCACTTCAAAAAACTCTTCCTTAAGAAGAAAACAGTTTAGTTAAAAACAGAAAAGAAGGGGACTTTTTAATTTAACTGAATTTTTGCAGTATTTCAAAATAGAATGCCAAATGGCCTGTTTTTTTTTTTTAAAAAGTTAAACCAAATTCCTTATTCTGCAGAACTTTGTTTTGTTTTGTTTTCATGACTAAGCATTACAGAATCCAAAATAATCTTTCCTAATTCCAAATTCTCATGCTTTGATGTGTGCAGTCATATGACAGGGCAGACATGGTTCTACTTGGAGAAAAGGTTATTTTTATTGATGCTAATATATTCTTGTCAGGGTAATCTCATTCACTACCCTCTAGATCCGGCTAGAGTTGTTTACAATTCCACACTGAGAGTCCAGCAGAGATAGTCACCATTTTAGCACTTAGTGAGGTGAGTAAGAACACAAGATGAAATTTGAAAATTAAGGTGTAGAATAAACACATGCTGAGACCTTAGTTATACAAAATAACTCGTTATCCTCAAACAACATTCTAGTATAACATGACCAGTGTTGAATAAAACTGAAACAAGTCTGCGCAGATATGAAAATCTACCAGAAGCTTCTTTTTATACATGGTCTTCACAGAAACAATAAAATGCACATATTGGTAGCAAGATCCAGACAGGAGAGTCAATAAGAGCACTAATCAATTGAGTTCTTCCTATCATCCAGAAACATCAATTCATCTCATTTAATTCTCACAGTAATCCACTGGCACTATCTCCATTCTGCAAGTCAAGAAACAGAAGTTTCAAAAGGTGCCTCATCAGAAGATTGGATCTCTCTGAATTTGTAATCCAGGAACCTGCACTTCTCTAGCATACCATCTTCATCCTCCACACATATTTTAGGGACTTCTATTTGCATTTATCTCATACACATTAGCCAAGGATTACTTATTCAGATTTTTCTATATTCATATCTTTTCATGGTTAACTACAGCACTATTTTCCTAAAACAAGATATTTACTCTTGAATATATATTTATGAATATTTATAATTTTTGGAAAAGAATTTTGAAAGTGTTGCAAACATGAAAAACACAGTTGCTTCTGCTTTTGAATTCTGTTGTTCCTTTAGAAAGAGTCCTTAAATTCCTGGTATGGTATGGTATTGTCATGAAGCCAATGCCTACCCCAAGCACAAAGGTAGTTAAAGGCCATCCTCTAGCCTAAAGCCAATGCTTGGAGCATTGTTTGTCCCAAGATTGCAATGTACATAGTAAATGTTTTCTGTCATATTTTATGTCCTTTCTCTTAATTCCAATACATTGCTCATTCTTGTCCCTGTATAACTCCTACTTCTAGTTAGAATGCATCTAATAATGGAATCCAGATCCTGGGTTATGGGATCTAATCATAGGCTGAAACATATTAAATAAATATTGTGTTTATTGAATTCCAGGCATAAATAGGAGGCAATGGAACAGTTCATCTTTATTTGTCCAAATGTGACCACAGCTTGCAAAATTAGGCGTATTTATGACATGCGTGGGGCAAGCTAGAGTCTCGAGCTTGAACTTATGTCGATCAGTTTTAATATCCCATTCCTCAGCCTGTGAAAGTACGGAAGTTATACCTGTGCCAGAGTTGCTCTAGGGAGGGAACGTAACAAAATATATAGATGTTCCTTGCAGTGTGTGAAACGCAGGAGCTCTATGAACCTTTGTTATAGCCAGTGATTTATTGAAAGGACTTTCATACTATCACTATGGTTTTACAATCTTATTACAGCCACTCTAAAGAACTAGCATAGAGAATATAGGATATATATAACCAGAATTAGATGTTTGCCTAAAGAACTTCTCTTCTACTGACATAAAAATATAGACAGCTAAACTGTTCAAAATTTCCTCTTAATTTCACGTAGACTTGTGTAAAGAAAGTTTGCAGTTCTATTTCCTGTTATAGACATCGTATTAAACCCAACATTATAGCTATGTTGAGTTGTGTGTGTATATCCATATACATAGACAGATATACTCAAATCATACTCTATATTGTTTGATCAATGTTTGCTAATATCAATGACTTGTTCTTTTACTAGTTAATACAACAAAGACTCTTAAGTTGACTAAGATACCACTAATAATTGCTATAAAAGAAGCACAGCCAAACTAGGATTTGTTTAATATGACTGTCATAACAAAACCAGTCACAATGTAACTGAATGGAAGATACACAAGAATTCACCATGGAGTGTGCCTGGCATTATAAGAAATAGATATGAGCACAGGCGTTCTATCGGGCCGTGGAGGAGGACAGATAATTCATTCTTGGAATGAAATGACAAAAGTTTCCAGAAGATAGTCACCTCTAAGACAAATCCTGAAGAATGATCAGGAGTTCAAAAGTAAGACAAAAAAAAAAGTGAATTCTTGAAGATGGAGAACCTGACAGGCTGAAAGACAAGAGAGGCAGAGAACGGTCCAACAAGATGCCATGCTTGCAACATAGTGCAAGAGAGTGGGGAGGCAGCGTCTAGTTGAAAATGGTAGTAGCAGGGATGGCTGTGAGGTCTGCAGAATTCCAGCTCCAGGAATCTGAAAATAGTCTGAAAAGGCAACGAGCATCATAAAAACATAGCAATAATTGTGTTTTACAAATGTCATTCTTGTTGATCTTGCCTGGAGATTTGGAACTGGTTGGCAAGAAGGGAAGCCTTTGAGAAGATGATTTCATAGGTCAGGAATCCAACCATGAGAAAAATGGATAGTTAAGAGACTCAAAGAACAACAGGAAGCTGGTGTAACATCTGGAGAAAGATTGAAAACATGATGACTTGCGAATGTGGAGACGGTCTAGGAGAGGCCATATTGCATGATGATGCAGGAACACGAGGCTGAAAACCCAACTTACTCAACCCTGTTGGCCATAAATGGAACTAGAGTGCTTAGTACTTCTTCTAGACATCCTGACATTCCATGGGCACCACCCTTCTAAGTTTTTCAAAATAAAAAGACAAAAGAAACCTTTACAACATATCACAATATGAAGATTTTTGAAATATATTTTCGTGGTTCCTGTTACTCAATTAATGCTGATAAAGCTCAATTCTTCTACAAGAGAAATTGTTAAATAGTGCTCTGGCATATTATTGACTAAATAAAATCAATTAGTCCTCATGGTCTTAGTGCCTCAATACACCTACAGATACATGAGGAATCCAAGATAAGAGGAGGAGGAGGGCCCAGTGCTATATGTCAAAGCGACTCTGATCAGAGAAATGTCATATTTCATGAAATATGGTAAACATTGCAATCCACAGTAACCTAGTTGAAATGTGTGCATTTGCTCCCAACTTTATATATAAATATATATTCTGCGAACGATTTCTATTTTATGATCCATTAGAGAGGATTTTAAAAAGTAAATGAAACTGTTAAAGACATTTGCTGGAAGCACTAAATAATTCACCTCCAATTTGCACATACTGAAAATTAAACTGGCAACCACTCAAAAAGTTGTTAAAATTGTGGTGACTTCAAATATTTTGAAAGCAAGCACTACTATTGAATACTTGGCAGAGTGTTCTTTGAGCTAGCTTTGTGAATGATAAAGATTTCAAATTGAAGAGAGAGGTTTCAGATTTGTGAGTAGTTCAAAGAAGCCACTTCAAATTGAGGGTACAGAGGTAAATTAATATGTTTTGTCTAACTATATTCTTTAAAGACATTAAAGGAATTTTTAATTAAATAATTTCCTTATGCTATGGTGATATATATAAAGCCAAGAAGACTGACAACATTCAGGAGAAGCCAGTGCATATTCCAAGCTAAAGGAAATCATGTCTAAGGGCACAGTCTAAAGGCACAGGGATGCACTACCACAACTCCTTTTTAAAAAGTTTGTGAAGTTTAATAAAATATAAAAAACGATACAGGAAAATAGTAACTCCTTACTTTGTTTTCATAATCAGAACATTGACATCGTAAGTTTTATGGGAAAGAACACAAGAAGCTCTAAGAGCCCGCTTAAGAGATACCACATCATCATCTTCTCATTCCCAGCACACTCACTAAGATATTCTAGGATTTGCAAAGATCTTACTCACAACACAGCAAAGTATGCTTCTCTTCTCATGCTGTTCTTTCTTTCCTTCATTTGTAGCAATAAAGAGTAAGTTGGGGCCTTCCCGGGAGGGCTCTTCCGATGCTTGGCAAGGCCGTGTGTCTATCACATGGGAGCCACACCTTTGCCCAGTCTTGGAAGCATTGAACTTCACATTCTCACATCTGGCAACATCTTGTTGGCCAGCCATACAAGTGCTTGAAACAAGCATTGTTGCTCTTAAAAGACAGTGTCTAGCTGGGTGGCGGTGGTGCACATCTTTAATCCCAGTACTCGGGAGGAATACCGAGGTGTGAGTTCCAGGCCAGCCTGGTCTACGGAGAGAGATCCAGGACAGGCACCAAAACTACACAGAGAAACCCTGTCTCAAAAAAATGAATAAATACTAAATAAATAAATATAAAAGACAGTGTCTATAACTGTTTCAGATACTCAGGAAAGGGATACAGTGTTGACCAAGTGAATATGACTTGCCGGTTGATATAATCAGAAGACAATATGAAAGAAAAATGGTGCAAGTTTCAGGATGGGAGAGGATTAGAGTAACAAAATTAAGTTATTTCATTAAGATTCTAATGGTTATAATCCAAACAAAGGCATAACTGATGTCCTGGTATTCAGGATTGCAAATTAAATCATCAAGTCTCATTCCTTGCAAGAAAGAACAGATTGAATCAATAATGTTTGTATCACCTGCTGCCAACACAAAGGATCTAGGGACTGCATGGATATGGATATACACACACATATGTGGGTATGTTTTTGCAAAAGAAAGGAAAGCTTGGTAAAAAGGAAATTCAGCCAACTAAGAAAAAAATAAGTAAAATTGGTCAATTGGATGCCAGACAAACTAAATTAGGCTTACTATTGAAAAATAACAATGTTCAGGGAGAAAAATTTTAATCAATTACCAAGTCTAGTCCTCATTCCAAGTCACCCTCAGGGAACATCCTGGAGATCCCCTATCAGACTCTTGAAATGACCCTCATCCTCCATCATCTCCATCTCCACATACTCTGTTGGTGGCTTCCCATGCTGCCTTTTAAAAGGACTAATACTATCACTTTCGTCTGATTTAGATATTTATTTCATATTTGCCAGAAGATTCTGGCCAATGTTTTTGAAGGCACATTTAACTATACCATATGCCTCCTTAAAGTCATCTCTCTCGAGCAAGCTGTAGATTGAGGCTCTGCTCCGCTCCATTCTGTTTTTCTTTCTTCACAATGTGTTTATGTATGTTTACCCAATTTTTTTTCTGTTCCTTTTGTCAAATCGCAGGTTTGAGATCTCAAATACTCCAGAGCAGCTGTGCTATTGTCGCTGACTCACAGAACAAGGGTCAGAGAATTAGCTCTGTATCGCAAGTATATGTGATGACCACATAGCCTACCTGGAGTCTGCTACCATGGAACCGAGATCAAAGAACCCTTAGGATGTCATCCTATTTAAACTCAAGGAAGGCATCTTGCTACAAATGAGCAACTCACACAAACAAATGAAATAATATACCAAAATTTTGCTAAGATAATTTTCATAAGTATATGAAGTTTTAAAAGGAAAGCATGTTCAAAGAGGAAGAGAAAAAAAAAAAAACCCAGCTACGTCCACTCTTATTTCTTTCTCAGATCCTTCAAATGTGTTCATCTTAACAAAATATCTGTATCAAGGAAATTTAGTAAATATTGGTCTCTTTCAGAGAAGTTGCTCAAAGCCCCACTCCAGGTCTGCTAAGTAGAATTACTCCTAGATATAACCTGCACAGATATTTTTAATTTCTTTGTTTTAAAACTTGTTTATTAATTAAATTTGCTATTTGACAGCTTCATACTTACATATAATGCATTCTGATGATTCCCATCTTACCTCCTACCCCCAACCTCAATCCTACAAATCCCTTCCCCACATTCAAGTCTGTCTAATTTTTGTTACTTCATAACATCGGTAGTTGAATATAAGACATCTTCAGCTATTCTAATGCAAGTTCTTAGTCCTGTCTCCCAGTAAACACCCACCTTACCCCTCATTTAAATCAAAATCCACAAGCACATTCAAAAAAATGCAACACAAAGATGAGAGAAGAACTAATAGGGCAGACTAATGAGCAGAGGCGCGTGTCTGTGGACCAGCTCTGAGACCATGCATCTGTCTGTCTAGGACTACTTCACCAGAGCATTGTTAATTATTTAGGTGAGAGAACAGAGGGACCCATCACCACATCTGTCACCTTCACACAGTGAAGCCTTCCTTCATTGATGGGCCAGATGTGTTTATTTGAAACACAGACTAACTAGCTATTTAATGGGTTTGAATCCTTAGCCAAAAGGTAATTAGGCAAACATATTAAGCATCAGTCACCTTACAAGGCTACACTGTTTCAGTTCTGTTGGTCTTAATTCAATCTCCGAAGAGCTGGTCACCAACAAAAAGTATTTGAAGAGAAGTCAAGGCAAAGGAAGCAGTCTAAATTATGTGCAACAAAGTAAGTAGAGTAAATAATGATGCGTTCCTGGGCCCAGTGTATTAACAATATTCCCTAAAAGTTTGCCTCTGTGATTAGCTAGAACCTGGTACCAAAATAAAGTAAAATAATACAAAAGCAATTCTTTTAGATGGATTTCCTCCCCCAAATATTCTATACCTATAAGCAAAGTATTAATATTTAAAGCTAAATAAATGATGGTTTTTTTTATACCCAATGTTCATAATTATGTGTGCAATTATTAAAAATCATGTATCTTTAAGTATTTATCCTATCTGCAAAGCATTAAGAATGTTAGTAGTTGCTATAGTACACTACTCAAAAGGAGAGAGAAAAATACTGAGGTCTGGGAGACAGCAGGTAAAAGAGGCTGCTGCCAGTTTGGTCCCTGAGATCCACGTGATGGAAGGAAAGCTGAAAGTTCTTCTGTGACTTCCTTATATACCACGGCAGGTGCACATGATGTGCCCGCACAGCACACCCACACATATAGAGATTAGCAAAAGTAAAAGTAATTTTTTTTATTTAACTGATGCTTGACATATTTTATATGTATTTATAAATATAAATTCACATGTCATTTCATTTTATAATTATATGAGAGAATCAATTAAACTGCCCTCTTTAATCATTCACTTATTTAAAAGTTTTGTAAATTTCTGTCCTTGCCAATGGTACATCATCCTAAAATAAAATTCTAAACATTTTTCCTAGCCCTGTTCCCCCATCAGAAATCAAGTGACCTCTTTTTAGCTTTTTATATTTATTGGTAAACAGAACTGTTTGAGGAAAAAAAAAAAACGTAATCACCTTCATCCATCAAATGCTTAGTGAATTTACACTATTATGGGCACTGGGTAAATTCAAGGGAGTCTCCAAGGAACAAAACTGACAGCATTTATCTTAGAAAGGAGCCACAATAAACAGTAAGCTTTTGAGAGAAAATTCAGAACATGTAAAGGCAATAAGGAGGTCACTTGATCAGAAAGAGTACCTAGGAAGGGTTTCTACTTTACTGAGAAGGTGACATGTGAGCAAGACTTAAGGAGATAAGAAGATACCATTCCAAGCAGAGGGACCGGCAAGTAGGACATCACTGATGGAAGTGTAAGCTGATTGGGTTAAGAGATGGGGAAAGGGTTGTGTGGCCATAGCTGAGCAGAGAGGCAGTGAGGAGATGAGATCTAAGAAAAGGAATTTTGTGGCTGGAGAGATAGCTCAGTGGCTAAGGAAAGGAGTTTGGCGCCTGTAGAATTTCAGGGGCATACTGCCAACTCTCCTTGAACTTCAGGTGGGACCTATTCCCAATAATCCTCTCTGGAAGGATGACACAAGCTTATCTGTTCAATGGGATCCTTGAAGCCAAGGACAGAAACAGAGGCCAACAGAGGGATGAACGGTGGTGACAGGAGACGACTTTGCCTAGGATGGCAGTAGTGGAGACAGTGAGCTGAGAATCTTATGTGCCCAGTGAGCTCGCTGGAACAAATCAATTATGATTCAAAAGATTTTTCTACCTGGATGACAAAAAACAAAGATGGTATAACCAATGGAAAGACTAGAAAATATAACTGAGACTGGGCCAGGGGCATAAAGAAGGCCGACCATCAGGACGCCAACTAAACAGGTCCAAACTCTAATACAAGATCACTGAATTCTACTATACGCTTGGGGTAAGAAGATGCCATGAAAAACTAAAACTACCAGAAAGTCCAATTCAGCCACAGGCCAATCATCACTAATACTACATAATCACACAGAACACAGAAATTTTTGAATAATAGTCTTACTCCTAAAGCTATATAATATAGCTCTTTCAATCTATTTAAAATAGAAAACTGATACTGCTTGATTTTATTTGTATGAGCAGACATGTTGTTCAATAACTTCTGAATATACTGAACATTGACACTTTCATAAAAACTAAATATTCATAATGATTGAAAAATACAAACACCATTCTCTTTGATTCCATGGAGGAAAATATGATCTTCATTGTGTGAACACTAATTTTGACATGAGATTATAGCTTTTGGTTGTGGTGATATTGTGTTCCCCAAAATATTGTGTACCCTAATAAACTTATCTGGGGTCAGAGAACAGAACAGCCACTAGATATAGAGGCCAGAAAATGGTGGCACACATGCCTTTAATCCTAGCATTCCAGAGGCGGACATTCGCCTGGATCTCTGTGAGTTCAAGGCCATACTGGAAACAGTCAAGCATGGTGACTCATGCCTTTAATCACAGGAAGTAATGACAGGAGACAGAAAGGTATTTAAGGTGTGAGGACAAGGAACTATAGCCTGGTTAAGCTTTCAGGCTTTTGAGAAGCAATTCAGCTGAGATCCATTCTAGATGAGGACTCAGAGGCTTCCAGTCTGAGGAAACAGGATGGCAAGGCAAGGTAGCTGTGGCTTGTTCTGCTTCTCTGGTCTTCCAGCGTTTACCCCAATACCTGGCTCTAGGTTTGTTTTTATTAATAAGACCTTCTAACAATTCGTGTTACATTTGGTGTTTAATATTTTTATGCTCTGTGTAAAAGATCAACATTAAATAATTCCATCAGTTGGATCAGCATTCTGATTTTTTTCTTATAATCTTTAATATGCAACAAATAATTGCATTCATTGCTATCAATGTAGAGAACATCTCAACTTTTTGCAATTATTTGTTGCATATTAAAAATTATAAGAAAATTCAGAAATACTAAGTTATTAATTAAAAATATTTTTGCATTGATGAGTCAAATAAAAGCCTGTCTTCTGAACTAAAAATTTTTTATTTTAACCAGTTATAATCATAGTTTACAGTCACAAAAAAATAATAATGAGTATAGGATTAACTGAAATGGGGACTAAAGTACAAATTAACGAAAATGTATGCTTAGTCATATTACCATGAGCCACTTGCTTTTATCTCTAATATTTATTAAATTTTATAGCAAATATTTAAAATCTTACTTTGGAACTCTGTGCATGAGTGTGTACATTCAGTACTTTAAAGTTCAAAATACTGGGTGTGGCTCTGGTTATCTGCAGATTTTAACAATAATTCTCAAACTCATCTATGTGATTTTAGATTGTATTTCATCAATATTCATAAACAAGATAAAGTAAACATTAATATCTTCAACCTATTGACATTACAGTTTTAGATTTAATTTATAATTTCACGTTCACTTTGTGCCATGTGGGAGGTACTGAGGTCATGTTCACAGATAAGCACTTGGGGAAATAGGAATGTTAAACACACAGGGAAGTTTCTTCAAAGGAAGGGATGCATAACCTGTTATCCTCCCAGGAGGTTGAGAGCTGACCTGGTTAATAGCTTGGTATCATTCTGCACTACTTGTGTGGCTAAGACCACACCAGATTCTCCCCCAAGACCCTTATTGTGAGCTTGTCAATCTATAGAACATATGTTTATGGAGGATGTCACATCTACTTTACAAAGAGTGTCAACGGAGTCAGTCACATCTTAAGATTTATTGTGCACATAGGACTGAATCAATTATCACCAGGGAAGTTTTCACCAAATTGTGCTGTGCTTAAATACGCTTTAATATAGACTACTCAAAGTCAGACGCCCAAAGTTTGAACCAGCACAAGCTACTTAGTTTTGTTGAACCGAACTGCCTTCTTGCCTCTAGTGGAATGTTATTCTGCAGGCCATGGTGGCTGTAGAGACCCATGCAGTACAGTAAAAAAAAAAATATTCATAATAAATTGAACCATCAGCCTGGCTTGGTGGGTGCACACTTGCAATCTCAGCATTGGAAGGTAAAGGCAGGAGGACCAGGAGTTCAAAGCCAGCCTCAGCTACTTAGTAAATTTGAGGTCACCCTGGGCTACATGATACCTTGTCTTCAAAAGACAAAATAAGTAAACAAAACTACCAATGTGCGATTGTCATTTTATAGTAATTTGTTGCATTGTTTTTTGTTTTGATTTTGTTTTGTTGTTTGTTTTTAATCCATGAAGAAAGGCTTTTGTTAGGAGTGAGGACAAGAGAGAGAGAAGAGGTGGATAGGGAGAGAGAGGGGGGAGGGAAGGAGACAGAGAGAAGAGAAGAGGAAAGATCCTCCGCAGAGCAGAGCAGTTGTTCAGCATCCCTGCCGAGCTGTTTTTGATGGAGTACTTACTCTCCAGCTTTGTGGAGGACAGGTGCAGGACAAAGTATGGAACTGTGCTGAACAAGGACGGGCTTTTCACCTAAAATAGAAAATGTCATTTAATTAATAAAGAGTTGTATATCTCTAACACAGTCTCATTTAATAAACAACAACAACAACAACAACAACAACAAAGCCAAGCACTCCACAATAAGAATGCAGGGCCCTCTGCATAAAAGAGACAGTTGTGTAGCTTGATCTGCTTAAGGGGCCCCCTGGCAGTAGGACCAGGATCCATCCCTGGTGCTGCATGAGCTGGCTTTTTGGAGCCCACTCCCTATGGTGGGACACCTTACATGGCCTTGAGAGGGGGAAGAGCTGGAACCTGCCTCGGCTGAATATACCAGGCTCTGCAGACTCCCCATGGGAGGCCTTCCCTTCTTATAGGAGGGGATGGGGGGATGGGTTGAGGGAGGAAGTCTGGAGGGGTGGGAAAAGGGAAGGGGGGGTCTGTGATTGGTATGTAAAATGAATAAAAATTTTCTTAAATTAAAAAAAAAACATTTAAAAAGAATTCAGTGGGAATATGATAAAGAAAGGTCAATAGTTTTTTTTTTTAAATCTTACTAAGGAGGCAAAATAAAGAAGATGGAAAAATGAAAATTTATAAAACCTTGATATGAAGATATGGTAAATCATATGTTTGGACTTTTTAGCTAAGTTAACAGTATACATTGTAGATACAACTTTTTCTCTAGAATGTTTCAAGCATCTCAGACTTTCAAGGATAAATTAGACATTGATTCTAAGAAAGAGAATTTAGAATGGATTTGAAGACTAGTGCCTAAGTGGACAAGCTAGCTATATCTCTACACCATACAAGCACATCCTAACAAGCTGGGTGCTTAAACCCCCTTGGAGCTTTAACAGTCTGTGTGAAAATTCATCTAGCAATGGAACTACTGAGAAAATTTCCATAAGCAAATGGATCATCTCAGAATATGAGGAATGAAAATACAATTCCACCTCCATAAATTTGAGAGGTGACTTCAATAAAATGAATCTTATCGATGTGTATATTATAATCAACCCAAATATGCAACCCAAAGGAGTCATATAAGTCTAGCACTTACATACAAATAACTACTGAATAGAAACAAAGTTAGCCTTCCCTGCTCAATTGTGTAATGTATTATGAATTTGTTACAAATATTATTTTGCCAAAACAAATGGTGTTCCTGATACAGAGAAGAGAAAGTAGTGACCACATTTACCATGCTGAGATTCTCACCACTTTCATTCCACACAAGCGCACAAGCGGCTGAGTGTGGCCAAACCTATGCTAATCAGAGAGTTCAGTACCGTCAGAGAAACAGCAAAGTTACAGCTGAATTTCTCTAAAAACAGTTACACCAGAGTTCATACATTTTAAAGGCCGAAATACCCACTGGCTGAAAAAAAAAAAAACAAAACAATGTTTTACTAGCAGACCAACACACTCAGGAAACCAAGACCTACTGGTGTGATGATCCAACTCACTTCTAGTGGACTCCAAAGTCCTAAAAGGCCAACAGCACAGAAAAGCAAACCAGACAATAATAAAAGTAATTCAAGAAACTGAAAAGTTAATGGACATGAAGTATAGAGAAGGGCTGACCAAAACAACAGGCAACAGGTTGTGAAATAGTGGAATACAATTTTAAAATTACATTTTAAGGCAAGAGTAGCAAAATGTAAGTCTGGACAAAGAACAGTTTGATCACATGACTGATGTTAGTCCAAAACCCAGGCACAGGTATTTCAATTTTCAGCTGTGCCTGTCATTAGCTGTTTCACCACAGGAGGAAGGTCATTCTACTCACCACAAACCATCTTCTGAATATGGAGGTTACTTAGGACAAAGTCTAAGTGTTTAGTAAGTAATGAACAAATGTTGTCACTGCTAAATGATTATTACCATTTGTATTATTATGGAGGTTTCATTTCTTCTCTGATGAAAAACTGTAGCATGGCAGATTTTAATGAAAAGAAAGGAAGGAAGGGAGGGAGAGAAGGAAGGAGGAAGGGAGGGAGGGAGGAAGAGAGGGAAGGAGGGAGGGAGGGAAGGGAGGGAGGAAGGGAGGAAGGAAAAGATAAAGAAAAGGAAATATCCCAGACTGCAGCAATGGGTCAAAGATTAAGAGCCATTGCTGCTTTTCCGGAGGACTTGGGCTTGGACCCCAACACTCACATGGCAGCTCACAACCACCTATCACTCCAGTTTTAGAGAATCCAATGTCTTCTGGCCTCTGAAGGCATCAAACGCTCACTAGGCACAAAATATGTGCAGGCAAAGCACTCATACACATAAAAGAAAAACCCTTTTTAAAGAAGAAAAAATACTCAAGATCGTGTGCAGCAAAGACACTGATGTGACATTGGCATTCCTGGAGACGTACTCTTTGAGTATGTGCTGTTCACAGTGAATGTACAGAGGACACTGCCATCATGACTGTTCGACGTGACGGCTCTTCCACTCAGAACAACTTGAAATTCCTCTAGAGATAAAAAGAAAGGCAAGCACTGTAACCAGTGTTTTACTAAAAAACAACCAAAGTATTGAGAGATTTGGAATACATTTCTTCGTTCTATCCATTTAACCAATAACCATGAAGATCCAACTCCAGCCAAGATTGCTTTCTGTAGATTGTCTGGGTGGGTAAAGTGGAGACAACATCTACTGTCACACAGAACTGTTATTTGGTTTTTACTAAAGTATTTGCCAATAGTAACCCAGGTATTAGAATTAAAATATAGTAATAATTGCCTGGCTTATCTCAATTCCCAGAATTCTATTCTTACATCTTTTTTTAAAAAAAAAAAAAGAATATTCTCTTTTTTCTTTCCACTCTCAAGCATAAAGTTCAGGTAGTAAATAAAGAAATTGTGTCAACCTGTTTCATCTTCTGTTGCATACAAGCTTAAAATCCAACAGAGGTTCTATCATTTGGATTCCTGACAGCTGTTACCATGACTAGAGGAAGTTGACTTACTGTCTCCCTGTTTACAATGTAATAATAGGCACTAAATGTTAGATAATGAAAGAATATACCAGAAGAAAAGTTGACAGATGAAATCTCTTGATAGATTGAGAACACTCGCTGCTTGACTACAAGACAATATGTTTACTATCCCAACGGTGATGGATTATTGTCACAAAGACACACTGAAGCAAAAGAAATGTTAGAGAATTGATCTGACCAAATTACAATTTAGAAATTGGCAGCTTCAAGGCAAGGGTAGTTTGAGAACTCCACCAAAAAATTCAGCAATTTTTTTTTCTAGAAAGAACATAGAAATAATGCAAGTATATGCACATATATATACACAGGGAGACACACACACACATGTCCACACATTCACATCTACCTCATGGGAAAGTTCCTACCTTAATATTCTAAATAAATATATTGGTTGCTTTTGACTGGTTCAGCTGAAGTTCTGTTTTTTGTTGCTGTTGTTTGGTTGGTTGGTTGGTTGGTTGGTTGGTTGGTTGGTTGGTTGGTTTGGTTTGGTTGTTATTTTTCAGTACATGCATTTATAAAAATATAGCTCGGGTTTTGTTGAAGTTCACAGATCAAGCAAGGGCCACTTGTGATGTCTAAATGGACTTTTATGCCCAGATTTCTTTCATTTTAACTCACATTAATACCCTCTATCCTCTCAAACTTCTCCCTCCCTAACATCATTACACACACACAGGTACTGTCAGCAGCACCAAAACAAAACCTACTGGCCACTCTCCATTCACAGAAAAGAGACGTACTTGTAAGTTCTAATGATGTACAGGTAAAATCTAAAATGTAATTCAGTGAGAGCATGGGCCCTGCTGTCAGATGGGTAAGGATCTAAAGGACATTGACTAGTCTGTCTGTGCCTCAGTTTCTCCATCTGCAAACTGAGGATTATAAAACATCCAAGTAGCATTGCCATGGTGGGTAGGTAAAACTGTCTATTCAAAGGACACAGTCAACAAGGTGCATGAAGATGGACTCTAACAAAGAAGAGCTGTTGTTTTAATGCAGCTTCAACTGATTTGTCTTCATTTTCTCTAAGAAACTAATGATCATTGCCTTTAGAAAAGACCCTGCTGCTCTGGAATGTCCTTGTGTGCGCTTCCTGCTCAGCATCTCCATGACCATTGATTAGGGAGCCAGAAGATGCAGAGAACAAGAGCCTGTGCAGTACTGTGATGCTCTGTGGTAAATACAGGGTATATTCTCCTCCTTTTCCTCCAGGACTCAACATTTTTCCTTTTCTAAGTAAAGTTGTGCTAAAATGAATGCTAGGTCAAACGTGAAGAAGAAAATAGGCCAGGGAGAAGCAGCCTGTCTGGGCTGGGATGTCTGGGAGGTGGGGACCTGAGCCTGCTTTGAGCAGCAGCTGATGAGGCCACCTGCTTCCTTCCTGCACGCTGCCCCTAAGTCACTTCCTCTTGTGCCTGGAGCTAGCAAATATGATGATGTGGCCAGGTCATCAGAGCACACAGCTCTGTGCCTTCCAATCGATACCTGACCACCCAACCAGACAAAAGATTCTATATTTTATTTTATTTGCCATGGAAAAGGTCTCCAACATGAACTAAATATACAGAGCATTCTAAAAGCCTGTCACACAATATGCTCATTATTTAAAATAACATTCGAATCTTAAAAATTTGAATTTGAAATAGAAATATTTCAAGGAATTATTTAAAAATTCTTACACAAAAAAAGATGCCAAAAAAGTTAATTTTGCTATTCTCCTTCCAACATGAGTTTCAAATCATATATTTTAGCTATGGGGAGAAAAAAAAAAAAACAATTTCTTACATGGTATTTTTAAATTCTAAACACTTACCCCCAACACAGACACTGGAAGGACTCAATTCCAGAATTTCAGTACATGATTGAGCTAGTATCTGAAAAAAGAAAAAAAAATAAGGCTAAGCTATAAGACTAATTGTAAACATGAGAATTCTATGTGTACTAACAAACTTGAGGTCACCTCCCTATTTCAAAAGATGTCAGAGAAAACTCACTTCACCATTACACATAGAGCTACAAAAGTCTTTGGAGACACTTGTGTTATCTGAGGGTATAACCTAACATTTTACATTGTAAAATCCAGATCAACAGAGAAAAGATGCACACCGCCTCAAAGCCGGGTGGCCTTGGGAATGAATAGCTAAAATTTCTAATATCAAAACCAAAGCTAGCCTTTCCATGTCTGGCAAAAATAAGACAGCAAATCAAACTTCCTACTTAATACTGCTGTTTGTTATGTTTTTTGTTTTGAAATTTAAAGTTTACCAACATATAACAGCTTCTTTACTGGCCAATGTGTTCTTAGTCTATTTCCCAAGCTTAATTCCCAAAGGTGCAAAACATCACACTTGCAGAATGAAGACTCTGTGTGAAAGCCAAACATTATTCTCAAAAAACACTGTCTGTGTTCAAGCACGCACAACACCCTGGAGCAGAACAGCTCCACTTAACGTGCTCCGAGTCCTAGAAACCACCACACAAGGCACGTGGTTACAAGTAAAAAACAATGATGAGGAAAGCTCTATGCCTGATGGTCACCACAATCCTGTCTCTATTTTGAGAGTTCCTCTGCACAGCATATCAAAGTCAGACAAAGTCCAGAGGGTCTGTGAGCAGCCTTCCTCTGCTGGTGGAAGTTGAGGACAGATGAAGTGCAGTGGTTTCCACAGCCCCTGCCTGTAACTAGACAGGACGGAAGACCTAGGGCAAAAAGTACAAATACTTCCTGTGCTTCTCACTTACTGTGGAAACACTCAGCATCTGAAATCACGTGTAAAATCATGGGCCTCTGCCCATGGAATGTGCATCTGAACAGGAGGCATCATTTGAACTTTGGAAAGGTTTTTCCAAATGAGTACAACTTTTCACATACCAAGCAGAGTGAGCCTCCAGTGATGAGAAAACAAATCTAGTAAGAACTTACTTTTGAAAAACAAAAAACTTATAGATAACACAACTCAGGGCCCATGGTAAAAGCTAATATAGCCTCATGAAGGGGTGGGATTTCAAGTCAACGTGTAAACATTCTCACAGCATTTGGGTAACAAGACTCTAAAGAAAACAGGACAGAAAAGTTTTGTGGGTTAAGACTAAACTAAAACCTTTCCAACTATTGAAAATGGGCATGATTGATTTAGTTTAGGCTAATGGAAGAAAGTTTTTTAAAAAGAGTGAGTCACAAAGTCAGCATCACCATGTGACATAATCCAGTTGAATTTGCTCAGCTTTATCTCCCTTCTTCCAAATTTGAACCTTATGTTCTATAAGAAGATATTTTTTGGAAAGTTACAATAGATTACATTGCAGACCCCACTTCATGATGAGTTTATACATGCAATACAACCACTAACTGCATACGTTTTAAAAAAATGAACAAGAGGTAGCATTAAAAATGTTTCTCCAACCATCAAAGCAACATGACATTAGGGCACAGATAAGTCAAGACAGTTGGTAAGAAAAAGCAACTAGCCCTCCTACAAATTATGAATTTTAGAAACACAGGATTATATAATTTGAAACAAGGTTCACCAAAATCACTTCCAAATGAAAAATAGTCAGAGGGTGGGTGGACGAGAATGACAAGAGAGTTGATACAGTGTTAGAAATAAAAATGACTTGTAAATTTGCTCTCCTCATCTAGAATTTACCATATTCTATACTAAGAAGGCAACAACTAGATAAATCAATTAATTTTTTAATTTGAATTTAAATTTAATAATTTGATGTTGGAATGTAGACAATTTACATGTAACACTTTCAACAATATTTAGCACTGAAGCACAATAGTTCATGAAATCTTCTCTACAAGTAATGATACCAAGTGAGCAGCTCAAGACATGAAAATGGAGATCTTCCAGATAAGATGATCAACTAGATGTTGTCTCTGCATGAACTAATGGAGAAGAGTCAGAATTAAAAAAAAAAAATACTAGCTCTACTCCAAAGAGAGAAAGAGACCAAACTTACAAGACTATGGATAGGCTATCTAAAGAGTATAGATGAATGCACAGGTGCTTCATGGAGGATGCCAAGTATAAGACACTGTGAGCATAGGGATGCCTCCTGGGGAGGGATGGAGGAAAGCAGAGAGTTTGTCAGAAGGGTAAGGCCTGTGGCCCTGGTGAAAAGGGGCTTGGATTATTACCTCTAGCATAGTGCTCAAAGCATGGGCAGGCCTAAAATAAGATGGTTTTGGTGAAACGGCAATTCCTTGGGCTGGTGGATCAACAGTGGTACAGAATCCCACTTTCACTCTGTGTGACTCATAGGGAAGGTGCTGGGCCAGGCAGCATCATAAGAGAGAAATTACTGTTTGAGATAAAACTATCCTTGGAGACTAAGAAAGGAGATCAGTCATGGGACAGGGAACTGGAATTTGATCTGCAACCATCCCAGGGTAAGAATATCCCTTGGACGCCACAAGAAAATACACAAGATCAACTAACCTGGGCTCATAGGAGCTCACAGAGACTGAACCAATAACCAGGGAGCCTGCATGGGACTGACCTAGGCCCTCTGCATACATGTGACAGTTGTGTAGACTGGTGTTCTTGTGGGACTCCTACCAGTAGGAGCCTTGGGGGGTGGAGGGCTGCCTCTCACTCTTTTGCTGGCTTTTGGGACCATACTCCTCATACTGAGTCACCTTGCCCAGCCTTAATACATGGGGAGGGGCTTAGTCTTACTGCAACTTGATATGCCATGTTTTTTTTTTTTTTTTTTTTTGTTTTTTTTTTATATATTCATGGAAGACCTGCCATTTCCTAGACAGAAATGGAAGGAGTAGATTGGCGTGGGGGAGGGGGGGACAGAGGGCAGGGCAGGGAGGGACTGGGAGGAGAGGAGAGAGGGGAAACTGGAGCTGGAATGTAAAATAGATGAATAGGAAGAAAGAAAGAAAGAAAGAAAGAAAGAAAGAAAGAAAGAAAGAAAGAAAGAAAGAAAGAAAGAAAGAAAGAAAGAAAGAAAGAAAGAAAGAAGAAAGAGAGAAAGAGAGAGAGAGAGAGAGAGAGAGAGAGAAAGAGAGAAAGAGAGGAAGAGAAAGAGAGAAAGAGAGAAAGAGAGAGAGAGAGAGAGAGAGAGAGAGAGAGAGAGAAAGAGAGAAAGAGAGGAAGAGAGGAAGAGAGAAAGAAAGAAAAATAAGTGAATGAATGAATGAATGAATGAATGAATGAACAACAACAAGAAAAAAAAAGAATAGCCCTTGGAAGCAGCTGTAAAGAATTCGAGGATTAAAGCGCTAAAGCCAAAAACAGGACATGGCTCAGGAAGTGGAGTACATTAGGAGAGGTAGATGCCCTTCTTAATTGCCTAGAGCAGGTTTCATCAACTATGAATAACCCCAAATTTGGGTAACTTGGAGCTTAGAAGCTCAGTAAATATACCTACCACTGAAACCAATTTATCTGTTATTCATTGCCATAAAACCTAAAATACTGAAGATCCCATGGTCTACTAACACTACAGCTGCATTTCAGGAGGTGGACAAAATATTTAGGAGATCCTCCTACTTGTACAGATCTCAGTGTGTAGTTTTTCCCACTCCCAGTGAATTTGGGAGACACATACAGCTAAAACATTAACTACCCTAGGGAACAGTATGAACTGGAAAGTCCCGAAGAGTGAGAGATTCTATGCAGAACAGACCAACTGCAAAGCTGAATGTGAGCAGCACAGGCCCTGTTATGCAAAGAAGGGAAACTATGAAAATGAAATTTGAGACCCTTAGGAGTATGGTACTCAATAGGAATATTCCCCAAATAAAACTGAAAGATGTGCACAAACCCCACCACAGAAACACAATAAATATGAAAAGGCAAGGCGTCATGAGTCCTTCAACATACCATAATTTTTCAACCACTGACTTAAAGACACTGGAACAATCCTCAAAATCATTCCACAAATAGAGAAAGCAAAGTACCAAATTTGTTCTCCAAAACCAGTATTGCTCTGATACCAACTAGATAAGGACATAAAACACAAACACACATATGCATGCACACAAAGAAAGAGACAGAGAGACCGAGATCTGTAGACCCATTTCTCTGGTGCACAAAGACAAAATTCTTACAAATCATACTCGTGTGAATATATTAAGAATCACACATATAAGGCTGGAGAGATGGCTCAGTGGTTATGAGTACTTGCTATTCTATTGGAAGACCCATATTCCCAGCACCTACATGTTGGCTCACAATCATTTACAACACCACTTCCAGTGGATAGAATGCCCTCTGTTTTACCTCTGCTGACACCAGATATGCACGTTATACATACATACGTGCAGCATACGTTCATATATATTAAATGAAAGTAAATAATTCTTTGAAAGAAAATTATAAAACGACATCACGCATGTATTATGACCAAGTAGGTCTTACTCCGGGCAAGGAATGAAAGGTTGGTTCAACATACTAATGCAACACACAGGGACTTAAAAGACAAAAATTACATCATTGTCTCAATAGGTGTAGAAAGTCCTTTGACAAAGTTCAACATCCTTCCTGATAAAAGCCCTTAAAAAACAGGAATAAAAAGAATATACTAATATACTAAAGATTATATATAATAATTTTGCAGACAGCATGATACCAAATGGGGAAAACTGAAAACATTTCCCTGACATCAGGAATGAGACAAGAGTGTCCACTCTCACTGTTCTCATTCAATATAGTACTTGAAGCCTTAACTAGAGCAAAAATGTAAGAGAAAGAAATTAAAATGAATATAAACAGGAGAGGAAGAAGTGAAGGTATTTCTACTGCAGATGGCATAGTTCCAAAGCTAGAAAAGCCTAATGACTTTCCCAGAAAACAATGAGAAATTATAAACACTTTCAGAAAAGTCTCAGGCCATGAAATGACCATACACCACTCAGTAGCCTTTCTATATGCCAATAAAGACATTCCCAAGAACCAAACAAGGAAAGCATCACGTTCACGATAGCTTCAGTCACTTACCCAAAGGGGTGTCAGAAATGTTAAGACCATGATGGAGGAAACTGAAGTGGTGACTAAAAGATACTTTCCAGGCCTCCCATGTTCAAGGATGGGAAGAAGACATTGGAAAAATGGTTATCTAGCCAAGAGCAATCTGCAGATTAAATATAAACCCCATCCAAATCCCAATAAAATTCTTCACAGGACTAGAGAAATTTATTCCAAAATTCCGATGGAAGCACAACATCCCTGATGATCCAAAACAATGCTTAATGGAGAACATGATACTGGAGGTATCGCAGTATTCTAGCTCAACATTCCTCTATACTACAGAGCCACAGGAACTAAAATAGCATTGTAGTGGCATTAAAAAAAGGCACATAGACAAACATCCCAGAATAGAGGACAAAGAAGTCCCGCAGAGATGTAGTCATCTAACTTTGAACAAAGATATTAAAAATATATTTTGGAAAATGGCAGACTCTTCAACAATGATGCTGGAAAGCAGAAGATCTATCTTATCATCTGTTTTATATAGGAATGTGACTCAGTCCATATCTCTCACACTGTACAAGCATCAATTCAAAGTCAATCAGAGACTTTAATTTAATACCTGGATCCTGGAAACTGCTAGAAGAAACACCAATAAAGAACTTTAAGACATAGGCATAGGCAAGGAATTTCTGAAAAATAATCTAACAGCTCAGAAAATAGCTCTAAGAATTGGTAAATGGGATTCTAAAAAATTAAAAAGCTCCTGCACAGCCAAGGAAACCATCACCAGAATGAGAAAAATCTTCATAAACTACACAGCTCACACGGGATTGATATCCAGGCTATATAAGGATTTTAAAATTTGAGCACCAATAAAACCAAGTCATTCAATCAATGAATGGGCAGTAGATGGAATAAACAGTTCTCAAAAGTAAAACAAGAAGTGGCCAATGAACGTGAAAAGCACTCAACATCTTTAGCCATCAGGGAAACATAAATTAAAAGCAGTTTAAGTTCCGTCTCACTCCAGTTAGAATGACTGACATCTAGCACATAACGAACAGACAATAGTGAGGATGCAAAGAAAGGGCCATGGCCTGCTGTTCGGCTGTTTTCCTTCACTCTTGCAGACAAGGGCATCTGCTGTTGCTGTCACTGCCGCTGCTGTTCTGTTCCCTCACTGACCTCAGAACCCAGCTTCTTTGGGCTCTGTGGCACACATACCATACATACACACACGTTTGCACACATACACATGAGAGTGAACACACATACACACACATAAACATATGTCAAATTCTTTTCTTAAGAAAACAAACTAAAAATAGAACTACCACATGAACCAGCCCTACCACCCCTGGGTATATACATGAAGGACTCTAAGTCAACATACATGTGTCCATGTTTGTTTGTTTACTATCCACAATAGCTAAGACATGGAACTATCTAGATATACATCAGCAGGTTAGGGAGTAAAGGAAATGTGATACATACATGCCCAGGGGAACTTCATTCAGCCATAATTAAATGAATAAGGGCTGAAGAGACGGTTCAGCAGTTATCAGTGCATCCTGCTCTTGCAGCGGATGTGAGTCCAGTTCCCAGCACCCATGCCAGGCAGCTCACAACTGCCTGTGACTCCATCTCTGGAGGCAGGAGGAGGCGGGGGAGCTTCAATGCATCTGGCCTCCATGGACACCTGCACTCTCATGCATATTTCCACACACATAGTTAAAAATAAACACTTTAAAAAAAAAAAGGTAAACCTCAAAAGGAAAAAGAAAAAGAATGATATTTGTGGGAAGGGGTACAGAGCTGGAGATAGTGTTCAGTGACATAAGCAAGAATCAGAAAGATAAATACCATGTATTCTCTCAGGGGCAGACTTAGATGAGTGTGTGTGTGTGTGTGTGTGTGTGTGTGTGTGTGTGTGTGTGTGTGTGTGGTGTGTATGTGGTGTGTGTATGTGTGTTTGTGTATGGGAGTGTGTGGGGGTGTGGTATATGTGGTGTGTGTGTTTGTGTGGTGTGACGTGTGTGTGTGTGTGTGTGATGTGTGTGTGTGATGTGTGTGTGTGTGTGTGAGTGTGTGTGTGTGTGTGTGTGTGTGTACTGTGTCCTGCTGAGGGCTGGTCTTTCATTGTTCTTTCTCTTCATTTCTTTCCTTCTTCCTTTTGTGAACCACAGTCTCTAAGGTCCTTTTCATCAACATCTGCTCCCACGGGATACAGGTTGAGTGGAAGATGAAGATGTGAAATTCCAGGAGGCAGCGCTCACGGAGGAGTCGCTACTGGGACAACAGCACATCTGTAAAGCTTGTGCTTACAAGCTTGCATAGAATTACAATGGAAAACAGACAGACATATAGGATTTTGTAAAAACTCTAGATTCCAAACTGTTAATCAACTGGCCATGTTTAAATGTCTTTGTTGAAACTCCTTCCTATTTAAGACTTGTGTGAGTGCCTCCTGTATAATGTGTATAACAATTTAAAAAATGGTTTTCTAGTAACAAAAAAATTCAAAGTCCAAATATGTCATCTTTTCTGACTTGTAGGGTCAGATAGATTTCTGGGCATGGTGGCTCACCACTTTAATCGTAGCACTTGAAAGGAAGAGGCAGACAGATCTCTCAGTTCAAGGCCAGCCTGGTCTAGAACAGCTTGGGCTACACAGAGAAACCCTGTCTTAAAAAAATAAATAAATAAATAAATAAATAAATAAATAAATAAATAAATAAATAAATAGGAAATGGCTGTTGAACTAATTACAGTGTCCTTTACAAACAGTAATTGCTAATTTTCTGTTGCCTATCACCAGTACAGTTCAGAAGCCAGATCTCTCTGAGGAGATTGTGAAGTTGCAAACACTGATTTTGATTTTGTGAAATTTCTCTATTTGACGAGGGCAAAGGGAAGAATCAGATAAGGCTGTCTCCTCTCCACTCTGGGTTAGCACCAAGGCTGGGTGTCGGTGGAGAGGCAGCTGCTGCAGCTGCCTGCTGGCCTCCTTGAGGGCACAGATGTTTGGCCCAAGATGAAAGTGGATGTCACTACTGTCCCTTCTCCGCAGCCCAACTTGAATATGGTATCAAAATGGTGTTTGAACCCTGGATGCTGCAGGCACGTTCCAAATTAATTTGGATTAAACCTCCTCTGCAGTCTTGTGCAGTGTCAGGCTGCAGACTTTCACTAGAGACCGGGCTCTTCACTAGCTAACAAGGGGCAGACATGCCCTCTGTAAGCAAGAGCTGGCACAGAACTGGAGAATGGGAACCAGCTCTAAGTCAGAAGCCAGCTATTCCAGAGATTCCTCTGTCTATGCTGAGTGCATTGTGTTGGCTTCATCTGACACTCGTGTGTTTATAGCTGCTGATTAGTAACCAAATGCAATGACACTGTGGTCAAGGAACTATCACTTGCAGGAAAAAAAAAGGATTTTATGATATATTTAAAAGTATGTCTCATGTATGTGGAGTTTTCTATATTTTTTCTTGAGATCACATAACCTCCTGAACGAGTCTACATATTAGAGGTGAGTTGTAATATCCAGTAGGACACACATAAAGTAAAAGCTGTATCATGAACTGAAAACTATGTATGATATAGTTAATGGGTTTGTTTGTTTTCTGGGATTTGGGACAATATAGGGCTGTTGAGTGAAAAGTTGTACTTGGAATACTCCCATGATAAAATTTAACCTGGAAAAAATTAATGGAGCAAGGAAGCAAAAATATTATTTACAGCCTACGGCACCTTCAAAATTTGTGACTTTAGATAAGAGGAAAAAAAGAAGCCTGTGTTCTAATCCTTGGTGATCATGTTGTAGTATCTAAGCAGCACCCTGAAAACTGATTCTAGGTTTGAATAAATCTTGTCAGTTTGGTTTCTTTTCTCAAGATTAAATCTTTATAGTCACTCAAGCTCTGCGCTTTTCATCAACCATGACTTTACAAATACAGGTTTCCCCAGCTAAGACGGTCACTGAAGTCACCGTGGTGTTCAGCTTTTAGGCTCCAGCTTCTCTGCTTGCCAAGAGAGAACCAAGTTTTCAGTATTTCCCCTTTCTGTTATAACCTAGTTCTACACCCACTCAGATTTTTTTCAAACAAAACAACAATGAACATGACTAGAAACAAGTTAGCTCCAGATGCCAATGTTTATATTCCCAACACTATGGATGAAGTGACTTTTTAAATCTACATTGTATAGTTCCTCTTAGACAGCATCTATTGCAATGTTACTTGAATACACACTGTCTGGGATTATTCGCTTCTTGTTTATGCACCTGTACTTTATGTTAGCTCTTTTTCCAAACACATTCTCATTAACCACAGTCACACTGAGTATAGTGTTCTTAAGTTTCTGATCACAGTTATTCTATGAAGCCAGCTTCATGATGGATTCATCTCTTTCTGTTTAATCTTCTCCAAGATACTCTTATTAAAAACAAAACTTGTATAAATAATTCCAAGTAGTGAAACATCCATGGTCCTACTTTGAAAATTAAAAGCCAGGGAGTTTCCACAGAGCATTTTTACTCTTGCTCTTTCTAGACTGATCATCAATCTGTTTGTTTTGTTTTTATCTTTTCTTCCACAGCATAGTGTAATGAATCACTGACTTTGAACCACGGGATACTCACAAGTTGGGTCTGACTTTTAGTAGTTCAAATACAATTTCATTTCAAATATAAATCTTGCAATCATTTTCTCAAGGAACCAAAAACAATTTTAATGACTACAGTTTTTTAAAAATAATCTCAAGTTTAGAAAAAACAGAAATTGTTTGTGCTTGCAGTCAGTGTGGTGGGGGAAATAACAAAGGGAGATGTAATGACTCAATTTTAAAAATTTCCAACCTTAACATTTAATTTGTCTTCCAATTTTCTAAGGGACTTTTCCCCTCTGGGTTTTTTTTTTCTCTCAAAATCAATTGGATTCCCCTCTCCACTGAGCTCTTATGTTTGTCCAGTAAGCTTCCGCCCACTCTATATGAGAAGTTTTCACTCTGCCTTCAGCTAGTTATCCATCTTTGGAGCCAAATGCTGCTGTTACATTTGACTTCCTTTTTTGTCCCTTAGTCCTATGATCCAGAGATCTTTCAGGTTTGGGTAACTTTTAATCACCCAGATTCACCGTCTTATTATCTGTCTATCACAAATAACAGGCTACAGGACTAGTACCACCCTAGGCATAGGAATCCACACAGCATGACGTAAGAATTACGTAGCTTAAGGGTCAGGCTCACCCTATTCTTGACTTCATTCTGACCAGGAACAAGAACCTGTTGGGTGTTTCCCCAGTTAGGTCCTTGCGTTAGTTTTATTCTTAACAAGCTAAAAATCCTCTGCCTTAAGGAACTATGATTATTTGAGTATGGTCTTTCCTCTTGATACCTGGCTCTAAGTAGCACTGGAAAAGAATGCTCCCTCAAAAGAAATTGTGGCTTTTTTTGTGAGTGTGGGGTCCTGAAATTTTACATAACATTTGACATAGCAGATACAGATCTCATTACCCGGTTTGGGACTGAGTCTTGATCCCATGACCTGAAGATTTGGAAGTAATGTCTGGCCAAACACTTGATATTGATTATCATACCATCTAGAAATCCTTTTCATGACCTGCTTATTGAATTCAATTCTTATATAGTTATGTGAATCCAATCCCCATACAGTTATGTCTTATTATCCCTAAGACTTAGTCACACACATTGCTGAACATCTTTCCTCATGGATTGCTTTACAGATGGATCAGTTGCTGCATCTTATATGGTTTTTAAGCTCTGCTTTCCTAGCTCCCCACCAGATGTTTCCAAGTCCAACATTTCTGGCCTGGGACACTCTTAACCATCTAATGAAATACAACTCATCACTTCCATTCCCAAGGGTGAAATTTAAAATTCAAGAGAATTACATTACAGATATATTTGAAGTCACATGGCTCCATAGCAGCAGGTTGGAAGTCATACCTGGTCCTCCTACTGTCAACCTCAGACTGTCTCCACCCCTTTTCCCTCTTTCACGAGGACAACTGTAAGAGATTGTGAACATGCGACTCCATTCTATACATCGCCCTACCCATTACTATTTGTTGTTTTTCCTAAATCTTCATGATCATCATACAAATACCAGGCTCTAAATTAACCTTCCATTTCATTTATGAGATGAAACTCATCCAAGTAGGCCTAAATCTTCATGATCTTAGTCAATGCTACCTGTCAACATTTACTCTTTAAATCACTGAGCCCAGGCCATTCTAGTCAAGTGTGCTTTGTTAATAATTAGCCCCACTCCAATGGTGAGAGTCCCATTCAGATCCCACCATAAAAGCCTTCTATAGCATCGCATATCCAAACCTAGCCTGTCTTCACGTCAGTTTACATCCAATCCACGTTAGCGTTTAATACCAGTTGTGATTTTAGTTTCTTTTGAATCCCCTGGGGTGACTGTAACTCCCCTCTTCTCACTTCTCTGAAAGACTGAAGTGTTCTTAATTATTCCATCTGCTTAGCTTTAAGTACACACCGCAGTACAATTTCAGCCACCGGTTTGATAAAGCATAACTCACTCTGAAAGACATTCTACATTTGTATAAATACCAAATACATGTTTCAAACAAGGCAGTAGCGTGTAACTATAAAATACAAGTTTAAGACTAAACAAGGGTCTTATGTATTCTTGGGGACTGAGCAACCTCTGTCCTAAAAAAAAGAGATGGCGTAGTTGAATTGCATCTTATTTCTACAAAAAGACGCAACCCCCAAGCTGGCATCTCATGGATAAACATGCCGGGCATTACTAAGACCAGACTGCTGTTGGTCTCCAGCTTCCACCTGCAGACCATGCAAGGTTTCCCAAGGGGGTGCTCCTTGGGGTGACAGAGCAGCTGGAGCTGAACTGTGCTAATGACAGGGTGCCCATCTGCACCCTCCAGACGAAACGCAAGTGGTCTTTCAATGTGACTCGGTGTCTGATTTCCTGCTGACTCTTCTGATATAACGTATCCGAGCTAACATCCACCAAGAGCTGCAGTACAGACAGGCTGCACTGTACTTAAATCACATCCTAAAGTTTCCCTGAAGGGGAAAATCACTGTACTTCTATACCCCAGTCACAGTTTTGGAAAGCTAGGCTGTCACCTAGAAGATTCTGAGTTAAGCTTCAGATGCATAGAACAACAACAACAACACAAAATCAAAGAACTAATCCAGAGAGGTCTTTATAGGCACATCCCTAAGCACAATAAAAATCTATCAAAAATATACACCACTGACCTGTTTACAGGGAGTCAATTATTCCTCCCTCCCCTTGAATTTTAAATTTTACATCATATTGTTATTTACCCTGAACTTAGCCATAAAACTTAACCATTTTTCACGTGGTAATTTTTCCCTAAAAATCAAAACTAAATAATCTACTAAAATCCTGCAATGATTTAATCTCCATTTTATTCTGCATTTACATTTGGGATGTCCACTAGATGTAACTGAACCAACTTATATGTCTTCTCTAAAAACTCCATTAGTTCTTGTAAAAGTAAAGCCAATAAATCCCACCCTGCCTGTCTCAGGAACATGATCTTTAAAGAGAAATTTAAAATGCCAGAACCAAATGGTGGCAGTGAGATACTTCTCCCTTTTATAAATGCCTAAAGATTAAAGGAAAAGATTTTGCTTAGAGATATATATTCACTTGCAGTTTAGGGTGATGTTTACCAAATATCATAAATACTTAATAGCAACTGTTCCTAGTGCTTCTAGCAAAAGGCAGTAAAACGAAACATAAACCTCCCCAGCAAGAGCCAAGAACTCGACTCCAAATTTCATTCCTCGCCTTCCCCGCCAGACCCCGCTCAAGAGAGCCCAGAGTCTAACAGTCACCAGGGAAGACGCTGCTGAATCCCAAACAGAAATATTATGTGCTCCAGGGAAACTATTAATCATTGAAATGGGAAGAACAACTGCCATCAAACCTTCAGCCGCTGGATCAAGTTGCCTGACTAATCCACAAGCAGGCGTGGAGGAAGCAGTCATCCTGCATTCCAATCAAATTTTTTATTTTACATTTCTCCTATAAAGCTTGGGGAAACTCTCAAGGTATAAGGTGGTTAACTCCATGCTGAAAGGGTGGAGATGTCGGAGACAGTTTGTGAAAATCTTAAACTAGAAATCACCAGCCCAGGATTGCAGAGCACACGTGGAAAACAGTGTCAAGTCTCATGGACAAAGACATCTGGGTCTTTGGAATTACCTCATGTTGGCAGCAACAAACAAAGCTCACGCTCCTTTTGCTACACACTGCCCACCTGCTCCACATGGGAAAATTGCTCTTACAGCTTGAAAAGCATGTGAAGTTATCGGCCTTCCGGACCTCAGAGGCATACTCACAGAATTGATGATCCCTTTAAGAGCTTGGAATCCACCTTTGACAGGGAAGACTTGGTCCTTGGAATCAGCAATTTTTTCCAGCTTAAAATGAAGATGAAGGCGTAATGGGTGACCGAGACACACAACCCTTTATAAACTTGCACTCTTCTGAAAAATTACTGCCTATGACTCATTCACTCTGTGATACAGTAAATTGTTTTAATGATCAAATACATATATATATGTATATATATATACATATACACATACATAAAACAGTGTTATATAACTATAAAAATACAATTAAAATTCAAGGCCAAGAACTAATGGTAAGGATACCACTTTCCCTCCAAATATACTACCATGAAATGAACTAAAAAAAGGTCACTGGCTACAAAATCAGAGCAACATAGAGATGGTCTAATTACTGTTAATGGCAGGAGATTCTGGAATTTTAGCCATTACTCACACAAAAATTTAAATGTAAAGTGATTTGTGAGAAAACTTCATGCAATAGACTTATATGGAAAAAAGTCTTAAAGATTTCTAAACAGACTCTTCAAATTCCTGCAGATAAGAACTCTAGACATAACTACCATCATAGTCTTACCAACTAAGGTAAAGGGATGTTACACAGCATTAATCTAAACATTTATCTTCTTTTAAGACCCACACCAAATAAATACTCAAGAAATTTCTTTTGAGTTTCATTTCCCATAACAAGACCTATGAACATTCTGACATTTTAGGAGAGCTCAAAACATACATCATTTTATAAAAAAATCTTTGTAAGTCACAACAGAAAAGCTCCTTTAACTATCTTTAAGGCCAGTTAGTGAGTTGCAGTTTACAGATCTGGTGTAACTCACCTGAGCTTGTTCAAAATCGAGGACTCCAACACAATAAACACTAGCACCAAGTGACCTGGACTTCTTTGCCTGTGAAGAAACAGAAATAGGAAAGGGAGGGGAGAGGGGAGAGAGACTCAGATAAGCTATACGTGCACGCACAGCTGACTGAAACACTGCGTGTGTAGACGGCTCCTGCTCAGCACTCACCTCATTTTCCGCATATGACGGCACCAAGCCATCCAGCTTACCATCCGTCAAGGCAATTATGATACTGGAGGTTTTCAAGCCTCCTGCATTTTGAATTTGTTCATTTGCCTGAAAATGAAGAATAATGATTAACATTTTTTGTTTCTTTTTTTTTGTTTTGTTTTGTTTTTGTTGTTGTTGTTGTTTGTTTTTGTTTTTCATGATAGAGTTTCTCTGTGAAGCTCTGGCTGCCCTGGAACTCTCTCTGTAGACCAGGCTGGCCTTGAATTCACAGAGATCCTCCCGCCCCTGCCTCCCAAGTGCTGAGATTAAAGGCAAGCAACACCACCACCCGGCCTAATTTTAACTATTAACCGGCATGGTCTATAAAGCTGAGTTTGTAGGTCTGACAAAATAAAGATATTAAGGACTATAAAATAATACATACACATCTATATATACTAGTTGATAAATCTAGGTATTTGTGTTAGCATTTTTATTTGAAATATGTGGGTATTTATATAAAAGATATATAGACATACATAAATGTGTGTGTGTGTGTGTGTGTGTATCATTGGGTTTCTATGATATAGATTTTGATACCTATGATGATTAATCTGAATATAATCCCAGAGGGAAAGAGAAGATTTGTTAAAAGACAAAATATACACAAACTTCACCTTTCAACACTCACCACTGGTGTTTTCTACCAGTCATGTCTAGGATGACTAAACCATTGGAAAAATAGACATAAGTATGTAAAGGTACTTTCCTTATATAATAAGCAGCCACTCTGTCATAGTTACAAATATAAAATAACTTACAAGCTTTAGTCCTTCATGGATATATGTCTCTCCAACTGGTTTGACAGCTTTTAAATCCTCCAGTCCTCTACCAATTTTGTATCTGGAGGGAAAAAAAAGGAGATTGATCAAAGGCCGAAGACCATAATAAAGACTTTCTGAATAACTTAAGTCCTCACTAGTAAGAAAAGAAGGAAGGATGTGGGCTTTGAAGGCATATCACTTCTTATACTTTCTACCATGTTAATAGACGTGATGAATTTTAACCGTGCAATGGTAAGGCACTAAATATGTCATAGAATCAAAGTATATCATATATATTTTGAGCCATGAACAGATTACCTTTGATCATACTTGCTTTATCAAGTGCTAAGAAGTCCAGTATGCTTCCTTTCATACAAAGGCAAAAATGAAGTGCCTAAACCTCCCTGAAAATGTTCTGGATGCTCTCACCCCACCTTCCTAAAAGGGAGCATTGCCTTGCCGTCTCACAAACTCTTAAATTCTTACAGACTAATGTTAACCCTTGCACACGGAAAGCGACCCTTTCTGCTTCAGTCTTCTCAAGTCTTAAGTCTCGGGGCTTCACTTTTGGAGGAACTATTCACACATTCAGACTCCAGCATATTCTCTTGATTTTAGTAGGAACTTAGTACAAATTTGATGAATGAATGAATGAATGAATGAATGAATGAATGAATGAATGAATGAATGGGTAAATGGATGAATGGATGGGTGGGTGGATAAATGGGTAAATAAATGAATGGATGGACAAGAGGTCAATGAACTCTTGTTAGAGAAAATGTGAATAAGAAAGACAAAAAAAGCAAAGAAGCATCTTTTTCTTCTTTTCTCCTCCTCCTCCTAAGCCATGGTCTCACTATGTAGCCCTAGCTGGCCTAGAATTTGTTGTGTAGACTATGATAGCCCCAAACTTCCTTTCAAATGTCCTTTGAAAAAGAAAAGAAAACTAAGAATCCTGAGGCAAAATAATGTTACAAAAGCAGTCCAAAATAAAATCAAATTTTGAGGGTTTTCCTTTTGTTTTATGTTTGGTGGGTTTGTTTGTTATGCAGTCTAGGGTGGTCTTGAGCTCCTTACCCTTCTGTCTTAATTTCCTGGTTACTGGAATCACAAATGTGAGTCAACCACACCTAGCTTAAGTATTAATTTTAATGGTACAGAAAATATCTTCATAAAATATTTTTTCAACTCTTAGTTTTCAATAAAGCAAAAAAATTCATTTTAAATGTAAATCTGGAACTATCAACAGAATTAATGTCCTTTAAAGAAACAATGAATAATGTTCACACTACTGCAGATAACATACAAAGGAGTTGGGTTATAAAAATAGTATCATCTTAATATTAAAAAGCATTCTGAAGTTTTACAAAGAATTTCATGTGTACATTATATGTATGTGTTGTGTGTGTAATGTGGTGGTAACACATAAAATTAATAAGAAATATACTAAAATATTTCAATGAGCCATGCACCATGTTTCACACATTTTAAAAATAACTTATTATTGGTGATATTTTAATAGCATTATGAATTTTTTTCATAGATATCCAATCTCCATTTCATGACTCTTCTAGAAAACACAGCACAAGTTTCAAGGTATAAATAAACCTAACTGCATTTCCTGTTTCAATAGATTCTTCCAAATGAGGCCACCTGTCTTTTGCAATGCTTGGTTTAAAGATCTACCAACTTGTAGCCTTTCACCAAACTCTCAGCTTCTATTCATATCTATATTCAGATTTTATTATGATAAAACATAGTTCCTTGTAACATTTTACTTACTCAATTAATTTAATTGAAACTGTTCACTTCTCAGCGAGACTAGAGGTTTGCACTAGATGCTTATGTCTTCTATTGCTGATGTAGTCTCCTGCTCTGAACCTGCTCCTTACTATAAGGCATCTTGCAAAAATAAATGCTCAATAAAACTTTCAATCTTCCATAGGAAATAATCATAGTTCCACAGATGACAGAGTAAATACCATAATGTATAAGCTTGTTTTTGTATAAATATTTATGTTTGAGATCTATGGAAACAACTTGAAACTGATTTTATCTGAATGCAGATAAATATCAAATACTTGGTATTTCCTCGAAATGAGTGGCAGTGTGTCCTCAAGCATTAATGCTTGCTGTCAAATAGGAGAGAGACAACTGATGTGCAAGCTTACACAAACAGAATCCGTGTGGTAAAAATAGCCCTCCCATTGGCTCAGACCCACTCACTACGGCATGTGAGAGCCAGGAACATGAGCAAGGCTGAGTAGAAGGAACCCACCAGTGTGGGACTCACAGTCTTTTCCAGGCACGGCTAGTCCACTTAGGGGGACAGAGAACACATCAAGGTTTTCTATCCCTAAGTGTGCCTACCACACACATGCCCCTCCAGACTATGTGTGGTCCATCGTTTTTGTGTTACAAAGACATACAGGGAAAGTCCTTGCCCAGAGCCAGCGACATGGGCACGCAGGGGGCAGGTGTGGGCCACTTATGACAGGAAGTATCCAAGCTCTTCTTAGTCAATGTCAGTTTAGGGAAACTGGAAGCCAGACCGAGACAGGGCAGATTTCAAGGGGCTTCCAAGAAGCAAAAGTTCTAAGTTTCTCAGTCAACAAATGAGAAGTGGATGATGCTGCAGATTAAGGACAGACGGTCTTGTACACATCACATGGTGCTGTGACAGAGGACTCTAAAGGAATGTGAGTAGAAATGAGAAGAAAAGGAAGGGTGAGGAACGGTGGGTCTGCTAAGAGATGTTCAGATTCGTGTCATCTTGAAAGCCCGGTTTCACAGGGCTTGACTTTAACAACGTGTCTTCAGCTACAAGGAAGGGTAATATTGAAACCGCATCAGTGTTTGTTTGAAGCTGTTGCCAAGGATACCGCTATCAAGTAAAACCCCCAGGAAGCCCCACAGTTGAAGGCTGTTGTCACCTTTTAGTACTTGCTAAGCACTTCCTCCTTTCTGCCTTTTACAATATGCCAACTTTTTAAAATTCCAAATATCTATTTCTCTTTTTTTCACTTATTGAAAATAGATTCTTTTCTCATATATGTATGTGTGTGTATGTATGTATGTGTGTATATATATATGTGTGTGTGTGTGTGTGTGTGTGTGTGTGTGTGTGTGTAGCTTGATCACAGTTTCCCCTCCCTCTATTCCCCCCAGTTCCTCTCTGCCTCCTCTCTTCCAGATTCACTTTTTCTGTCTCTCATTAGAAAAGAATAGCTTTTAGGAGTTCTTCCTATGTCAACTTTTTATTTTGCCCCAACTGCCAAGAAGCCCACAAAAAATGTCTTAGTCACAAAATTCTGTTAAGTTCCTATAGCTAGCCACTTGTTTAATCTTCTTTTCTAAGATCTTACCTACTTTTTCATATTTTATTAATGTTATTATATCCTAAGGAGCCTCGAGGATGTTTTGGAAAGAAGTAGGATTAAAATAAATAGAACTGTTTATTAAACATCTTTTTTTTTTCAATTGAGAACCAGGGAACAAAGCCCCATTATCAACCAGAGAAAGACAGAGGGGAAAAGACAAAGAGGAGAGAGAGGAAGGAGGGAAACGGGACAGAGGGAGAAACTAGACACTGATTCGTATGATAAACCCTGAGGTCCAGCAGTGTCACTTATATGTCTCTGCTGAGGACGATGGGAAGGGGAAAGGGAGGGGAAGGGTAGGGGAAGGAAGGATGGGAGGGGAAAGATGTCTGTCTCAGCATATTTAATTAAGAACCCTTGCCTCACCTAATTAAAACTGCCCATGTTCTTGGAGCGCTCCTCCCCCTACCAAGTCTACCAGTCAGTTCTCCTGAAGGGTTCTGGACTAAACAGGACAATTTCTTAACTGGTAACTAGAGTTTTTGTAATGCCATGGATCAAAGTGGCCACAACTGATACGAACATAAATTAATTTCAAAATTGAAAGCCCGGTTTCACAGGGCTTGACTTTAACAATGTGTCTTCAGCTACAAGGAAGGGTAATATTGAACCCGCATCAGTGTTTGTTGTTTCCTTGTTTCCTCATCTACAAAACATTTGCTTCATGGAACCTTTATGAGAGGTAATAAATAAGTGCGTAGCGGTACAGTCACAGCTCCCGTCAATACCAGCCATTTCTCTGTTAGCGTAATTCTGTTCATCTAGTTACTCTCTTCCTGATTCCAAGCAGAGCTCTCATGACAAAGGATCAAAAGAGGAAAGAGAGGCAAAAGAGGAAGTAGAGACAAAAGAGGAAGTAAAAGAAAAAAGAGAACAGTTATATCATCAAAGCTTTGGTGAGGAGAAGGCACCAGATAAGAACTATGACTAATTCACAGGTACCACAACAGCAAATTCAACCAACTGCAGATAGGGTTATTTCTTTCACTTGTGTTTTGAGACATGGTCTCATATCTCAACCTCACATCAAACTCATGATCCTCCTGCCTTAGCCTCCAGGTACATTAGATCACAGTGTTCACCACCATGCCCAGTTCTCAGAGTAGAAAGATGATCTATCTCATATCTATATTCCATTTTTCTTTTTGCTTTCTAGGGGTGAAGATATCTTTAGGGAATCTTGAAAGGAAAATTTTTGAGTTAATTGTCAAGTCCTATATCATTTGTCCAGTCTCTGCATAATAGGAAATGTCAGGGCTTGTCACAAGTCCTTGTTCGAGTAGTCTGTCAGGCTGGATCCTCTCAGCTAGTCATCTCGAAATTGTCCTGAGTAGTTTGTAGTCCAAAGCCAATCTTTCCTTGGTGTTAATCAGCTTAATGGCTTTACCATAGTCCTTGCAGAATCATCTTTGTGGAGTCCCATCTTCTTTATGAAGATTCCAAAGTCGCTGTTAGGCGTGGTCATGGTTCCCTGCAGTTTTTTTTTTTTTTTTTTTTTTTTTTTTTGTGGTTTAGAGCAATCACAGTCTCATAAATGTCTGTCTCTTGGAACCATGAACATTCTTCCCTAGAAGAGAATATCTTCACAGCAATTTCTCCCCACCATTTGTCTTGCCAAACTTTTCCAAACTGACCTTTGCATTTTGCCAATGCTTTCTTGTAACACAATGGTCCTGGCAATTCTCTGAACCAGCAGCAGTAAACCTTTTGTTCCAGCTAGTGGCATCACTGCAGTCACCAACATGATGAGAAGCAACCAGCAACTCGGAGCAGCAGCTTTTGCCTCCATGGTCCCACCACTGTTTGTGGTTCAGTCCGGGCCGAAGCTTCTCCCAAGCCTCCTAGGCCGGCCTCAAACTTGGGATCCTCCTGCCTCTGCCTCCTTCAGTAAATCCAACCAATGTGCTACCGCAACTGGCAACGTGTAGCTTGGGCCTGAGCTGGGGCCCACAAGGCTACATGCAAGCAGCTTTTTCATGAATTCGTACCACAAACGTTGGGCACCAACCATGAGCCTTTAATCCTAGTACCAACCATAGAGACCTGGAGGTCTGTATAGACAGGTGTCTGTCAAACTCAGCAAGACAAATGCTTCGTGTTCTCTCTCATCTGCAGTTCCTAGTCCAAAATCTTCATTAGTGAGTACAAAACATGGAGTAAATACACAAACTAGGAAATTATAAAGAGACAACTGGGTGGCTTGGGAGAGGAATAGCAGGATACAGATAATATGAAGCAGAAAACAGAATAAGTGGGCGATGGGAGGTCAATACAGGAGAGGGAAGACAAAGGACAAATAACACCAAGGTTATTTCACCTCAAGGAATCATATTATCTTATATTCATCTGAAATTATATATAACATATATATAATATATATGTTATATATAATATATATATATATAGAGTCTGAAAGGAAGTTGTCATTTGGGCTGACAATACTCCTCACAAGAACCATAGACTAACAGAAACCCAGAAACCCAATAGCAGACACCAGAAACCTCCTTTTGTGATTCCCAAAACAATACAGATTATTGATGCAGCCTTTGGCTGCCCCTCAGGGGTTAAAGGTAGACACCTGTTGATGGAGACCCCATACACTTGGGACACAGGAGCTGGGAATTACCTGAAAGCTTCTTTCCTGCAGTCTATCTTTTATGTTTCTAGAAAATACTATGCAAGCTGCCTCAGAAGGGAAGCAATTTAACAGTCCTACCCAGCTGCAATACCTATGAACCACACAATTACCAGCATGGCAAGATATAACAATGCAAAAAAAACGGTCCTCAAATGTTGAATGCAACCAACAGCTGTCTAACTAGGCTTAGGCCCTCTCAAGAGCAGGTAACTCATGCCTGGTATTGGAAATCTAGCCATCTTCCAGGAACTAGTAAGGAAACAGACCTTAGAAAAGAATCTACTGCCACCACTTTGCTAGACCAGCATAATGCCTAACTACATTCTAAAACTTACCTTTACACCCATCGGAAAGTATGGCTCTCACCCCTCGTCAAAGAAGCTACTCTTCACAGAAAGCAGAGAGCATCACAGAAAACCACAAACAGACGCAATGCAAAGACCAACAGATTGTGGAGAGCATAGCCCAAAGGATACATCTCTGTCATAGCTCCCCTGCACCCATGGCTCAGAGAATGTTGAGGAAGAAGCTGTGGAAAGATTCTAAGAGCCATAATACTAAGAAGTCTGATGTGAAACCGTCTCTCCTAGAAACAACTGCATAAACAAGACTGGAACTGTAGCAATATCAATGGACATGTTAATGTGGAAGCAGGAAATTTTGTGGTGTCCCACCCCTGGACTACAGGCGACTAATGACTGGTGGGAGATGGAAAATTAGCATCTCCCAAGGATGATCTCAGTTAAGAGTGGTCAGCCTTGAAACTATATACACACAAACAACAAAAATGGATTCAGTAGGATATATATATATATATATATATATATATATATATATATTTGTGCTTGAGTACATGTAAAAATAATCAAAGAAAAAGAAACTATCAACTTGAATGGAGGACATAGCTGGGAGGGGCTAGAGGGAGGAAGTGGGAAGCGAAGTGTTGCTGTTGCCTAAGCCTTGCTTGGTATGCTTTTTTGTGAATCAGTCAATAATTAAAAGAAGAAATGACATCAAAGGGTCAGATTTCAGGGCTGAGAGACAGCTCAGTTCTATACCGTGCTGGCCATGAATACATGAGGGTCATAATCCAGTTCCCAGGACTCACCTAACAAGCTGGCCCATGAGTAGGCAGAGACAGGTAGATCCCTGGGGCTGGTGGACCAGCCAGCCTAGCCTAAATGGTGAGCCCCAAGGTCCTCATGAGAAACTTTGTCTCTATAGAGTAAGGTGAATGGTCACTTTGAGGGATGACATTGGCGGTTGTCCTCTGCCCTCCATACATGTGCATAAGCACATGAATGCGTTCATACTCATGTGCATGCAAGAAGTGTCAGATACATCATCAGCACCCCTTTCCATTCCTTAAGTGAGGCCCAGTCCCAATCCTTAGAAATATCTTTTTGGTTCTTAGATGTTCCTGCCAATGTTTTGGTTCTGTTTTCTGAGTCATTCTTCCTTGTTCATAAGAATTAGTTCACATGTTAAATTCCTTCATGCCCATGGAAAGTCAAGGGCCCAAAGGTTTGTTCACTTTGAAAACTCTGTCTTTCAATCCATGGTGAAAATTTGTGATCCCTGTATATCGAATAATGATCCACTCTGCTGGACAAAGGTCATAAGCAAAAAATTTTCTCACAAGAGAATCCTAACTACTTTAGATTATACATAGGGTGAAACATAAGCCCAGGATGCTTATGATGCCACCATTTACCTAAAAGTATACGCAGCACACCTTTTAGATTCTTGTAAGTCCTGTTGTTTAGAGGACAGCATCTATAAGACCCTCATCTCAAATCTTTCAGAAACCTTGACACATTGTCTTTGTTTTGCATTCTCTGGTTTGAACTCAGATGCCACACTTTACAGGCAGCATGCTAGGTCTGATGACTAACCCAAGATCTTAAACTTGGCAAGCACTTTGTCAAGAGACACTAGGGGATAAAAGAGAGTTCTATTTTTAAAACTATCAATCTCAACTATACACTTTGACTAAACACGGCTTGAAAGGGGGAAAGTTACTTTTTCAACACGGCTCCATCCTCTCTCTTGTCAACACAGGTAGCTGAGAGAAGCTGACTGATGAAGCTGCCTGATGTCTTCAGCAAGCTTGCTACAAGCCTCTTACACAACATCCAGGCGTGAGTGTTGTTTGCACACCCTTTTGTTTTCAACATTCTACGGAACTTCCCACAACGGCTAGCCAGGCCAACCTGTGCATGTGGCCTTCAGCAACAAAGTATGTGCTGCCCTTCCGGTCACTGCTGTTCATCTTCCCAAGGACTTTCTACTGGTTCTACTCTTCATGGGAAGGCCGGGCTTCACTCCAGCACAGCAGTCTCTGGGTCATCACAGTTTTATACAGTCAATGTTTTTCCAAGACCATGACAGGGGGAGCTTCCATGGCTTGTTAAGTCATGGGCCTGGAACTGGAGCTGACAGCATTTCATACTCATGTCTGCTGCATGCTGTGGTCAGCCAGCCCCAGTACCGGAATGGATTTTAAAAAAACGTGAACATGTGGGTGTTTCTATCATCTTAGAACATGGTAGGCTCTCACTATAATTTATATAAAATCTTGCCTATTGCTTACTTAAAATATTATTCTAAGGCCTATGTTTGTGGTACAGAATCTAAACCAATAAATACAAGGAGTGGTCCTGAATCTGAAAATGTCTGCTCACCAAGTCCCCTGTCACTCTGACTTTAATGGGAGGGTCCCCCAATTTAGTCTGCATTTTCTAGTCCTCCAGCCTTGAAGTTCATCCCTGCTGCATTTTTTTCATTGAACTACTGCAAGTGGCTCCTGCATTTTACCCCTTCTGTATGTTCAGGTTTGTCCCCCAAACATGAATAAAAGCGTACCTAATTCTCTAAGACAAGTTTACAAAGCAAAGTAACTGTGAGTACACCCATCATCAGACCCTAGCAGCCGCCATGACCAGACGCGCCCAGAGGGCAAGTCTGTGGCCAAAGCAGACTTTTCTAAACTGATTTCCCTAATAGAGTCTTTTTTACAAAGAAAACCAAGCCATGTATGGTCACTTTATCTCTGGTTTGTAATAACAGAGTAATGTAGAAGAGGATGACTTTTCCAAACTCTGACAGATTCATTTGAAAATTATACAAATGAACCACTGGCAGCCTGAGTCAGCACAGCACACTGAAGTGTTCATGCTTTGGTGTCACGCCAGGGTGAGTGTGCCTGCTGGCCTGAGCCTCTGTGAGCCGGACCACTTGGAAATCTTTGACCTTCTATTAGTAACCAGGCACAGGATGAAGCTGGAATAACCTTCAACTCCAGTTTCACCTTAGCCCTCCTCACTAACCACTAAAGCATAAAAAAAAATGAAAACATGTAGGGGAAGGAAAGATACATAATTATTGACAGGGGATAGAAACAAAGAGAAAAAAGCAAAGAGTCACAAACATTTCAGTGCGCCCAGTGTATGCTAAATCCTTAACCAGACTTTCTCAGGAACAGCGCTTAGTCACTTCATCATTGCTTTATCGTGGGGATGGTCAGATCTTCCTGTGTAGCTATGGGCTTGGGCTGAAGAAGTTAAGAAAGCACCCAGTGTCACCCAGATACTATGGAGCTCCTATACTTGACCCAAGGTCAGATCTTCCAACCAAATGTGTTCTTCATCTCAATGATTCTTTTCAATCCCTCAATCCCATTCTGATTCCAAGTCTGCAACCCATGGCTGCAGAAGTAAGGTTTCTTTAATTCAAGCATTTTTAAAAGCTTTTCTACAAACATATTCCTGTTGAATACATGAAGATCGAAACTATGATGACTCTCCTTACATTCAATCTGCCTACAACAATACCTTTAAAAGTTTATTGTTTATCATAGGAGCTCCATAGTATCCAGGTGACACTGGGTGTTACTTAACTTCTTGATCCCAAGCCCATAGCTACACAGGAAGATGTATTTTTGAACACATACAATACATTAAAGAATTCTGTTTTATTTTTCTTTTACAAAAAATTCATGTTACATTCTGCAACTTGATTTTTCATATACTAAATCTTATACACAGTTTATATCAGTATTTTGATTTACTCAATTGTAATGACTGTATAATATTTTAACCTATGTATATATGGTAACTTAAAATATCAATTGATGAGCATATAATTTGGATATAGTTTCTCATCATTACAAATAATTATTTAGTGTCCAATTTTGTACCTATATCTGTCTTTGCTGGGCCACTGCAAAAAGTGGAATTTTTTATTTGATACTTTTTACTTTTAGAGATGTTGACGATTCTTTTCTGCAAAAGTGATGTGCTAATTTGAGTTACCAACTGTATGTCAAGAACAACTTCCCCACAAGTAAATATTTAATTCTGTTTTTAAGCAATTAGAAGAAACTCATTGAAACAATTAAAATGCATCTATTGTATAAACTTAATTAAATGACCTCTATCATCTCTACAAGTTCTCATAGGGAGTATTTTTCCTAAGTCATCTTGTGCTCAAAATCTAAAGATCACTTGGAATACACAAGACTTTCCTAACTTGAGGCAAATATAGATATTGAAAAGGAAGGTGAGAATATTTACAACTGCCATGTAAGAATAGGAATGGGAAATGTAGCAGATACAAGTCAGTATTTACATTACATTAGTAGAATTTATAATGCTGGCATAACTAGAATGCACTTTATTATAGTGGCTCTAAGCCATTAACTAAGGCTCTGGCATCAGAAGAATTCAGTCACTAAACAAGGATTTGTTGAGCTTCTGCCATGTACCAGGCTCTGTTCTAGGGTTGGGTTCGATCTACGAGTGAATGAGACCAATCAGGGCCCCATACTTTCATACATTCTAGGCTCAGGGAGATACAAATTAATTAATTAAATATCTTAAAAATAACAGTGTTTTTGGAGAAACCAGGGAAGGGGAAGGATACCTTAGACTTGGAGGCAAAGCCAAACTTCTCTGAAGTTATACATGAGATGAGCTTTTGTTTGCTTGGTTGTTGTGAGGTTTTGCTCATTCATGTATTCCCGTTTTCTGATCCTAAGCTCAAACCCAGGATCATACTCATGAATGCTTTACCACGAAGTTACAACCCCAGCCCAGGAAAGAAAGACAAGAACAAGACCTCAGAGAAGAACTGGGTCAGAGAAGGAGGACAGGGTCTAATGTGCAAATACACTTGGCTTGTTCATGGGATGAGAAGACCATGGCATGCAAGGGGACAACTGGAGGGGGCGGGGGTGTGCAAGCGGTTGAGAGAACACCGGGAGACATCTATTTCTATTCTGGGTCATTAGACTGTTTTAGACAGAATGACATAATGTATCCAAACATTAAAGAACCATGTGGATAACACACTGCTTGGCACTTACTACTGTGTGTCCTTAGACCAGATAGATGGCCCGTCTTAAAGTACAGGTAGTTACAACACCTGTAACTTAGAGTCAACAGAGGCTATGCAAAGAAAGAACATTAAGGACTACCTGGCATATAATAATTGTTCAGCAAATGTTCTAATCTAAATCATTATCACAGAATTAAATAATGTTAAACAGAATTGGATAAAAATCACTCTTCCCAGTGTGTAGCCAGTTATATAAAATAATAACATAATACCAGTTATGTGAAATAGTAACTAGTAATATCTTCAGACTCCATTGTGATTCCATATTCTGAGAGGCTGCATATTTACATACTGAATATTGCCCCTCCCCTGACCCTCTAATATAATTCTTGGTTATTTACGTATACAATCATGTCTTCTCTCTCTCTCTCTCTCTCTCTCTCTCTCTCTCTCTCTCTCTCCTCCCATTTTCTTCTCTCCCTCTCTTCCCCCACCCCCACACATACATTAGACCACTATCTTTGTGGACTCCAAATCCCACATATATAACAGCAGGCAGGAAGGTAAGTAAGTGGATCAATGGCCTAGCAGGTGTAAGGAAAACAAAAGTCATAGGAACAAGAGAAAATTAAGTGTGCTTCGGATTAAGGTATTAAATGTAATTTAAAAAAATTAAGCAATGAGTATATAAAATGTATAACTGGAAACTCTGCCATGATTTTGGGACACTGGACATCATGCTAAAATCGTAACAGAAGACATTGCCATGGTGTCAGTACTCACTGCCTTCCCATCTTGCTTCATCTGTTTAGCAACTACCGAGAAACATGAAAGAACTACTTCTTGTATTTGCCAAAGTACTGAAAACTATAAGTCATACAACCAAAATTGTGAAACTCTCTGTACTTGTCTTTTCCTTAACTATTGCCTTTCAAATCATGTGCTTAGATCTATTGTGTGTGCGCGCACACACACACACACACACACACACACACACACACACATACCCTTGGGAAACTTTGTAAGCAGTGAGGATTCCAGGTTCTAGGTTTTAATACTAAGATCCACGTGGGACTAGGAAACAGTTGCCCACTGACCTTCCATCTCAACAAGCAAACTGTTGCTCTAAATTTAAAATTGTGGAGTGATCCTATATCCAAAGACAGAGAACCATAGAAAGTTGATATCAATTCAATTATTAGAACTAGTAAAGTGGCAACTTAGAAGAAAGTAGCCCCTTTTATTGGATATTGCTCTGTGACATATCGTTGTGCCTATGGTCTTATTTGGATCTTCGCAATAACTCTAAGAAAACATGGCCGACTATAATCTGTGTTCTATACACGGAAAAACTGACACTGAGTAACGGATCTGCCTCGTTTTGTGTGTGTGCACATGTTGTGGAAGCCAGGGGACAACCATGGATGTCACGCCTCAGAAGCAAGCCACTGTTGTGGTGGTATTGTGTTCCCCAAAATATTGTGTACTTTAATAAACTTATCTGGGGTCAGAGAACAGAAAAGCCACTAGTTAGGCAGTCAGTGATAGCACACGCCTTTAATGCTAGCATTCCAGGGGCAGAAATCCATCTGGGATCTCTGTGAGTTCAAGACCACATTGGAAACAGCCAGGCATGGTGACTCACACCTTTAATCCCAGAAAGCGAGCCTTTAATCCCAGAGAGGGGTGGTAGAAAGCAGAAAGGTATATTAGGCGTGAGGACCAGAAACTAGAAGCATTTGACCGGTTAAGCATTTGACCGGTTAAGCATTTGACCGGTTAAGCTTTCAGGCTTTGAAGCAGCACAGTTCAGCTGGGATTCATTCTGGATGAGAACTCAGAGGCTTCCAACCTGAAGAGACAGGACCAGCTGAGGAATTGGCAAGGTGAGATAGCTGTGGCTTGTTCTGTCTCTCTGATCTTCCAGTGTTCACCCCAATACCTGGCTCGGGTTATTTTTTTTTTTTTTTTTTTTTTTTTTTTTTTTTTTTTTTTTTTTTTTTGGTTTTTCGAGACAGGGTTTCTCTGTGTAGCTTTGCGCCTTTCCTGGGACTCACTTGGTAGCCCAGGCTGGCCTCGAACTCACAGAGATCCGCCTGGCTCTGCCTCCCAAGTGCTGGGATTAAAGGCGTGCGCCACCACCGCCCGGCTTCGGGTTATTATTTTATTAATAAGAACTTTCAAGATTCCTGCTACACACTGTTTTTCTTTTCATTTTTGTTTTGAGACAGGATCTCTGATTGGTCAGAAGCTTGCTGATCAGGCTAGGCTTGCCTCTGTCCAGGAAGCCCAGAGACTCCCCCGCCTCGGCCTGCCCCGCACCCGCTGGTACTGAAGTGTGACCACCATAGCCAGCATTTTTACACAGTATCTAGGGATTGAACTTGGGTCCTTAAGCTTGCACACATGCACTTCGCTGATGGAGCCATCTATCTCCCCAGCTCCAAAGCTCTTATCTCATGAATGCTAACAGATTGGATCCTTTCTCATATTCTTTGCCTTCAGTTCTTGCAACTATCTTAAAGGTAGGAGTTACTTTTGTCCTCACATTACCATCATCATGTAGGTGAGAAAAACTGAGTCATAAGGAGCTTAGTATTAAGCAACTTCTCTTTGGTCACTCAACCAGTAAATTGGAAGGACAGAATCCAACGTCAAGTAGACTCAGCGCAGTGACTCTGAAGTGTGTCGTAATGTTGCCTCTTGAGAGTCTCTTCTCCTAGCTATTCTAGTCCCTCCTGCATTGGATTTAACCCCTCAACAAAGGACATATCTTGAGCTTAGATAAAAGATTTAAATCCCCTCCACACATGTCTAAACATTATCAAGTTGGGCGACCGGTGACTACATTTCATCTTCGGAGTGATGGAGGACCCATATGCAAAGTGCCTAGCAGAAACCCTGGCACAATGTGTGTAGCTGTCAGTTACTGAGTCTTCAGCATGCCTGGCACTGTGCTAAGTGTATATATATATATATGAATGTCATAAATATTAAAACTGTGTGCTTCTTCCTTGACATGCCAGATCCAAACCCGACTCTTTGAAAATTAAACTGGTCAGTAGAGACATCTCCTTTTCATAAAACTAGAATCTTTGTACCAATGAGTTATAAGGAACTGTAACTGCTAAGAACCATATCTACATATTAACTTACAGAGGCAAAGTACAAATGGGAAGACTGAAGTCCTGGGCTGGACTCACAACCTAGAGAGAAGTTTCCTCTCCAGGAAGAGGAAAATGTAACACAAGAGTTACATGTAACCACACACACATCATAATACATATATAATTTTCCAGACCAAGTCAATGAACTGTAAACAAGTTATCCAATTATTTTTCAAAAATCTACACATCCTTCAAGTCAAAGCACAGTATCTCCCTTGTAAGTCAGGAAGATATGACTCCAAAATGATGCCCCTCATTCATTAATTCACCAAAGAATTAATTCACAAGAATCCACTAAACAAGATCTTACAGCCTTCATGTTAGATGAAATGAAACAAAACTAAAGAATAACATCCCATTTCTGACTGTAGAATTCATTGTCTAGTAGCAAAAATAGACCCCGGAAAAGCAGCCATAATCTAGATATGTGAAGGACTACTTCCAAAGAGGCCACGATATGATCAAACAGCATAAAAACAGCCAAAAGAAAGTCTACGACACTAGACAGGGAAGCCACTCCTTTCCAAAGCACTGAGGGGTAGCAGTGTGTGTGTGTGTGTGTGTGTGTGTGTGTGTGTGTGTGTGTGTGTGTGTGTGTGTGTGTTTATAAAGTTAAATACGTTCGGCATCACTGAACTTCAGAGAAGGACTGGAAATGTGGAATATCTGCTGAACCTGATAAATTACCCAAATACATCCATCTCTCCTCCTCCTTTGAATTCCTCTTTGACCCACACGCTGCATCTCCCTAAGACAAACGTACAGCTGCTCACAGTAACAGAGGGGGAAGGTGGGAAATAGCGAATACACAACTAAGGAAGGGACCTGGGCTCTATTCTGCAACCAATATAAATGATATTGATTTTCAGATGATCTATTCCACATTACTCCACTGCTTTGCCCTTCTATTACTGTAGAGCACTGAATTGTCTGTGCACTTGCTTGATCCCACTGAGAGGCCTGAATCACCACATGGCAATATCAATCATGCCTTTATGATTCATCCCTACTAAAAGCCTACATTGAAATGATAATGCACTAACCTGTCTCCAGTTAATGGCAAAATAATGGTTGCTTGAGAAGAAAACACAATGAAGGACAATCTCATTTCAGGGCTGCAAAACAAGGAAAGAGGCAGTTAAAACATTTTTAAAAGAAATATTGGTACAATACAGAGGCAGAGCCAGGGAGTCTGGTTTAAAGTGATTCTCACTGAACAGTCCCCCCACACACACCAGCCCGCTTCCCTTAAATGGAACTCTCTAAGTAGATCCACTGACTCTGCTCAGCCTTGCTGTCTGAACTGCATTTCTTTTTACGAAGCTGGTGCTTCTCAGCTCTCAGAAACGCTCCCCCATGACCTACTGGGGTTTACATCTAGAAAGAGAATAACTAGAACGATTCTAGGCGGCTGCAAAATTCTTTCTGAGAAAAAAAAAGTTCCTTCCTTGGATCTTCTATGTCATCTCTTTGCAGTAGGCCACACCCTTCGGGTAATAGATAGGAACTACTTAGGGCGGAAGAGGAGCCAGTTTGACTCAATGGCCAGAGTCATGATAAAAGTTCAAACAAACTTCACCCTAAAGCAAGAATACTTAAAGCATTAAGAAACCACTGTTTTATTTGGCACATTCAACTTTCCAATCTATCTTCTAGGCTTCAGGCACTTATGTCACACAATCATTCCTGTTTCGAGAAAAGTGTATGCAAATACAGCTCAGGCCTGAAACTTGAGACATAAAACTATGATACAAGCCCGCCGAAGGTCATACTTGGAGCATTGTGCTTGCCTTTTATTCATTTCCTACAACATAAAATGAGTAGCTGATTAACTAAACTTGAGCCAGAGAACAGTATATGCTATAGACATCCAACTTGCAAGCCAGATTCGATGAAGAAGCTTCCTTTTCTTCAGATGTTACACTGAAAAGATCCACCGCTCCTGACTAACACTGTATGACACTCCCAGCACGTTCTAGGACGGAGTTGAAAATTTATAAACAACTGCCTATTCTACTTTGACGATTACAGATACGGGGGTCTTGTTTATTTTCTTTCCTAGACTGTTTTACCTCAGAGCCTGTCCAGGAGCCAGAGTGTTCTCTTTGGCTCCTGACTCAGGAGACTGGTGATTGAACACGGACAGGCATACATTTTTATAGGAATAGCTTTACTGCTTGCCAATACCCGAAAGCAGGGATTGCCTAGGCCTCTACAGATTGTTTGAAGTTACTTGCAACATGACTTTCAAAATGTTTTGATCATCCAAGCCTGTTTTACAGAAAACATTTGGGCTAACAAGACTGAAGGAGGCAATATTTAATGACACGGTTCCTATTCGTGTCCTTCCCATTATCCTGATAAACTTGCACTTGTTCCTGACATTTTTTTTTCCTTCCAAAAAAACAAGGAGGGGGAGCCACAAAGACATGGTTTCCAAGGGTTATTTTTAAATAGGAGATGCCACTAATTCCTAGTTACTTCTAAATAAGAGACTAAGCTGGATTTCCTAGCAGCCATGCTTTTTATAGGCGAGGAAAACAGTGTTTGCTAGTGAAGCCTCCTGCATATATAGAACAGTTAAATTTTAAACCAGCCGCACACCCACACATTGTGTAAACACAACTCGTTTCTTTAAACACACACACACACACACACACACACACACACACACACACACACACACGTGCTTTTTCTGCTAGTGGGTTATTAACACATGTTCATTTAAAGTTTTCCAACACTTTTTTTTCCTTTTCAATGTGGACGTTTACAGTGCTAAAGTGTGTGGAATTGAAAATATAGCATGGATACTATTAGCATAAAATTTATTTTTTTAATGTGATAAATTATGAGAAAGCATAACTCAAACTCAAAACAGATGAAAATTGGAAAAGGAAAAGACATTAAGAGTTGCATTTGAAGATGTTTCCCCACTGCCTGGGCCAAGTTTCTGGGAGCCAGATGAAATGAACCTTCAAGGGACAGCTGAAAGATTCCACGGAACAACATGTGGACAAGGGCCACCTTGAGACACTTAAAATTCGACATTTCGGGAAAGGTTTTCCCTACAAAGGGTTTCAGAACGGGGAAAGCCGGCCCTGCGGTTAGTTTCCTCTCTAATGCCAAGAAGAGTAAAGTGGGAGACGTACCTCACAAATCGTTCTGTAAGCTGGTGGACAAAATTATAGATTTCAATCCAGTTATTTGCCACACTCCCAGACCTGAAAAAATGAAGATAAACTGATCAGAAAAACAAAACAGGGGACTGAACTGCAAACATTTCTTCAATCCCATAAGGCTGGGGGCGGGGTCCTGGCCCCCAAAGTGAAGTATGCGGCTTCACCTTAGGAGCTGAAACTTTAGCGTCTGGACTGCATTGAGGAAGCCAGGAAGACCACACTCCTCTGGGGGCAGCTCGCTTGCAAATTGTTTAGTGTGAGACCAGGCTTTTCAAAATAAAAACACAAGCCCTCATTTCTCAGGAAATGCAAACCACATTGGGTATATTAAGCCTTTTTTCCTGGCTCTCATGAAAGGGCTGTGATCAGGGGGAAATCGGGCAAACTTTAGAGAGCCTAAAGGGGTGTGGATGATAAAGGGACCCAAGGAGCCAAAGAAGTTCCTGGGGTGAGACATGCTGCAGGTGGCCGCACACTCAGATCCCAAGAGACCCCAAGACTAAATCAAGCAGTGGATGCTCACCTCTGGAGAGCCAAGTCGACCCTGGTTCCCACCACCCCGCTCCAGCCAAAGTGCTTGCTTGCTTTTTGAAAGGAAGCAGCAACAGGGCACTCTAGCGAGGGTTCCCACTGCCCTTCCCCAGAACCCAAACACATCTCAACTCCAGTCCCAGCTGACCCAATGTTGCCCTCACAGGAGACCTTGACCCCTTTCACTCACTTGTCCAGGACGAAGTAAAGATCGAAGGCTTTTTTGCAAGACGGCTGCTCCTGGGCGCGCAGCAACGACCCCGGACCGCCCACAGCCAGCAGCCACAGGCCAGGCAACAGCCAGCACCCAGGGCTGCGCGCCCGGGACCGACCCGCCACCATCCTGGGGCCGGGGCCCGGCGGTTCCCTCTGGCTCACAGCCCCTTAGGCTCCGGGCTCCGGCAGAGCAGAGATGCGAAGAGGCGGAGTCACCAGGGACTCACCCGGGGGTCCGAGGCTGAGAGGGGCTGGGAAGCCCGCTCCAAGCTCAGCGCCACCCGACAGCTGCCACCGAGAACGAGAGGGAGGGAGGTCCTGGGAGGACAAAGGGAGTCTCTGCGGCCGTCACAGCTGCCACCGGAACTCTGGACAAATCCCAGTAGGCGCGCGGTGCAGTCCTCCCCCTCCAGATTCCGGACAGTTGCTGCAGACAATAAGGCCCGAGGCGACAGCTCGCTGGATAAGTTCCTCCTGGCCTCCGGTCGAGTCTCTAGCGCCTACCAGGGACTGGAGAGCTGACGTCCAGCTGCCTTGGTGAGCTGCGGGACAGGCGCCGGGGGACCCCACGATCGCCCCGGGAACTCAGCCGAGTCCTCCTCTTCCGCCTCCCCTCCTCGGACCGCCCAACTCCTCGCGGCACTTTACAACTTTCTTCCCAGCACCAGGCACCGGCACCGGCACCGCACCGCGGGGCGATCCTCTGCAGCAGCCGGGGATGCTGAGCACCCGGGGGGAGCGGCAGGACGCGGGACACCCCGGGTCAGGGTGCGCGGGCGGCTGTGCTCGCGTGAGGCTGTGCGAGCCCGAGGGCGGGGCGCCGGGAGGAAGCCCGCGGAGCCTCACAAGCACACTTGTGGGTTCGTTCTGAGCAGCGGATGACTAACGCCTGCCAGATTTCAGAAGAGAGAGAGAGAGGAGTTCGGAGAAACAAATGTCCTCTAGAAACTAAACATACCCAGCTCTCCCGCAAGCCTGGCCCGGGCGGGTTTCCACAGCTGTGCTGGAACAGCCCTCCTCCACATACGGTTTAGAGACTCAAGACCAGCTGTCTCCTGAGAAGTGATGGCCTTCTGCCTCATCCATCCACACCTTTCATCCATCACACACCGGCGACGTAGTGACGCAGGCCTTAGTGTTTAAGAAAGGGGACTTCCTCTTTTCTTTTCTTTCCGTTATAAACTTTTTTTTTTCATTTCTTATTAATTCTTTGAGGATTTCATGCGATGTGTTTTTGATCAATTCACCCCCAACACCTCCCTCTAACTCCTCTTAGCTGGACCCTTACCTCCCTACATGCGTCCCTCAACTTTAACACACACACACACATACACACACATACACGCACACACACGCACACACACACACACACACACACACACACACACACACACACACACACGCGCGCGCGCCTTTTTAAACAGTAACCCATAGACTCCAATTTGAGCTGTCCTTATACTCCTGGGTGTGGGGCCATCCACAAGAGTAGGTTTGACCTCCAAGAACTACATTCTTAAAACTCCAACCCCTAGAAGCCATTGACTGTGCGTAGCTCCAGGGTGTCAGGGTGGACCTTTCCCACTCACTGCTAAAATATTGGCGAGCTTGCTCTTGTGCTGGTCTTGTGCAGGCAGCCATAGCCGCCCTGGGTTCATGAGTACAGCCTTCCCGTCATGCCGAGAAGACAACGCTTTGCTCGGGTCCTCCCTGACCTCCCTGACCTTTCTGATCTTTTCACTGACCCTCACTCTAAACCCCCACCCTCTCTGGGTTGTCCCTGAGCGTTGAGAGTCCCCACTTATGGCCGAGCACTCCACTAACATGTATTCTCTTTGATTTGACCGGTTGTGGGTTTCTGCATTAACCACCATGCCTGTTCTAAGAAACTTCCCTGAGGAGGAGGAGGAGATCAAAGAGTTGCACCGCTCTCCGAGTAGAGATAACAGGAATTTAAATACATGCGCAGTTTGCTTCCATGTCCATTTAGTCCCCTCTGAGGAGTCGGTTCACTCTTGGGGCCTGTGAGCACCAAAGGAGTTCTTGGCCAGACTTACAGTATCGTATGTGTTCCTTTCTGCGGAGTAGGACTTCGACCCAATCAGAAAATGGTTGTTACCTCATAGCATTTGTACCATTATTAAAGACATGGGCCTACCTTGCCACGCTAGTCACTGTTGTGGTTTGTAGGCCTCACTGGTAGGCGGAACTATTGATTGCTTTTCTCTCTTGGCAGCTCACCAAACGATTTCTAAGACCGTGAAAGCAAGTCTTCAGGGAGACTCCAGATCAGTTCCTGGAGATTCCTTCGAAGTCCAAAGTGGATGGTGTCTTTCGCAACTTAACTTCAAGTTCTGGTAGGCAACACAAAGCAATAGCAATAGGAGTGATTTGGGGGTCTTTGGGGCATCTCTGACCAACGACTTAAGGCACTGAGCTTTTATTTTGCATCTGACACAGCCAAGAAAAAACAAGGGGCAGTGATCACCCGTAATGGAAAACTTCACCTCAAAATAATTGGTCCCACTCTCATTGTGCCCCAATTATCAAGAATTTCACCTTGAAAATGCTAAGTAGTTGCGGAGATAACTATGGGCAACTTGTGAGCATTGTACAATGTGTACATTGATATGTACAATTTTATGTTTATATATGGATTAAAGAACCAATTTAATTAATAACAATAAGACTTTATTTATGGTGAGTTTCTCTGCTCTTGCCCAAGTCCTTCAGGAGCTGAAATTTGTGTGCAAATTTCTACTTACTGATTCTGCTCCCTTGCTCCTCTCTCTCTCCCCTCTCCTCTCCACCACTTCCACAGGATGACTGACTGGTGTGAGGTACCACCTCCTCCTTTACATTTTCACGACTTCGGTGCTTTATAACATGAACATCTTGTGGTATTTACAGGCAGCTCTTTTAAATGTTTTGTTTGTCACCACCTATATTTAACCTTCTATTTATGACGGTTTTGATTTATAGCCAGATATGTCAGTGTCAGCTCCTTGAAGATAGGAGACAGTCACTTTAAGGAATATTTATTGAGTACCTATGATGTGCTAGGAACTGTTCGGCTAATGCACAGAATTCTGAGAGCAAATGCCTTTTGGAAAACTTGCAGTTGGGTCTCTATTTTCAATTTTAGTTCAAATCAAAAGAGAATTACCCTTTAAGTACTTTTACCAACTAATACCATACATATCATATGATTAAATATATCCTAATTATATCTGAGGTGAATGACGTCTGTCAAAAACTGTGAAAGTGGTTTTAGGAAGCAATTTGAAGAGATAGGGTACAGGATGCTGCCCTTCATGAAGAACTTGAACTCTTGTTGATTGGCTTCCTTTGCCCCCAGCTTCTTGACTCCTTGCTTGCTCATCTCAGGGATTTCACAAACTGGTCTAAGGATCTATCTTCTCTTATACACAAATTATAGCAAAATACACACTGCGTACTCAACACTTCCCTGATTACAAGGCCAACAGAAGTAACTGATATACTAAACCATGTCACTCATGGTTCCTTGGTTGGTTTGTGGAGGTGATGAGCTCAGCGTGGTTCCAGAAGTCTTGCATTTCACTTGCTTGCTCATGTAAGATCTACAGCAAACCAGGAAACGACCTCACCCAGCACAGATCAATAGTCAACCAAATCACTGCATGTAATAAATGTTTGTAGGCAGGTCTTTCTTCATTGGGGTAACCAGCTGTCCTGATTCCCTGCCAACTGTGGGGAGTCCAAGGACATGGGCTAGAGCTAAAACTAGGTCAGTCCCTCCCTGGGAGTGTCCCTGGCAAATGCTGCTGCTGGCCATGCTTTTCACAAGCAATAATGAAGGAGGATGAAAGCCAGAACACACTTGGGAATCTCTCCAGGCCATGTAGGGCTGAGAGGACAGCAGCCCTTCCCTCTTCTATCCTTACCCAAACTAACTTTTCTTTTTCCCTAAGACCAGGAAAAGGAACTCAGAATTTCAAGGACTGTGGTGTGGAGAGAGGAAGGGAAGGAAGAAGGAAGAGATGAAGATACACATATACACACACACATATGTATGTATGTATATATGTATGTATGTATGTATGTATGTATGTATGTATGTGTGTATGTATAGAGTGAACTAATTAGGATGAATTCATATGACTTAAACTAAAATATTAATCATCTAATTATTTGAATTTATGTTGAAGTACTGTGCTTAACAAGCCATCCCTCTCCTCCTTTGAAACATTGTTTGTATCAAACCAAACTTCAAACTCAATGTTTGCCTATATCACCTTATTATAGAAAAGCATAAATAACCCCCAAAACATTTAACCTCAATTAAATACAAGTAAAATAATGTGAGTTAATATGTGGTGCTTATTGGTTTTTATTGGACACCTGTTATAGATCCTTTCTACTGCCTAGAGTTTGCCTATGGACTCATGTTCCATATTATATAATTATTTGTGTACTAATCTTTGTTAACAGATGTTTATGGATACCTACTTTGTGTCTTGCAACATTGTAAGCAAAAATGCAGAACCGGAGATATGGCTCAGTGGCAAAGAGCATGTACTCCACTTGCAGACAACCATATTTCAGTTCCCAGTATCTATATCACGAGGCTCACAACTTCCTGTAACTCAGCTCTAGGGTATCTAATGTCTTCTTCTGGCATCTGTGAGCAACGTACACATGCACATACCCCCACACAAACACCCTTATATGCACATCATTTAAAAATAAATTAAAATACTACATACCCTGATTTCAAGAAATTTGCATAAAATTATTTTATTCATATCTTCCTTTTACCAATAAATAATAAGCTAACAAGCAAATGAGTAACACTAAAGGCTAACATTTTAAAACATCTTTTAGGTCTAAAAATTCAAAATCTATGTTACTTACGAATAGGCTTCTTTGCCTGGCATCTGTAAAGATGGACGTGACTCCCTTGGATGTCTAGTGCTAGAAGTGATTCATACACACATCACATGGGAAGTGATTCATTATATGGTACCTAAAGTGACTCAGAGGAGGGAAGTAAATCTTCGATATCTACAGGTGACAAAGCCTATTTCAGCTTTTACCAGACATGATCTTAGGAGAACTAAATTTCCCCTATGTCTGAAATAGTTCCTGGGAGTGGTTTGGGGAGTTGGACTTACCTATAAACTCTCTGTGTATGACAACAAAGAATTTCAGTCTATATTAGAAAAGGATTCTCAATATCTGCATTTGGAACTAGATGCTTCAAACCCAGGTCCCTAGAAAGAGATGTGAAACTAAGACTGCGTGCAGGAGGTGAACTGGGGCATCCTCTCAAGAGCAGAACCTAGGAGAAGGAGGAGGCAGGAGTGGTCCCAAGTAGGACATGATGGCAGAGGAAGCCTCAGCCATCCTCAAAGGTAACTCAGGAGCTGAAATAACCATCCATAGTTGATTCAAAGTGAGGAGGAAGGCGAGGGCCAGGTTTTTGTGTTCCTTCATAGAAAAGTCACCAAATGTGGACTGCCCCTCAACTCTGGGCATGAGCTCCAGCAAGGAAACATCCTTTGGCTGGGCACCCTTATGAGGAACTCAGCTGTGAGCTGTTACTGGCAGCTTCCGAGAGCGAGGGGACTGAACATGAACCCAGATGGTGCAGCTGCAACCACATCTACAAATACAGCATCCAGAAAATCAGAACAAGCCAGGGCCCTGGATCCACTTCGATGAAAATCATCTTGTGTGTGAATTCAGGCCTTCACAAACCAGCTCAAGGTTAGATTGGCATGGTGGAAAATAAAGTCATATGAGTATATCCCTTCTACTGTGCTTTCTATAGTGGCTCTATTCCTGGTCAGTTTCTCATTTTTCAGTGGTGGAGTTATTCGAATAGTATTTCATCTCCCTATGCTTCCTATACCTTTCAATAAAACTGATTGTGAAAATTACACACCTACTCACTGTCAGTGTAATCACATTTCCAAATAATTTATGGCTCGCAACACTAGTATCACTGCTTAACTTGTCTAGTTCCTGTATGCATCAGAAAAACCAGGATCTTTCCTGCTCCCCTCACAGGCACAATTGCAGCTTCCAGTCTTACCTCATTTTATAATGTCCATTTTCCCTGATACACACTCTGTGGGTCAATGCAATCTCTCTTTTTCTTCCCTTCCATTCCTTTGCTGAATAATTCAGTGAAAAGCCACTAGGCAAGGCCAACCAAATGGTTATGGAGAGGAGGTGTAGCAGCCTGGAGCAGGCTGTCAGATACTGAGCACAGTGAGAAGAATGCCCTATGTGCCGAGAGACATGGCTTAGAATCGGTGTTGGAACCTGTGAATGGTAAGAAAGATATCCACCTAAGAAGGCAGTGTCTCATTATTAATCAAAAAATAAGCCTAAAGATGAAGTGTCTGAGCCTCAGAAGATGAGGAAGACCTTGGTGTGGAAAAGCCTGCTTTGGAGTTTGGAGTGACTCCAACCGTGTGAAGCAGGATCAGGACAGCAGATTCAGGGTCTGAGGAAAGCTTGTACTTCAAAATTGACCCCTTTTGCAACATCCTCACCTGGAAGAAGGCAGAAGGGTTTAGAGGACAGAATTCATCACCTACAATCTTTGTAAAAGGGCACTGAGCTCTCTTAGGAGGGCAAAATCCTAATGGCCCGGTCACCTTCTAAAGATCCCGTTTCTGAATATCACCACTTTGGCATTAAAGTTCCAACAAATACATTTTCAGAGGTGCATTTACATTCAAAGCAGTAGATGAGTGGCTGAACAAACTGTGTTACATGCATAGCATATACTGTTACTCAACAATAAAACCAATCAATTATTGAAACATGGAAGAACTTGGCTCCATCCCAACAAAAGTATACTGAATTTTTTAAAAACCTAATCTAAAATGGTTATACCCTGTCCTAGTTAGAGTCATTACTGCTGTGAAAATAACACCATGACCAAAGCAACTTGGGGAGGAAAGGATTTATTTGGCTTATACTTCCAAGTTATTGTTCATCATTGAAGGAAGTCAGGACAGGAACTCAAACAGGGTAGGAACCTGGAGTCAGGAACTAATGCAGAGGCCATGGAGGGGTGCTGTCTACTGGCTTGCTCCTCATGGCTTGCTCAGCCTGCTTTCTTATAGCACCCAGTATCACCAGTCCAGGGATGGCCCCACAGTGGGCTAGGTCCTTCCCCATCAACCATTAGTTAAGAAGATGTCCCATAGGCTTGTTTACAGTCCAATCTTCTAGAGCCACCCCCCCCTCTGGTGGAAGAGGTGGTTTATTATAGATGTGTGGGAGACCATAGCCAGATCAGATGCAGGAACATCTGGGAGAGTCCAGAGTGGACATGACCCTGAGCCATGTGACAAGAGGAGGGGAAGAAAGAGGGGAGAGAGGGGAACCCGGTGCAGCAGCCACAAGACCCAAAACAGAGTACACAAAAAGGAAGAGCCATTTTCTTAACTGAGGTCCCCTCCTCTCAGATGACTTTAGCTTGTGTCAAGTTGACATAAAACTATCCAGCACACACTCTTTATTTCCCCATTAATATGTTCTTGAAATAAAGTTAAATGAATTGAGATCAAACTAGAGGTTCTTGAGACTTTAAGAAAGGCGAGAGGGCGAGGAAGTGGTTTAAAGTAGGCAATTCAAGGCAGCCCCGTGTTCAGGAACAGTTCCCCGCGTCCATTGTGCTGGTGCTTATGTGAAGACACACAAGTGTGAAATTACAGAGAACGACATATGCATCCAAAACCAGTGGGATCTGAACAAGTTGTGTGGATTGCGCCTGTATCGGTTTCCTGGTTGGGATAGTGTGCTGTAGTAACTTAGGGTGTGACCGTCAGAGGAAACCAGAAGTGCACACAGAACAGCACCTCTGCGTTGTACCCTTTGTTTCCATCATAATCCCTTGTGTCATCTAGTTCTAAGTAAAAAGCTGTTTAACTGAACAATGGTAAAACATCATAATTTAGCAGACAAAATAAGAGACCATGAGTCCATGCTAATATAAATAAATATATTAATATGTATATAAGAAGCAAAATTGATAGGAGTGATCACAAAATATTTATGCATGACAAAAAATAAGTAAATTTGCACTACATAAATCTCTCAGATGTTTTCTCAATCAAGTTATCAAAGTTAACATCAGTAGCATAGACACAAAACTAAGTTACGGGACTGGGGAAATGGCTCAGTCAATAAACTGTGAGGACCTGAATTTGATCACCTGCTGGCACACAAAACACAAGTGCGTCAGCACACAGAACACAAGTGCATCAGCACACAGGACACAAGTGCGTCAGCACACAGGACACAAGTGCGTCATCACACGGAACACAAGTGCGTCATCACACAGAACACAAGTGCGTCAGCACACAGAACACGTGTGTCAGCACACAGGACACAAGTGCGTCAGCACACAGGACACAAGTGCGCCAGAACACAGAACTCAAGTGTGTCAGCACACAGAACACAAGTGTGTCAGCACACAGGAAACAAGTGTGTCAGCACACAGGACACAAGTGCATCAGCACACAGAACACAAGTGCACACAGGACACAAGTGCGTCAGCACACAGAACACAAGTGTGTCAGCACACAGGACACAAGTGCATCAGCACACAGAACACAAGTGTGTCAGCACACAGGACACAAGTGCATCAGCACACAGAACACAAGTGCACACAGGACACAAGTGTGTCAGCACACAGGACACAAGTGCATCAGCACACACCTGTAAGGTCAGTGCTGGGAGGAAGAAACGGGATACCTGGGTGAGTAGGCCAACTAGTGTGCTGGAAGTTCAGTGAGACACCTTCTCTCCAAAAATAAGATGGACTCAACAGGGTGTATTTATATATGTTATATCATATTTATATTACATTATATTATATTACATTACATTATATTATATTATATATTGCATACACACACCACATATATAATAATAAAAGAAAAAGAGGCTATCAACGTGAAAGTGAGGAGACACAAGTGAAGGGTTCAAGAAAGTGTAGCCAGCAAGGGGAGAGGGGGTCTGGAGGCAGAAAAGGTGGGAGGAAAGTGATGTAATTCTATTTCAATTAAAAATATATTTAAACAAATATGAAAAGCAATTAAAGAAGACCATGTCAACATCTGTCCTCCACGTGGATGTGTGTGCACACGTGTGTGTGCGTGCACACACACACACACACACACACACACACACACACACAACTAAATTCTGTATTTCATTGTATGTAATGAAAAGAATGCTGTATTACTTGGTAATATTCCTGTGTTAGACCTATCACCTGAATCTAACAATGAAAAATCATTATACAAATCAATGGGCTTTGTATAACCTCACTAGCCTGGATTCTTGAAATGTATCCAGAAAGGACTGATGAATCATTACACAGCAAAGACTAAAGAGATGTGGCAACCACATGTAATATGTGGTTTTCAAGAGAATCGTCGGATGATTAGAAAAACTTAGTGCCTATATTGGAGAACTTAGGGAAATGCCATAAAAGTGCTTGGACATGGTGGCTTGTGACGAAAAACGACTCATCCTCAAAGTGGTCCAGGAGAAAACACCTCTTTGTATTTGCAACTCCTTAGAAGATCATTGTAAAGTTGATGTAGGAGGGTGAGACTAACGAAACAGAATCCTGTATCCTACATTTCATCAAAGCAGACAATAGTTGTTAGTGGGAAGTTTGGTGAAACTGGAGAGAAGGAACTTTCCTGATAGTATCAACCAGTCCCTAACGCTATTCGTATTAATGCTATTGTACCAATACGAACTTTCTACTTTGGGCAAGTAAGAGGTTGGCTGGTTGTGGGCAGCTGGTCTAGCCAATCACCGAGCTCTAGGAACAGTGACAGACCCTGTATCAAAGCTTAAGGTGGAAAGCAATTAAAGAAGTCACCTACTGTCAATGTCTGACCTCCACACACAAATGTCAACCTCTGACCTCCACATTCACAAAATCAGACTACCACCTACTTCCTGATATGTGTGTGTGTGTGTGTGTGTGTGTGTGTGTGTGTGTGTGTGTGTGTGTGTCCTTGTGGACCAAATGTAAGCTCTTAGCTACTGGTTCAGTGCCATGTATACTTTCTGATGCCACATTTGGATGGTCATGTACTAACTTCTGAAAATGTAAGCAAGCCCCCCAATTAAAATACTTTCTTTTATAAGTTGCCTTGACTTTGGTGTTTTGCCATAGCAACAGAAAAGTAACTAAGACAAAAGTTGGTATCAGGAGTGGTGTATTGCTGTGATAGGCCTGGCCATGCTGAGTTTTGGAGAAATGTAGAAGACTTGGGAAATTTGGACCAAAAAAGTGGTTGAATGCTGTATGCAGGTTTTAATGGGCCATCCTATTTGTGGAAGACAGCAGTTCTAAGAGCTGTGTGTACTGTGGAGGCCCAGCTCAAGAAATTTCAAAGGGAAACAATATTAGTAACTGGGTTAGAGATCATTCTTGTGATATTTTGGCAAAAAAAGAAAAAATGTGACTTTTTTTTTGCCTTTTCCTAAGATTCCATGTAAGGTTGAACTGAAAAGTTTTGGATTTATTTCATTGGCAGAGACTATTTCAAGACAGCCTAGTAGCCAGGTGTGGTGGTGCACTCCTTTAATCTCAGAGCTTGGAAGGCAGAGGCAGGAAGATCTCTGTGAGTTTGTGGCCATCTTGTTCTACATAGTGAGTTCCAGGACAGCCAGGACAATATAGTGAGACCCTGTCTCAAAAGATAAAATAAAAACCAAACAAACAAAAAAGATTTTTAAAAAAGACAGCCTAGTATTAACTGTGCTACATGGTTATTAGTGATCACTCTTATTGAGTCTGTGCAAATGTAATTCAAGGAGGGGGCCATGTTCCAAACCATTCAGGTAGCAGAACTTAGCTGTTTCAGCCACATGGTTATGGCTTTCGAGTACAAAGGATACAGGAGTAAAGGGGCTGTGGAATTTTCCTACGAGGTTAAGGAAAGCCACTGAAGCCAGGCATGTTGCAGAAGAGTCCCTGAATGGAGGCCCAGAGAGGTCATCGTATGAAGCTATGAAAGTAAAGCCTGAATGTGTTGAAAGACCCCAAGATGTTGGAGATCCCAGAGATACATGATGCTTACTGAGAGCTGAACACAGGGAGTGGACCCGGCCAAAAAGAGAGAAGTCTGCTATAGTCATCCAAGTTGGAAGGGCTGAAGTGTCTATGCCCTTTAACATCATTATATCATTATATATACACATCATTATAGAATTAGAGTCTGCCCCTGCTGACTTTCAGTCTTGCTTGGTCAAATATTTACTCGCTAGGCCCCCTTTCCTCCCATGTGGAATGGTAATGTATATTCTGTGTCATTGTATGTTGGAAGTATATAATTTGCTTTTGGATTTTATGGGGGGAATTACCCATAAAGAGATTACCTTGTGTCTCAGAAGAGACTTTGAAATCTGGACTTCTAAAATAATTTGGAGACTGAAAGACCTTGGGGACTTTTAAAGGTGGACTATATGCATTTTTCCTTTGTGATATTGGCATAAGCCATGGAGACTGGGGAGTGGAATGTGGTGGTTTGAATAAGAATGGCCCCCATATGTAGTGGGTAGCAGCTGTTCTGTCTATGACCTTGAAGCATCACCCCAGAGATGCAGCAGGTAACTGCTCCACCTGCCTATGACCTTGAAGTACTTGCCCCTGGGGTGTGGCCTCACAGCGACCCTTAAGACCTGAGATGTATGTAGGCATTGCTCTCTCTTCACTCCATCATGCTGCTTGGATGTGGGACTGATTCAGGCAGCCAGGACAGCATTCCAGAACCTGTGTCAATTCTATTCTGTGCAGTGAGTTTCCCCTTAATAAATTCTTTTGCCCTCTAAACAGACTCCATGGATTTCTCATTATACCCAGAGGCTCATTTATTTGAATGTTTGACCACCAGGGAGTGGCACTGTGGCACTATTTGAGAAGGATTAGAAGGACTAGGAGGTGTGGCCTTGTTGGAGGAAATGTGTCCCTGGAGGTGTGCCTAGAAGTTTCAAAAGCCAACACCAGACCCAGTCTGTCTGTCTGTCTGTCTGTCTGTCTGTCTGTCTGTCTCTCTCTCTCTCTCTCTCTCTCTCTCTCTCTCTGCTTGCACATCAGGATGTAACTCTCAGCTACTTCTCTAGCAACACACCTGCCAGCTGCCATACTCCCTGCCACCATGTCACCTGCCATGATAATGGACTAAGCCCCTGAAACTGTAAGTAAGCCACCCAATTGAACTTTTTAAATAAGTTTTTCTGCATTATGGTATTTTGACACGGCAGTAGAAAACTAACTGAGACACGGGGGGCGGGGGGCAGGCAAGGTGGTACATACATATAATTATCAATAATTCAGGTGGCTGAAGCAGGAGTTCAGGGCTGCCTGTGTCACAGAGTGAATTCAAGGCCAACCTGAGTGACATAGTGAGACTCTAAGTAATAAACAAACAAATGATTGGCGACATAGCCCAGGGGTAGAGCATCCACCTAATATGTGCTAGGCCTGAATTCAATCCTCAGTATCTCAACAAAAAATTGATGAGTTGTATTATTATAAAAGTTGAAATTCTTTTTCAGTACTCAAAGTCTACCAGAAAAGTGTGGATCAGCCAATATTTTTTTCATGAACCCTCACCTAATTGTTTCTGTTCACACGAGTATCTCCTTATTTCTCTGTGTAGCACAGTTATTCTCCTCATGAGTCCTCAATGCAGCTTGATTTATATTCCAGTTTTGAAAATCTAGTCATTTTCTTCATTATTAGTCTCCAAATGGGAACTGGGTGATCATTAAAACAAAATCAGACAAAGAAAACAAACCAGAAAATAAATCATGACTGACATGGCAGGCAACGGAAACTGATTCATTCAACACTAGCTGTGGGATGGTCTTTCTGTACTCTGTGAATATGTGCTGCTCTCATTGGTTGGTAAATAAAGCTGCTTTGGCCAATAGACAGGCAGAAAAAAAGGTTAGGTGGTGCAATCAAACTGGAGGTGAAAAAGCGTGGAGTGGCCGGGCGGTGGTGGCACACGCCTTTAATCCCAGCACTCGGGAGGCAGAGCCAGGCTGATCTCTGTGAGTTCAAGGCCAGCCTGGGCTACCAAGTGAGTTCCAGGAAAGGCGCAAAGCTACACAGAGAAACCCTGTCTCGAAAAAGAAAAAAAAAAAAGAAAGGAAAAGAAAAAAAGAAAGAAAAAGGGTGGAGTCAGGGAGATACCAACCAGCTGTGGGAGGAGCAAGATGTATTAGAGCACAGACATGTGACAAAACATAGATGAATAGAAATGGGTTACGTTGTAAGAGCTAGTTAGTAATAAGCCCAAGCAATAGGCCAAACAGTTTGTAATTAATATTAAACCTCTGAGTGATTATTTTAAAAGTGGCCATAGGACAGGCAGGACAAAAAGAGCCTCTGTTTACATACACCCATCTATATGGACACTAGGAAAGCTGAAAATGGTTACTTGCAAGATCCTCCACTGGATGGTTTCCTCTTGATTTCAAATGACACCGTGTTTACTCATGCTATACTCTGAACCAGAGCTGAATTTCCCAGGTGAAGAATTAGGACATGATGTCTTCCCATCTAGGTCAAGCCATGGCATAACCATGCAAGGCACCACACTCTGGTTGTTGGCCTTGCTGGAGTGTGCTCTGGGGAGCTGATTTTCAGCAGTCCACAGGACCCTGTGAGTTGCTCAGCACTCTTAATACAGTTCTTTTCATTGCATGTAGCTAGAGGAGCTTCAGTCACAGAAGCTTTAGACAGAGACCAGCCGCCCCCTCCATCATCTATCTCCATGAAACTTAAGTTATTCACTCTGGCTGCCATTTATAATTATGAAAAAATATGATAAATAAGAGATTGTGCTAGTTTTGTTCCTCTGTTGTGATGAACACCATGACCAATAGCAACACAGGGTTGAAAGCCTTTACTTACAGGATACAGCCCACCATCCAGGGGAGCCACAGCAGGAACTCAAACAAGTAACCTGGAGACAGGAACTGAGGCAGAGACACTCAGCTTGCTTTCTCAAATAACCCAAGAGGACTTGCCCAAGGATGACACCACCCACAGTGGGCTGGGGCCCTTCTCCATCAATTGGCAATTAGGACAATGCCCCACAAACTCTCAGATTTCTCAGTGAGATCCCTCCTCCCACATATGTCTAGGTTTGTGTCAAGTGGACAGGAACTAACCAGTGTAGACATAAAGAATTGTGAATTTTTAAATTGTCCATTCCATTCATTTGATATTATTCCTCTCCTTTTAAATGCAGATACCCTAAAAGAAAAAGCAAAGTTAGATTTTAAAAGGAGACAGAAAAGTAGGGAGAGAAAAAAAGGGAGGAGGAACAATACACATGTTTTGAGAATTTTTGTAACAAATAAACATCTTTTTGGCTACCTTAACACTCACCATAGAAGTGGGCAATTTAGACAACAGATTCAAAAAGTAGGATTGATTATAGAAAAAAAGCAGTTCAAAAAGGAAGCAAACACAGCTAGGAATGATAAGAAAAAAACATAGTCTTTCAATCTGCTACTCCCAAATTCAATAAATTGCATGTTTATAATTATTCCTACTTCCAAGAAGTTAGAATATATGATGACCTAGAATGATTTAAATGATAACATTAATATTTGTTTAATTCTATGATAATACAAAAATTTCAAGATACTATGAAGCTAATTTTTTTTAAATTAACTTATCTTTATTTTATGTGCATTGGTATTTTGCCTGCATGTATGTGTGAGGTTGTCAGATCCCCTGAAACAGGAGTTGTGAGCTGTCATGTAGGTGCTGGGAATTGAACCCAGGTCCTCTGGAAGAGCAGCCAGTGCTCTTAACCACTGAGCCATCTCTCCAGCCCCAAAGATAATTTTGATAGTAACATAGTTTTAAGGCAATCTGTGCTGTCTTATCTCTTATAAACATTTCTAGTTTCAAACAAAGTAGCTTTGAGGTATTCAAGAGTAACAGAGTCCAGCCGGGCGGTGGTGGCGCATACCTTTAATCCCAGCACTCGGGAGGCAGAGCCAGGCGGATCTCTGTGAGTTTGAGGCCAGCCTGGGCTACCAAGTGAGTTCCAGGAAAGGCACAAAGCTACACAAAGAAACCCTGTCTCAAAAAACCAAAAAAAAAAAAAAAAAGAGTAACAGAGTCCAATACTGTCCCGCCCCCCTTATCCAGAAGTTTCCTCCAAAGAAACAAATAAGAGCAAGATAGCCTGGGAAAAGTAGCTAAATAAAGATGGTCTCAGCCATGCATCAAGTTAAGGGAACGGTTATGTGCTCTTGTTCACATGGGGTAGGGGCATCTTACATCACTGTCTACACTGTTTTCACATGCAGCAGACATACAAGCTCTCTGGGAGCTCAGCACTAACTCAAGGCTTTGGAGGCACACGCGAAAGGCATAAAGCCTCTTTTTACTTGTTTCTAACTTGTTTATTTAACATTTTTAACAGCCACAGTGTTTGTGCTCCAAGATATTTCAGCTTTTGGATATTTAACTGCTTTTTTAAAATGAAAAGTTTGAAATGTGATTTTGTTCTTTGGAGTGACTACTGTAGGAAGTACAATTAAAGACATTTTTTCATGGTTTGGAGGGCCTCGTGTTTCTCATGGAAACCGCTTGATTAACGCATATCCAACTTTATGTTAGCAGCACATATGGCGTGTGGATCAGACATCCCAGCTTCCCCGGGAAGTTGTTTGAAGGAGCAGTGGGAAAGTTGTCAATCCCCAAATGGCCAATAGGTTTCATATGCAGCTAAGTTGGCTGGCAAAACCCTCAGTGTAAGTTCAGTAACACTAAACCACTCACAAATGAGGACATTTAAAAAAAAAAAAAAAAAAGTAACAGTACAGCAGAGATTTACCTTCAGTCCTGATCCTAGCACAGAATAAACCCTTCCTCATCAAAAATGGGAAGCATCGTTTTATAAATTTTTATAATTTTTTAACTTATTAATCAATCATTTAATGCCTACTCTTAGTAAACTGATCTGTGTTGTTAAGAACAGATAAAGTCTACTAAGACAGATACATTGGTTGGATATCGTAGTTACCGAGCTAATCTCCATAAAAAGTAAGTAGACCAAGATTAAAATGGTGTGCTAGAGTCTAGCAGGATTCCAGTGAGGGGGAACTTATTCATAGCTCCAGGCCCAGGGAGGACCAGGGGTTAATCTCCATATGTAAAACTGGGTAGTGGTTTTAAGATTGGCACAGATGAAGGGAAGAAAAAGAGCAGCAGCTTCTATCTGAGGATGAAGTGGGGATAAGATGGCATCACTGGTTGGAACAAGCAAAAGAGCGAGCATATGTATATATTTTTTAAGTCCTTATTGTTGAGAGCTCATGGGTGCAGCTTCCCTATCGTATATAGCAGACACCATTTCGCAGCAGATGCCCTGATCTTCTGAGTCTTACAATCTTTCCACCCCCTCTTCGGTGATTTTTTTCCCCAAGCCTTGGGTGTAGGGATTGCATTGGACATGCATCAGTTGTGGGCAGGCACCACACAGTCACTTAATCTTGTCATTTTGACCATTTGGGGGGTCTCTGTAACAGTCTCCATCTGTTGTCAAAAAGAAGATTCTTTGATGAGGGGTGGGAGCTGTACTTATATCTAAAGATGCACAAGGTCAGCACAGTGACATCAATGGACATGCAAACAGAGACAGGGAAAATTCAACATGGTCCCACCACTAGATGAAGAACTACAAGTGGTCAGTGGCTGCTCATGGACAGATGATAAGTCTCCTCCCGGGATAATCTCCTGCGTGTGTTGTCCAATCCCAAGTGGTCAGCCATGGACATATGTACATACATGCAAGAATAAATGGACTGAGTAAGTCACATAAACATACACAGATACACACACACACACACACACGTAACAACAGTCATTAAGGAAGAGATCATGGGTGTTATGGTAGAGATGCAGGAGAGTTGGAGGCAGGAGAGGGAGGAACAGGGGTGACGTAGATGCAATGCTCATATATGAAGTTATCAAAAATTAAATAAAACAAAATAAAAACTTTGGCTGCTTCCTACCGTCTCACACTATGGCCTATATCATAATCTATGAATCATGAAATGAGGGAAGATTGCTGTTCTTAGACAGGGTCTCACTGTGTGGCCTAAGCTGTTCTCCAACTCCTGCACTCAAGTGAACACACAGATTTCCACTTCAATATTCCCGGGAACCAGGTCTATGGAGTCGAGCCACTATACCTGGCTTGAATTGTTTTGATCATTCATTTTTTTTTTAAATCATGCTCTCTCCAATAAATCTTCATGATAATTTTAACAAACAGTATGACAACATAACTTAATAAAGTTATGTGGATTTATCACTTTATGGAAATGTATTTAAAGAAATAACATCACATCACCCCCTTGTCCAGGGGGACAGAATATAGAGTAATATATAAATACAGAGTAGTATACATAATATAGAATAGTATATAGAATATCGAATAGTATAGAATGTAGAGTACCTAAGGGATAGAGAGAAATTGATTTCAGAATTTGGGGTGGGAGAGGGGCAAGGTCTAAGAAATGAAGCTGCGGAGCTGAGCTGGGAAGAAGCTTCTTATGGATCCTGCTTGCCACACGCTTTTGTAAATAAATATTTACAGAAAGACTTATTGAATATAGCTGTGCCCATTCATATCATGGCTACTTCTGTGCTATACCATCAGAAGAATGCCTGGTCCGGAAACCATTCCACCCACAGCTTTGAATATTTGAACATGTTTATGGAGCTAAAACAGAAAGAAAAGAAAAGAACAAAAGCTTTACACATGAGAGAAGTGAGGTAGGGTGGATTTTCAAGAATGGCCCGACTGCTTTGGTAAGACAAATTGGAAAGGAAAGGCGGAGTTCTGGAGCCCTTGCAACAGTTTTCAAAACAGATAAAATTCTCTGTGTAGACATATTTCTAAATAGTCTTATTAAATAAAAAAGCATGAAACCAAATATAGGGGTGAAAGCCTAAGAGATCAGGGAAATAGGGAAAGCCACCAGCCAACCTCACCTCACCAACTCTGCAGCTTCCAAATATGCATTACTTCCTGTCTTACCCACACCTTTATTGCCTTGCTGTTCTGCCCTCCCATTGGCTGTCTTAGCCCAGCTACCTCACTTCCTCTTCCTATACAGCTCTGTCACTTTCTGTCTGTCTGTCCAGACCTCCAGGTCTCTATGGTTAGTACTGGGATTAAAGGCTCTGTTCCCTAGTGTGGCCTTGAACTCACAGAGACCCTGCCTGCTAAGTGATAGGATTAAGGACATGTGCTGCCTGACTTCTTGTTTACTTAAAATGTCTGGCCTTTTCCCCCTGATCTCCAAGCAAGTTTTATTAAAGTACAAATAAAATATCACCACATTCCATGTTATTCACATTTGGGGAAATATGAAAGCCAAGATTGAGTAAAAACTGAAAATTTAGCAGTAAAATCAGAATGATATTTTAGGAGTAGGGGAGGTAAGGGTATTTCTGTGCCTCAGAGAGATGCCTGTGGTCTACAGTGAGCTCTTCCTGGGAAAAGCCAGGCAGTCACATGAGCTGCTAGTGGGGAGGCTGAGAGAACAGCATGTGGGAACTCCCCACGGGAAAGCATTTCAAAGATCTTGACAGTAAATAAGCAAATTCAAGCCACGAGGTTTAACCCGAGGAGGAAATAAGTTTGGTTTTAGAAAAAAAAAAAAGAGAGAGAACTGGGTGAAAAACAAAGGGAAACATACCCTTAGGCCACAAAGTGTCTCCTGGAAATAAAATGGTAAAGGCTCCAATGTGGGCTCTGAGGGCTCATCTGGAAAGGGCATGTCTCAAGTTCAAATTTCCAGGAAAAGGACTCTGTTATATTGAACTGTTTAGATCAGAGGGTCATCCATGATTACGTCTTAAGTTCCAAGGAAGACTCCAGTAACTATGACAAGGCTCCAGCCTAGGAGGTGAGAAGGCATTTCTAGAGATGGTGGACTTGGAAGAGACCTCAGGAGGGGGTCCTCCACAGAGTAATTGGAGGAAAGACAAAGCTCACATTCAGAAAGTTCTGCTTTCTGTTATGGTCAGGCTCTTTGGGACACCTCACTTCCACAGACTATAATAATGTAGATTGTTTATACTTAGCATATCCCTATCTCCTCTCTCCAAAAGGGTTTTCACTCTCATTAAGCTTAATTAGACAAAGACAGAAAATGACTTTTGTAATTCATAAAAAGAAATTAGTCAATATTTTGATTGATAATCTAGCAAACTGCTAAGGAGCAATTATTCAGTGCAGGTTCAATCAACAACCTTCTGTTTTTGAATTTGACCTTGCAAATTTGCACTTTGCAGTCATTCATTAAAGATTTTCCTTCTGTGGCACAAATATGGAATACAAACCAAGGGAGCTGAGTATGCATGCACACTAATCTATAAAGAATATTGCCACATACCTTGAGGTGGCTTTAAACTATTCGAATTCGGGTCTTTCAATTACCGCTTGTTTTTGTTCATACACGATTTTGTACAAGATGAATCATGAGGTAGTCAAAAAGAAAAAGCTAAGTCGACATCTCCATTGTCCATCTATCCCTTGACTTCTGTCAGAGTGGTTCCCCACCCAGAACTGACAGTCCAACCAGAGGGACTACACACAGAATTTCATGTTGCATTCATTCATATTAAATGGTAACCCAATCCAGTAACAAACCCCTGAGATCAAACAGCAATTTTTCTCTTGCCCGATGCTGACTTAAAACACGCATCATCCCTTTTAACTACTGATTTTTCAGACAGGATTCATGTAGGAGACAGAGCACCTCGACTATCTCCATACATCACCACCATGTGCTGGGATTTAAATTGAAAGCTAGGTCTGCAGAAAAACAAGCAACAATGTCTTTTTAAGTCCTCGTGCCTTAATAAGAAAGTTAATGGTCAGGCTAAAAATGGGCATGAGAACACAAAAATTAGTTTTTGAAGAGACGTTTTAAACCAGTCATAGTCACACCCTTGCTAACAGTTATGAGCTACTCTGTGACTGCACTGAACATTTTCTATTCTAAAGACTCAAGGAAAAGTTTAGGTTTGTTTTTGTTGTATTTTTCCTTGCCCTCTCTTTCCTTCTCTCTTCCTCAGTTTGCTTATTTACGAACATCAGATATCATTCGTGTGTTTAAAACATCTGTCTGTATGCACATGTGCAGATTAATCACATCCCATGCCTTAGAGCTCTAGGATGGATGTCAGGAAAAGAAGGTCATTCTTTCTTTTCATTTGTTCCCTAAATTTTATTTACTATTTATCATTGTTGTTGTTGTATGAATGCATGATGGCATGATAGGGGAACACACCTGCCACGGCCTGCATGTTGCAGTCAGAGGACAACTTTGTGGGGTCAGTTCTTTTCTTCCACTTGTACAGGGGTTCCAGAGCTTAAACTCAGGTTCCTAGGGGTAAATCAAGGGTGCTGACACAGGGAGCTATCTCATTGGCCCTATGTCTTGAGCCTTTGTCTTCTGTTCAGATGAAGTGTTTCTACTGGCTTTCCACTCTTGAGGACTCTGTTTTCAACAGTGTTTATGTAAATGATGTTATCTTGTTCTTTTAGTCACAGCTGAACAAGATGTTGTTAGTCTTTTGTGGGATCAATCTCTAAGTTTCTATTCTATTCTCAGATGACTCAACATCTGTCACTATGTGGCTTACAAGTGGTGGGAGACCCAGAGGGAGAGTGCTGGTCCCACAGAAGCCGGGAAATAATTCCTTGGAATATAAGTTGTGTATAATATCTTATGACCCATTCTCTCCAAGGTGTGTGTGTGTGTGTGTGTGTGTGTGTGTGTGTGTGTGTGTGTGTGTGTTTTCTTTTTGCTTTACAGTACATCTAGAAACTAGGGACTATCTCCCTGGGTAAGAGCATTTGTTCTGCAGACACGAGGACTTGAGTTCAAATCCCCAGTACCCATTAAAAAGCTAGACATGGCTGCACATGCATGTAACCTTGGCAACAGAAAGTGGAGAAAGGTAGATCCCAAAAGATCTTCAGTCGCCCATCCTAGACAAAATGGCAAGCTCCTACTTCAATAAGAGACTGTCTCAATGCGGACAGCAATAGAGGAAAGCATTCAGAGTCTTGCTCTGGTCTCCATAAGCACATGCAAGGGCACATACACCTGCACACACATGTGCCTGACACTCGTCTACACAACACACAAACACACAGAAAGGAAGAAAGGAAATAAAAGAAGCTAAGAAAGGAAAAGAACTTCTGGAAGAAGAAGATGACGGTCCATCAGAGGCATCAATCAGGCACTTGCTCCTCCGCGAACATGCAAAGCAGCAAGCATACCACCACACCATGAGGAGAGCAGTTGTGAGAGGGTACCCGACTCAACGGGAGAAAAACTTAAAACTTGTAAAGTCTAGAGGCTAATGAGAAAAATATAGCAAGAGAAAAAAGATATCTTAACACCTATCACCCTGGCTCCACAGCCGCGGGGAGCGTCTCCATTCCATCAAAAGTGAAGAAAGAATACCAGAAAATTCTATCGACAAGGATGATAGCAAGCCAAGCCAGGAAGTCTCACAAGCACAGAAGCCTTGCAGCCTAACTAGACAGGAAACTGGAAATCCACACAGTATCCTCACATTGAAAAAGGAAGTCACTTCATCTTCCACAACTCCTCCCCCATACTGTCCCCAACAAACACAGTATTGCAGTCAGGAGCGACCTTGATAAGAGATACACTGTGCATATTTGAACTGTTCTGGGGAATTAGCAACAGCTGCATATTATTGGTTCTAAGAGTCCAGGGACTTTCTGCTGCCATGACTCAGTGGGTAACTGCCTCTCATGAGTCAAACATGGGTCAGCAGGATGACTGACACCCAGCTGCTGAGAGCAGTGTCCTGGCATGAAATGAATGGGATGCCACCCTCCTGAAATGGGGATATTAGGTTTCTAGGCCTGAGGAATACGCAGGCATGTGTGGCGGTTACTCACACAATATCTGCCATCCCAATGCTAGGCATGATGCCTGCCATTACTAAGGAGAAAAAGAGTTTAAAATTGCTATCCCTCAACTAAAGGGACATGGTAGGGTTGTCCCAAGCAGTCTGATAGCTTCAGTTGTCTGGGGGCAAACTATCTAAGACCGTCTATAATGAGACTTATCTAGTCTCAAGTTCTCAGCCTCATTAAGAGTGTCAAGTAAGGCTTGCCCCATAAAAATTGTTTCTTTCTTTTGAAAATTGTATTACAGTGTGTATGTATGTGTGTGCATGTGTGTGTAAGAAAGAGAAAAAGAGAGTGTGCGTGTGTATGTGTGTCTGTCTGAATGACTATGTGTCTGTCTTTGTGTGTGTGTGCATATGTCTGTGTCTGTCTTCCTGTGTCTGTGTGTGTGTGTGTGCCTATGTCTGTGTGTTTAATGTGTGTGTGTCTGTGTTCCTGTGTGTGTGTGTGTGTGTGTGTGTGTGCATAAGTGCATGATGCATGCCTGTGTACATGTGTGCATGCCACAGCATCTGTGTGGAGGTCAAAGGACAGCTTTTGGGGATCTGTTCTCTTCTTCTACCATGTGGGTGCAGGACTAAGGTCACACTAAGGTCTTCAGACTTGGCAGCAAGTGTTGCTACCTAATGAAACATCACTAGTCCCAGAACTGGTTCTTTGAAATGATAAACAAAAATAAAATTTCACCAAACTAAAGGGTCAGGGTAGAAGATACCTTAATAAATGCAATTAGAGACAAAGGAGAGACACTGTGACTGATATAACAGAAATTCAAATGACAACGATTAATCATTTTTTACTATATGCTAACACATGGGAAATTATCAAAGACATGGACAAATTTCTGAAAATATGTGAACAACCAAAATAGAACCAAGATGATATAAAGCATTCTTAGTACTTATTATTATTATTAGACCAATGTCAAATACTAAAATCACATCAATATTTTAAGTTTTCCAGCAAAGGCCAGCCCAGGACTGAACAACTTCACCAGTGAATTCTACCAACATTTTAAAGAATAAATCCCATAGTTCTCAGACTACTGTATAGAATTAAAAAGAGGTGGATCCTCCAAACTCATTCTAAGAGACCACTATTAGCCATTATCAAAGCCTGCCAAGGATATTATTTATAAAAGGAAGACTACACCAATACCTCTGATCAACACAGATGCAAAATTCCTTAATGAAATATGAGGAAACTGAATTCACAACACATCATAAAGATCATACACAATGATTACATTGGTTTCATTCCAGAGATGCAAGGATGGTTCAACAAACACACACATGGAATATATTATAGAAACTGCAAAATAAAAATCATATGCTATGTCCAGGCACAGTGAGTCACATCTTAAATTCCAGAACTGAGATTGGAGAGTAGAGACAGGCAGATTGCTATGAATCTGAAGCCAGCCTAGTCTATATAGTAAGTTCCAAGTTAAATGGGGTTACACAGTGAGATCCTGTCTCAAAATAAATGATCATTTCAAAAAATTATCATCTTAATAGATGTGAAAAATTCATTAGACAAAATGAAATATCACTTCAAATAAAAGCCCTGAACAAACTAGGTATAAAAGTGATAATGAGCCGGGCGGTGGTGGCGCACGCCTTTAATCCCAGCACTCGGGAGGCAGAGCCAGGCGGATCGCTGTGAGTTCGAGGCCAGCCTGGGCTACCATGTGAGCTCCAGGAAAGGCACAAAACTACACAGAGAAACCCTGTCTCGAAAAAACCAAAAAAAAAAAAAAAAGTGATAATGGTATGATATGATGATCTAATAACTAACATAGTGCTGAATTGGAAAACACAGAAACACCTTGTCTAAGACCTAAAATAAGATGGGGTACCCACTCTCGTCACCATCACTCAGCATAGTATGATAAATTTTAGCCACAGCAATTAGGCCATAAAAAGAGATAAAATGGAAGTTCCTAAATGAGGAAAATCAAGTTATCTTTGTTAGTCGGGCATGGTGGCAACTGTCTGTAATTCTAACACTTGGGAGGAAGTAACAAGAGGATCCTGAATTCAAGCTCAGCCTGGAATACATGGTGAGAACCTGCTTCAAAATGAATTATCTTTGTTAGCAGATGTTATGACTCTACACAAAGAAAAACCTAAGGAATCCACAGAAAGACTACTAGACTGATAAATCCATTCAGTAAAATGCCATGATCTAATACCAACACACAAAAATCAGTAGCTTTTCTATAAGCCAATAATAAATCTGATGAGAAAGAAATATAGAAAACAATGAAATTTACAATAGTACACACAGACAGACACAGATACACAGACACAGACACACACACACACACACACACACACACACACACACACACACACACAACTTAGCCAAGGGGGTGAAGCACTCTAGAGCAAAAATTACAAAGACTGAAAAATGATATTGAAGAAGATGCCAAAGGTTAAAAAGAGACATTCCATGTAAAGGGAAAGAATAACATTGTTAAAATTGTCATTCTGTCCAAAGCAATCTATCAGTTCAATGCAATTCCCATCAATATATGAATGAGATTAGGAGTCCAAAATAATAGAAGACAAGGGCAGACATGGACAGCCAAGTGAGATAAACAGTAACAGCCAGCTATCCATCTAAGAGGGTTAATATCCAGCTTATATAAAGGACTCAAAAAACTCTACAACAAAAAGCCAAGAAATCCAATTTAAAATTTGGCAAATATGAACAGACATTTCTCAAAGAAGAAATGTGAGTGGTCAATAAATATATGAAAAATACTCAAAGAAGTTAGTCACTGAGAAAATGAAAATCAAAGTTACAATGAATGAATGGAATACTCCATTTCACTTAGAATGGTTATTTCTTAAGATTCATTGTGTGTGTGTGGTGGTGGTGGTGGTGGTGGTGGTGGTGGTGGTGGTGGTGGTGGTGGTGGGGTGTGTGTGTGTGTGTGTGTGTGTGTGTGTGTGTGTGTGTGTGTTATGTGTGTTGGGAACTACAAATGCAAGAAAAGGGGGCCAGATCCCCCCTGGAGCTGCAGTTACAGGCAATTGTGAGCCATCCAGCATAGGTTCTGGGAAACAAAGTTAGGCCCTCTACAAAATTAGTACAAGCCCTTAATCTCTGAAGTCAGGGAATGGTTATAATTTAAAAAGTGAAATAGGGCTGGAGAGATGGCTCAGCCATTAAAGGCTAGGCTCACAACCAAAAATATAAAAAGTGAAATAATAAATAGTGGTGAGGATGCAGGGGGAAAGGAACCCTTATACACTGCTGTTAGCAAATAAGTACAGCCTCTGTAGAAATAAATCAGCCTGGGAGTCCCACCCCACAAAAAAATTAAGAGAAAACTATAGTGTAACCCAGTTCCTGCTTCTGGAAATACATATAGTGGAAGTGAAGTCTACATACACATGAAAATATCTGCATTTCCATGTTTATTGCAGTACTATTCACAATAGCTAAGGTAGGAGATCAGCCTAAACCCTCATGTAAGCAAAGAAATGATCACACACACACACACAATGAAGAAATGTTTGGCTATAAAATATAATGAAATCCTATTATTTGCAAAGATGTTCAGAGCTGGAAGATGTCATGCTAAGTGAACTTAACTCACGTGTAGAAAGAAAAATATCACATCTTTCCTCCCAAATATCTAAACAAAGAGAAAACCTCAAGCAGAAGAGTGGTTACTATAAACTACAAGGGGAAAGGGGCTAAGGTTCGAAGGGAGTCAGGGAGTAAGCAGGGAAGAAGTGGGAAAGGAGAAGGGGGGGCTGTGGATAATGGATGTATTTATGGAAATATCACAATAATTTACATTAATTTTCAGTATTAGTGTAAAGTATGCATAATGGCTTTAACAAATAAAAATGTTTTATCTATTCTTAATACAGAGAAAAACTGGCACAAGACTTAGCTAGCCCATTGTCCACAAGTCTTTTAATGGATGTTGGGTGTGGCTTTCTTCCTACTGTGTCCTTCTTGACCCTTGCTCTCCATGTTCAAAGTCTCCTCAGATTGACAGTTACCTGTCTGAGGCCACAACTTCACTTGGTATTCAGCTCTCTGCTACTAGAATCTGATTTTAAACTCGAGGTCCATTTTATGAGTTTGTGAGAAAGACAACAGTGTGGTCAAGTTGGAAATGATGGCAGCTGCTGGAATGAGGGAGAGGAGAAAGAAGAAGGAGAAGGTCGTGTCTTCTGAGTTAGAGTTGGCTCAGAAATAGAAGTCATCAAGATGCTGCATGACAGCAAGGGAGAGAACTTCAGAGGAAGAATGAGAGACCAGGGTGTCAGAAAGAGACCATTTATTAAACAAAAAAATTACCAAGAATAGGGAGCAGAGTAGTTAGCAGAATCAATCTTGGGGTATAGTGTTAAAGGGTCCCACCCCATATTTTATAAAAACCTCTGCATTAAACTATTCAATTGAGAGGCTAGACAGATGGCTCAACTATTAAGACCACTGGCTTCTCGTCCAGAGTTCAATTTCAAGCACCCACCTGGAGGCTCACACTGTCTGTAACTCCAATTTCAGGGGGATCTGGTGCCCTCTTCCAGCCTTTCCAGGCACCAAGTATGCAAGTGGAGTACAGTCATACATGCAGACAAAATACCCACACATATAAAATAAAACAAACAAATGTGTACTTTTTAAATTATCCAATTGACATGTTTCCAAACTGCATTCTACTGGGATCCTGATCAAAACAGCCCAGCTTTGAACAGTATCCTGTGCTCTACCAACCACACTTCCCATTTATAGCTGCAAGTTTTTCCATGTCCCACAGCTGCTTGGTTCCAAGTAAACACACAGAGGCTTATATTAATTACAGTCTGGTCTATAGCTCAGGCTTCTTGCTAGCTAGCTCTTACATCTTAAATCAACTCATTTTTATTAATCTATATATCACTATGTGTCTTGTAACTTTACCTGTGTTTATTACATCTTACTCCTCCAAGGCTCTCAGCATTGCACCTCACTCTGCCTTTCTTCCCCTTATCTCTTTGCTTGGATCTCCTGCCTGGCTATAACCTATCTTGCCATAGGCCAGAGCAGCTTATTTATTAACCAATAGTAGCAACACATAGTGACAGCACACAGAAAGACATCCCACAGCACTTCCCCTTTTCTGTCTAATCAAAAAGGAATGTTTTAACTTAGTAAAATTACATAAAACAAAACAGTTATCAAGCAAGAATTACAGTTACAATATCTAGTCTATTTGGCAAAATTAAAGAAAATAGTCTATCATCTATCCTATTTTTGTGAGTCTGAAGTTTTATATATAATTTACTTTTTCTCATAACTAAGGAAAACTATAATTATAACTATCTAATCTTCAACTCCATCAAAGACCCCAGAAGGATATATACATATATATATATATATATGTGTGTGTGTGTGTGTGTGTGTGTGTGTGTATGTATGTATGTATGTATGTGTGGGTAATATATAATTATATATTTTATATAATATATAAAAACAGAAAGTGCATTGTAAGCAACTTCCAAAATTCTAGAAATGACAGAGACATCTGGCTGCCTGGACAGTCATTCAAAGTTCCTCTGCAATGTTGGGGCATCCATCTTTAGCCTACAGGCCTAGAGTCTCTGGCAGATGTTTTTAGTGAAGCAGGAAATTTGAAGGGTTGTCTTGCCTATTGCAAAGTTCATCAGTCACTTTACAGAATGTCTGGCAGTTTCTTCTGTGAAGCAAGAACCTGAAGGACCATCTTGCCTTATTTTGGCAAAGTTCAGTGCTCACTTTCCTATGGGTCCTGCATGTTCAGTTTATACAATATACTGTCAAGTAGTCCAGGCAAGAGCAGTTTCTTGCCTAAATGGCTAGTCTTTTCCACATTCTAAGCAAACTCCATAATGAGATTCTTCAATGCCCATCATCCTCTTTGAATTGGTGCTGCCAGGAGCTGACAGGTCTCACTGTCCAAAAATGTCTAGGTTCTTAAAATATTTTAAATGCTATATTCTGCAGGTCTTTGAAGTGTTTGAAGATTACCTACTTAATTGAGATATATCTTTGTATACCTAGAAAACTTAACTAACATGACTATAAATTTGATTATCATAGATGACTATCAATCTATATTTCTTATATATTACAATTTTAAATGAGTTGCATAAACATAATACCTTAAACAAGAGTAGAAATATACATACAGTATAACAAAATTATCTTTAAATTTGTGTCAATAAACCAAAATCCATACTAATGTAAAGTAATTTGAGATTAACAGTTGTCTTCTGGATCAAAATAGATTCAATAATTTATCATTTTTAACATTTCTATATTATATCCCCCTTTTTCTTTAGAAAGAGATTGCATTTATAATCAACTCCCGTTAAATAAAAACATTCATAAACAATATTTTGGGAATTTAGACTCAGCTTTTCATATTACTTCCTGCTGATTGGGAGTGCTGGTAATCTTTGGGGGACCCTGAGAAAATTTAGAATTATAGTTAAATCTTGGTTATAGTAGTCTGTGAGGCTGCATCATCTCAGCCAGTTGCCTTGAAGCTGTTTTGGATGTTGGATCATATGGGCCATAGCCGTCAGATCATCAGAGACCTTTCATGGCATCTTGGTCAATCAAACCATATTAGCCTGGAAGCAATCCACAGGTTCTCATTTTCTGTGGAAACAAAAGCAGAATCTCTTTTCCAAAGCAACATATTCTTAGACCCCAATTTGGAAGTCAAGATACCTTTAAAATATATATGTTGGTTTAAATTAGCAGCCTTAACAATCACATGTCTCTCTGATGTTAAAAAAAAAAATTCCCAAAGACAACACAATAATATACAGTATCCAGACTCTCTGTGTGTTTTCATCTTTATGTGGCTTATCATATTTTTTATTATTCTACTTCTTTTTAAAGGACTTTTCTACTCTTTTTCTTTTCTCTCTCAAGCCTGTGTATATTTTTTTTAACACACTGTAACCCATTTAGAGTTTTGTAATCCTCATCTGACCAGAAGAGTTCTTAAACTGTTAAGCTACATGGCTGGGGTGAAAACACGGCTTGGGCTGCTGGCTCCAGCCCGTGTGGCTTTGCAACATGGTGCAGGTAGGTACCAAGGAGTCATGCCTACCTTCCCAGTTCTGGGGAGCAGTATTAAGTATCATGGAGCTGTGCTTCTTCTTTTTTGTTTGTTTGTTTTGTTTTGTTTTTTGAGACAGGGTTTCTCTGTGTAGCTTTGCGCCTTTCCTAGAACTCACTTGGTAGTCCAGGCTGGCCTCGGACTCACAGAGATCCGCCTGCCTCTGCCTCCCGAGTGCTAGGATTAAAGGCGTGTGCCACCACCGCCCCGGCTGGAGCTGTGATTTTAAACCCTCAGCTTGTTTTCAATCCTGCAGTCAGAGGCTGTGAAAAGCCTCTTTGTACCATGGCCTGCGGAAGAGACTGCAGAAATCCGACGGTTAGCTCATGGCAGCTGGCGTTTAGCTCTATCTCACAGGCAGCTGTTGGGAGTCTCTGCACTGCTGCTGGCACGAGACTGTGGGACTAGGACACCCAGTGTGGCTCCATTTCTGTGCATTCAGAATCTTTTTTAAGCTTTCTCAGGCCTATGTGGATCAATGTACCACACTGGGCACTAAATGTAGCCAGAAGTTTTCCTGTGTCCCTCAGCTGCTCAGTCCCAAGTAAATACACAGAAGCTTATATTAATTACAATTTTTTTTGGTCTATAGCTCAGGCTTCTTGCTATATAGCTCTTACATCTTAAATCAACTCATTTTTATTAATCTATATGTCGCCATATGTCTCGTGGCTTTACCTGTGTTTATTACATCTTGCTCCTCCAAGGCTCTCAGCATCAGACCTCACTGCACTTTTCTTCCCCTTGTCTCTTTGCTTGGATTCCCTGCCTGGCTATAACCTGTCTTGGCATAGGCCAGAGCCGCTTCTTGATTGACCAACACATATTCACAACGTACAGAAAGACCATCCCACAGCACCCATTTCTACTTCGACCCTTCTCAACTCGTCCTTTCTTCCACTAAAGTCCTATTTCTACATTCCTTGATCTAGACAACCCAGCTCTTCAAGCTTTCTTCATAAAGAGATAGCATCATAACACACACACACACACACACACACACACACACACACACACACACACACCATTTACCAGGGAGTCTGGAGAGATGGCTCATTGGGGAAAGGTCTGGCCGCACATACATCACAACCCAAGTGCCAGGGTTCAGTAACCACATAAAGCCTGGCATGATGGCACACATCCATAATTCCAGCACTGGAGAGGAAAGGTGGGATGGAAGACCCAGGTGGTTCCCTGGAGCTCATTGGTTAGCCAATCTAGCCAATCCATGAGCCCCAGGTTCAATGATTGGCTCTGTCAGTGGTGGTTTGAATGAGAAATGTCTCCTACAGGCTCGGGGTTTGTACACCTGTTTCCCAGTGGGTGGCACTGTTTTGGAGGTGGTGTGGTGGTGTTTGAGGAAGGACATCAGTGGGTTGGGCTTTGAGAGTTCACACACTCACTGAACTTCCAGCTCACTCTCTCTGCTCCATCTTTGCCTCTTAAAATGTCATCTCTCAGCTGCCCGCTCTAGGAGGTCTTTGAACTCATAACTCTCCTGCCTCAGGCTCACAAGTGCTAGATCGATAAGCATATGCTGCCACAACTGATGCACAGACCTTTCTATATAAAAATGCTTACATGTAGTTCCTTAGGCATGTATTCACAGGAAGGCTACTTAATAAAATTTCAGTATGAAAATAGTCATATTTTTTCAATAAATATGTTCTCTGTGGCTTTGTGTAGCAAATTATTCTCATCCTAATTAAAATGGATATGGTCCTATTTCACTGAATAAAACAGTAATTTAAAAAATATAACAACACAAAAATTTTCTATGAACTTTTAGAGGAAACAGACAAATTAGAGGATTAAAGACAACTAGATTGTCTGTACATTATCAAATTATAACCCAAATAAAATGTGCTTCCAGACATGTACAGATGGCAGTTTAAAATCACTGAGACTTAAAAAATGATGAAATATGGCTGGCCTTTAGGTTTCCTGGATGAAGTCTACTACAGCACGACTCAGCATCTGAGGATGCAGAGGATGTATAACAAGTGTTATCACCAAACAGCGTTGGATAAAGTCTTCAGCGGAGCAGAAGTAAGAACGCAGCCTGGGGCCTGGAGGCCTTCTGTCTGGCCTCTGGCACACTGTCTGCCACTGTATCTAGTCTACGCAGAAACCTTATTTTAATTCACTTTGGGTCCATATGTTTCTGCTGCCCTTTCCTTGAGAAATTGACTTTTTTCCCACATTTTGCTATTTTCTGCTTTATAAGCATGTGGATTTTTTTTTTTAATTCTTTGGTTTTGTTGAAGTGACACTTCACTAGCTAAGACAAATAAAGCATTTAACATAAGGGTAGTAATTAAAAGATTTCAATAGTATCTTAAATGTACACACAATATCCTAAAGAATACCATAGACGGTGCACTCCATATTCTGACATTCCCTCTAATGCAGTGTTTGTTTAATCAAAAATTAAAAGCCTTTAGCTTTATTTTTATCAAAATGGAATAAAGTTCATTTTAGTTACTTTACACCTCTAAATGCACTTCTAAGGACCCTAGAAGTCCAGCTAGATGAAGTCATGTGCTCCAAAGTTTAGGATCACAAGTCTGAGGCAGTCAGGGCTATATAGAGAACCTTAGGGCAGGCTGGCCTGTGTAACATGGTCCTGCATTAGAAATCAAAAAACCAAAAAGCTGAAAAGAATATTAGAAAACCATATGGCTACATTACTCATAATAATTTTGTAATTCCTTTTGGTGGTATTGTGTTCCGCAAAATATTGTGTACCTTAATAAACTTATCTGGGGTCAGAGAACAGAAAAGCCACTAGTTAGGCAGTGATAGCACACGCCTTTAATCCTAGCATTCCAGAGGCAGAAATCCATCTGGGATCTCTGTGAGTTCAAGGCCACATTGGAAACAGCCAGGCATGGTGACTCATGCCTTTAATCCCAGGAAGCAAGCCTTTAATCCTAGGGAGTGATGGTAGAAAGCAGAAAGGTATATAAGGCGTGAGGACCAGAAACTAGAAGCATTTGTCTGGTTAAGCATGTGGCTGGTTAAGCATGTGGCTGGTTAAGCATTCAGCTGGTTAAGCTTTCAGGCTTTGAAGCAGCACAGTTCAGCTGGGATTCATTCTGGATGAGAACTCAGAGGCTTCCAGTCTGAGGAAATAGGACCAGCTGAGGAACTGGTGAGGTGAGATAGCTGTGGCTTGTTCTGTCTCTGATCTTCCAGTGTTCACCCCAATAACTGGCCTCGGGTTTGACTTTATTAATAAGAACTTTTAAGATTCCTGCTACAATTCCTGAAGAAATTGCTTTCAGATTTTACTTTAAAATCTAGCATATCAAGAAAGTATGATGGGAATGTGATCTGGTGAAGAAGAAAGTTTTTACCTAGGCATCCAAAGTAAAACTGAAGACCAAGTGCCTGCACATCAGCAGTCTTACTCAGCCTTGAACCCTGCATGCTATAATAATATCAACCGACCAGGCAAGACATGCCCACTACTTCAATAGCGGCGTAACTCTTAGAGAGAGAAATAACTGCTTTCAGACTGGATTTGAGGCCTGTCCCACAGGAAAGAAGTAGTAGTATAGTCCTGGTCAAAGCCCATGGATCAGGGTGTGGCAGGCCTTAGGGGTAGCCTACTTTTGTTATTTTACTAAATGGTCCTATTGTCATAGTTTCTAAATATTTATGCTTATACCCATAGTTCTGTGCTGTTCTTCACCTCTGTCAACAAAGCTTCTCTTTACAGTGGACAGGGGCTGTGCAGAGACTCAGAATTGGTCAAAGTTTTGAGACTAAGTGACTGTGAATGCTCATACCTCAATGGCATATTTGTAGAAAGCCACACCCCAAAGCCCAATGAACATAATGATGAAAGGGCTGGGAAGAACGTAAGAGTCAGAGGATAGGGAGGCGTGTTGGGAAATGCTGTCTTCCCTACATGACATGATGGTTGCACATCATGGGTACTTGCAAAAGACTCACAAAATGTCAAGCCAATTAAAAGTCCAGCATAGATGGGGAGGGGTTCATGAGGCCCCACCCATAGCTGAGGACCTGTTGGCAACTGATGACTTCTGAGGGAGGAAGAATCATTATTTTTTATGGGTGTGGCCACTGGTAGGTTGTCTATGCTCCAGTAAATGGTGCCATACCCATTCACCATGTATATGATACTAAATGGACTCTGGAATTAAGAAAAAAAAAAAAGCTTACGAAAATCAGAGAAAGAATGTGTTGATAGGAGCCAGTTCTAAAGGAGTTGGAAGAGGGAAATTGGGTAGATGGATCAAAACACATTGTACACATGTGTGAAACTCTCAAAGAATGAACTTAAAGTACTACAATATTTTTAAAAAGAGTGTCAGCAGATGGTCTGCATTAAGATGGTACACAATTCTACCAGATTAGTTACAGCATGACCCAAGAATGGAAGTGCCTCACTCAGCTGTCCTGGCCATCCATCTGCCTAGCAAGAAAGAGTTAGAAGGTATTGAGGGCCATTGCCCATAAATTGATGACATCCACCATTAAAATTATCCCATAACTGTGTTCCAATTGCATTTCTGCCAACCTGTTTCAACTCCCCCAGAAACTTTTAATTTCTTTATAGAAAAGATAATGTACAAACCAAGCAACATCAGAAACTCAGTTTCTTTGTTACATATTTCTTATTGAAAATTAAACTTAAATATCCCCACACTGAGTTGTAAAACGTTCCCTAGAACCAAATCATTGCCTCTGCCTTGCTTCTATAGCTATGCTAATGCCTAGTTAACTACTGTGCCTTGCTTCTCTTTTACAACTTTTCCTCATTTCTTACCTCCTAACAAGTCCAACTCTAAAATGCTAATGCACCGGTTATGCAGGGCAATTATGAAAATCATATGGAAGAGCATATGTGTAAGCGCTCTAATCAAATGTGACAATCATGCAGATTCGTAATGGAACCTAGTGCCTAGCCAATGTTCGGCACGTTGCAGATACTCACTAAATCCTTTGGACTTATTTATATGACACCTATTCCACAAGAGAATTGAAAAGAATAAACAAAGGATTACTTTGTAAAATTTTTTTCTTCTTTTTCAGCAAGACTGGCATTACTTATTTTACTCTAGTTATTTAAGTGTAAAAGGCAAACATCTGTTTCTCAGAAGCTTTACTGTGTTTGCTCTTCACATATACATTTTATGAGGATCTCCATAAAGACATTATACATTTACACATACATATACAAATAATGTGCGTTTACTCAAAGCCAAATATTTATTTCTTTCCTTATTCTGAGTTGATTTAGTCTCCCCAATTCAAAACACACTGCCATATTGGAGCCAAAAGGAAATCTCAGTGATAGAATGGTTGCCTAGTATGCCTGAGGCCTTTAACCAAATGCTCAGCACTGTAAGGGAGAGAAGGACAAAGAGAGGGAAGGAAGAAAAGTCCCAACAGAAAAATTCCATTGACTAAATATACATGAGTCAGCTTCCCATTACTATAACAAACGCTTGAGATGACTGACTTATGTGGAGAAAAGGCTTGATTTGGGTCAGAGTTTTAGAGATTCTAGTCCATGACTAGAGAGACCTATAGCTTTTGCTGGTATGTGGAACACACATTTTAGAATGTGTATGACAGGAATCAAAAGGGATTAAAAATAGAAGAAGAAGAAGAAGAAGAAGAAGAAGAAGAAGAAGAAGAAGAAGAAGAAGAAGAAGAAGAAGAAGAAGAAGGGGCTGGGTTCTACAGCCTCTTCAGAAATGCTTCCCAATTACCTGAAAATTTCCAGAGAAGCCAAATTCCTTAAAGGTTTTACTGCCTTCCCCAAACACCAAATCTTCACTTCAGAGGCTTTTGGAGGATACTTAAGACTTTAGTTTAAGTATATACAAACTGCTTAAATGTATCACCTTATACAACAATCAAAAAAACCAAGAATGTAGGTCCAGGTTTCCTCAAAAAACAGTTTCTTGAGTTCAAGCAGATAAGCTTAGGGCTTCTATCTGGGAAAGAGGAGGATAGAGAAGAGAAGAACAATTAGTTCCCTTGTTCCTTCCTCTGCCCTTGGGCTTAAGCCCCGCCTCCTCACCTTCAGAAGCCACGCCCTTAGGCTTAAGTTCCGCATTCCTCAACTTCTGAAATGGCTGGTTCTTCTCTTTCCAAACAGCTCCAAAGCTCAGTGCAGTTTTAATTTGCTTATTGGTAGCTTGAGTTTTAGCTCCCCAGACCTGTTAAGTCCGTTATCATTTATCCATCTGCTTGACAGCTTCCAAAATTATCAGTGTGTCCCAAAATGTGCTAGAATGATAAGTCAGAAACTGAGAGGTGAGGTCTTATCCTTTGAATTAACAAGCCAGATCAACCGATAAAAACCCACATTAGCCACAGTACTCTCAGCTTGCTGGCGGCCTCCAAAGCTATTTAGGGACAGAGTCTGTTGGTTGGGAGAGGAAATTACAGATTATCCAATTCCACTTCAATCTATAATTAAATAACCTCATGAAAGAATCACTCATAGGCTCTGCTCACCCATCAGCATCCTTCCACAGAGCATCTTAACTTGCGTCTGACAGAGAAAACCTCTTCTTAGCCCATACATGTTTCTTGGCAATAAATCTCAGTGGCAGGCATGCTGCCTGACCCATAATTGGTGCTCAACAAATGTTTGTTGAATGAATGAGCACAAAGATCTGTCCCTCAGAAGTTTAATTCAGTTCAGCATGAGCAATTTAAGGTTGCGGCTTTCAATATTGGCAGAATGATGACTGGCAGCGAATCCTCACAAGAAATTTTCTTGTCCTTTTTTGTTCATGAGCATCACCAAATATGAATCTTTTTAAAGAGTGTTCTAGTTAGTGTCTACTTTAGATAGAGAACTGTTGCCTTAGCCCATTTCAGAGGCTGACAGCACGGAATGCTGGGAATGCTATGGACCAAGTAGCTTATAAACAATAGAAATTTGTTATTCTGAAAGTTCGGAAGTGAAAAACAAGGCAACAGATTTGCTACCTGGTCAGGTCTCACAATGCTCCCCGTTGTAACAAAAATACCCCCAAAAGACCCACCTCCCAATACCATTCATTACATTGCAGCTGAAGATTTCAACATACAAAGTGTAGGGAAACACATCCCATCTACAGCCGATAGAATCTGGAAATTCAAAATGTGTGTGTGTGTGTGTGTGTGTGTGTGTGTGTGTGTGTGTGTGTGCATGCTTCATATTTAATCTCACCAAACAATTAAGATGCTCAAGAACTTAATTAGACATTTTGCCCAGACTGCTAAATTTCTAGTCGAGTTGAGAGTTCATGTGTTATAAAAAAGGAATTTCAGTCAAACTTCAGCTCCCTTTTCTCTTTCCCATAGATGCACCTACAGCTAGAGGGCTTGTACTGGGCAGGGGATATTTGGGGAGGAGTGGAGAAATAAGGCTTAAACTGGTCTTCAGTATCACCTGCTCTCACCGGATGTGCCAGCCAGCCCAATCTATGCGAGGGAAGAGGCAGAGGGTGAATTCAGAAGGAAGGGTGGTCGGGGTTGAAAACCCCACAGAAGTTTCATTAGTGGCCCATCCAAGCTTTGCTGACTGGATTCTGATATTTGAACTTGAATTGTGTCACGTGCCCGCGCAGACTTCTTTGTTGTTTGCCTTTCTGCCTTCATCTGCGCCTTCTCGCGTAAGCCCCAGGGAGCTTTGCACCTGGCCCCGGCTGCTTGCTTCTGTCTGACAATTTCATAGTTCCGCTGCCAGTGGGTGGGACGATCAGACTGTGCCAAGCAATTCAGATAGCATCATTCCTGGCAGGAAGAGACGTTTGCAGCGGCGGCGGTGGCGGCACATGTAGCACCTTCCTGGAATTCCTGGAGGAATCCTGAGGGGCTCCTTTGCATAAAATTGGCTCTTTGCATCCTTCAGCTGGCAGCCAGGACCTGAGACCTAAAGCTGTTCTCCAGAAACAACGGTGGGAACATCAAATCCAAACTGTTTGGTACTGTTCTGCAAATATTAAAAAAAGTAAATGTTTTCATTTGCTTTGACAGATACTCCTGCAAGCAGCGTTTCCAGGGGAACATTATGACCATTTATTTTTACCGAGAAAATTTAACTTTTTACAAGTCATGACCATAATAATAACTGGCATACAGTGAACAGATTTGGGGCTTAGGCTAAACGCTGTCTCTCTAAATCCACACTACCATCTCATCTCTGTTTTACAAATAAAGCAAGACTGCACTGGAAAATGGTGCTATGACCTCCCTGAGGTCAAATAACTTGCAAATCCGAAGTTCATGATTAACTAAAAATTTTAGCCAACTAAATTAATGTAAATATTGATAAAGTTCTGGGGCGTAGAAGAGAATAAATAATATTAGGAAAAAGGAAAATTTATTGACATTTATTTCTCAATTAAATTAAAGTGTGAGTACAGGCAGATAATCAGTATTGCAATGCATCCTGAAGTAAGCAAAAACTGATTGTATCCAATTTTACCTATTTAAAACATATTCATCACTAGCCCAAAGGTGGAGTCACTAACAGAGAAGCTGAAACAGAACAAAGCCAGATAAGCATGAAACCCACTCCACTTATTTCTACTCTTATTCCTTTCTATTGTTGTATTTCCGGGTCCTTGAATATAAAATACAATGGAAATATATCTTTGTATACCCTCATGTGACAATAGAACCAAAGACACCGGAGCCACCAACAAACTAAGGGGCAGAAACTGCGGTTAGTGCCGGCTCAGCCAGAAAGCACGTCTCAGCCAGAGAACTTGGCGGTGAACTCTTCGAGGTTGATGTCGGGGAAACATGCAGCAAAACAGGAGGAGCCTGGACCAACTCGAAGGTTGTACTTTGTAGCCTGTAGGTCCTGTTACTTCATCTGTGGAGTTTAATTACCAGGATTCCTCTGATGACCATGACAAAGACGGCAATGCTAATCAAACCCAGGGCTTCCACGCTTTTGAAAGACAAATAATCTTATTCTCAGTTGCTTATAAGTGCAGTTTAAATTTTAAAAAAAAATTGAGATTTTATCTTAAATGCTTCTTGACCACCAGCCTTTTATTTCTTCAGCTGTGGTCTGTTTACATGCAGGTAGGCTCTAGGGCAACAAACCTGGAGATGGCTGCAGTGGTAGGGGAAATGGAAGTGCGAGACAGAGTCTGTAATGACCACTGAGTGGAGCGCAGGAACAGAAGAGTGCCATGCACCAGGAAGAGGGAGAGAGGTCAGGCAATGAGGGAAGCAAGTGTGAGCCAGGGCTGAAGGCCATCTGCATTGGAACTTCAACCGCACTCCCTAAGCCCCAATTCTTGCTGGCTGTCTCCTGACTCCAGGTCAGGACTTATAGTCCTCTGAGCATCACCTTCTATAGAACAAAGTACAGAGAGCTATCATTGTCCTCTTGGGATAAAATCAGAGGGCCTCCAGTCCTGTGTTCTTCTGTCATCCCTGGTTGAGTAGATCCACCATGGACAGCTGAGCGATGCACTGCGTTTCACAGAGGTCATAATCTTCCTGATGCTCCAACTCGCCAGGGCCACACTACAGCCCAGAGTGAGCACTGGCCTCAAGTATTTCTCTGGCCTGTGGATGAGTTGGAGAAGGGGGATGCGCCAGGGGCTAGAAGAAAGTCTCCAGGAGGCTGCCATGGCACTACACTCTTGGTGTGATGACAGGAGAGTCAGGACACCACCTGGTCAGCACAAGAACCACCGCTCCCTTTTTGAAAGCCTCAGGACTTGCCAATATTCATGGTCAAGTTCAGCCCCCCAGGTCTACATCCTCTACACAGGTTTCCTTGAGTGGGAACTCACAACACAGAGAAGATGCCATAGTGCTAATGGGTGTGGCGAGCTGTCACTGCCCCGGAGATCTGGTGTCACAGAAATGATGGAACCATGTAGGTGGTATCTAGCCACCTGGAGAACATGTCGGCCAAACTTAATGAAGATGATAACAGCACTTGAAGGAGGCTTCCATGGAGCCCACAGTCGTGGCTTCCGTGGGGGTCACTAGGAACGGGCACCAAGAGGCAGAGTTCCTCATGGAATTGCAAGTGGTAGACACCAGCCTGTGCCTCAGGGGTAACCAGGTCCTGCACTCAAGCAACCTTCAGAGGGTGGTCCACTTGGGCTGTTTCTCCAGCTTGATGCAGTCAGGTGCATCTAGGACCGCACTGGTTATATCACTGGCTTTCAGCCCAGGCGGGACAGGGTTTTCTGATCGCCTTCAGCGGCATCTGGTGTGCAGCAGACATCTTCCACGCTGTTGCATTGCCCAATCATCATCATCTGAGGAAGGAAGACCTTCTCCACTGGAAGAATCTCGATGCGTAGCTCACAGCCAGCATGACCTTGTGACTGGTCTCCAGGAACTCATCAAACCCATGAGCTCCCTTGGGATCTAGATCCTGCTGACAATCTTGGTGTTCTTCCACTTCTCTCTGAGGACCTTCTTAACTGTGGACATATCAGCTGCCTTGCAGATGAAAATACCATATCTACATCGTTCTCTACTCTGAACTTCAGATCCTGGATACCTTTGCTGGCATGGCTAGGATGCACAGAAGCCCCTGGAAGGTTCTCCTCCTTTTTGTTGCCTAAGGAGTCACCATTTCCCTTGCCTTTCACCAGGAAGTCAGCACCTTGCCCCTTCACCTGAAGGGAACGCATCCCTCATCGTATGGTCTTCTTCCTTCCACTCCCACCACATTGCAAATGTTCTTGTTGTCTGACCACAGGATGTCATCCTCACATTTTTCCAAGCAGGTGTCATCCAGGGAGATCTTGAGCGTGGCTCCCTTATTCTGCTCCCTTCACAGTGCTGCTGCCCTTGACAAGCACTGTCAGGATCTCAGATCCCTTAATACACAGAGCCCCAGCCACAGGCCACATGGCACTTACAAGTTCCAAGAGAGTAATTCAGACTAAGCACATTCACTCCAGACTTAATCAGCTCCTTCTTCAACATCTGCCCACAGATGAGGAAGCAGGACCCAGGGTGTGAATGATGCCAGTGTTTTGAGGAGTGGTGGGTGATAAGCTGTTCTCCATGCAGCAGGAATGCTCTAGGACCATGCCAACCGTGATTTTGTGCAGCTGCTGGGTCTGAATGCAGGCAGTTATGCTGTGCTTTGTGGCTTTGGCATGAATTCTCCAGACCTCAGGTAGGCCACAACTCTACTGAGCTCTACTGAGCTCTACTGAGCTACAGACCTATAGGACTGGGATGCTTAGCTCCTATAGGGCTGGAGGTGGAGGGAAGAAATGTATTTACAGATACGTCTCTGCACTCATTCTTAGCATAAAGTACTCTATGAAGTCTTCTTCAACTTCCTTTGGAGGAAGACAGCCACGCTCCCTATGTAGTATAAGCTATTATGGTGCAATGGTCTGTACATTTCCTAGTAGAGACTTTCCATAACTTATTGGAATCACTGATGAATTCACTCTTCTTCCAACACCATATTTTGCAACTAAGAATCTGTTTCTTTTCCTTCCCAGCACCCTCTCCAGTTCCTGTGAGGTTTAAAAAATTGTCCTAGCTAAATGCAAGCAAAAAAAGGGGGGGGGGCAAGAAACGAGGAAAAACTCAGCAATCAAACCTACAAGCAAAGAGACAGCTTTAACCTCTCTAACATCTGGGTATATTTTCTTAGAAGGGTAACTACTTACTTACCCTAAAGACACATGGACAGGAGAGCAGGACTGATCTCTAAACACACACAAACACACACACACACCTATGGAAAGACTTTTTTAAAAAATGTATTACAGGTGCATTTGTGCATCACACACAAAAATATTCATTCAGTATATAAAATCTCAAGTTACAGAAGACAGAGTGAATCTTCAGTATGGGATGACTATGAATCAAACATAGTGCGCGTGATTTTGTTCCCAAATGACTGGCTCATCACATCATTTTGAGTTACTAACTTCCCCAAATCTTCCATAAACAAAATAAATAAAAACTTGAGTAATCCCATTTATTTCCAAATAGCCATAATCAGCCAACTCTAAAAATGGAAGTCTGGAGATGGGCATGAAGGGATAAGACAGTTGCTATGGAAAGAGAATGCAGAACTGGGTGCCCAACAGAGGAGCCAATAAACTGCCTGGTTCTCAGTCTTTATTTTGCATATTATAATTTTTAGAGTTACAGCAGACACTTGTAGCCCACAAGGAAACAGTATGAGAGCAAACCCTGATGTTCTCTGGGCAGCAGGATAGAAGGAAAGTTGGCTTTTTGAATCATTTGAAGAGTCATCTGATTTGCTATTCCTACCATAACAGAAGATGTGTATTTGAAGTCAAGGTATATGAAGTTCACTGAATGTTTTCTAGAAAGCACTTTACACTGACAGCCACTTAGAATCTAGCTCTTGTATATACATAAAGTTAACCACATATAACTGGCATCTATCAATACTTCCTAATTTGTATGTTAATGAAAGTTGGAGGAGGGATATGGTCACTTCCCAGAGGAGTCATGTTTCTATCATCTGCATTAGTCAATAAGTTTCCTTTCTCAGCCGGGCGGTGGTGGCGCACACCTTTAATCCCAGCACTCGGGAGGCAGAGGCAGGCGGATCTTTGTGAGTTCGAGGCCAGCCTGAGCTACCAAGTGAGTTCCAGGAAAGGTGCAAAGCTACACAGAGAAACCCTGTCTCGAAAAACCAAAAAAAAAAAAAGTTTCCTTTCTCTTGTTATATTGAAAAGATGCTGCCTTCTGAGGATAAATGGGCACACCTCCCCTGTGTATAAACCAACTGATTATTTGGTTATAGTAATGTATCCCATACCACCCTGAAAATCCCAAATCCCAAAGATATGTGACAAAAGACAACATCAATAACAGAGTCGATGATAAAGTAGAAAATCCACACCTTCCACACTGAAGATACTCCTTATAAATATTGGGATACCATCAAGTACTGTATCTCTTGTGATTGAGCTGTATTTACCAAAGTTACAATACCCAACCATAGGTTATCTGGACACACTCATAAACAAAACAAGCTTGGAGAATAGAAAAGATACAAGATTTTTGCTAAATTTTATTTTTAAAGTGTAAAATACATATCATATAAAAATATTCTATGATTCCAGCAATGTAAAGTAGACCATGAAAACTGCTTTGGATCATTTTAGTGAACAAGAAACGAGCAGAATTATTCACTGACCAGAAGGGAGAAAGCTCTCTCATCTCTCGCTTTGTCAGTAAATGAGGGCAATGGCTGGAGTGGCAACTATTTCTTCAAAGCTCCAGCTTGCCTGACTTGATTTACCCTTCTTTATTTCTATCAGACTGCAGGGTGCACACCTTCTCCGTCTTCTCTGTCTCTGCCTTGCCTTCTCCTTAGCTGGGGTGGATGTATTTTCATTGGCACATTTCTAGAAAAAGATACTGATGGGTTCCTGAGAAAGTTCTGTCCCTCCCCTTGCTATTGTATAACACTCCCAGGGTGAAGGTTTTTTTTTTTCCTCTGAAGTTCTCTTTAAAATGCACAGAGGAATCCTGAGACTCAGGAGTGATCCGCTCCTTCACCAGGAGCAGGCACGGGAAGAAATAACAACCCAAGGGAGGAAGATGCGATAAAGAACAACTGCTGAGAGCAGTGTTTGGAGAGAATTATGTAAATATTTATGCAAAGACAGCTTTGCAGAGCACACCGAGCTGCATCAGAACTGTTCCTGCCAGTGTGCAGGCAGCTTCACAGTTGGATCAACAGCCTGAAAAGCAGATGTGCCAATTTCCTGTATTTAATTATGATGATTCCTAATTATGCCAAAGCTGTGGCAATGTCCTTCCCTAGAATGACTCTTAATTTTGTTTTGCTAAAGCACACACACAACCTGTTTTGGACGTGTCATTTATTGTCACGTTAAGTCCATGAAATACTCATTTGCTGGCTGAATGGTGATGAGGACAATGGCCCACATGGATGCTGTTTCCATTTTTTTTTTTTTCATTTGGTATTCTCAAGCACACAGGGAAAAAAGAAAGAAAACGTGCATCGTGCTGTAGTTAATGTATCTAACATCAGCTGATCATAGACTCCCCATCACTTTCTACAATTTCAAATACAGTTAAATATTCATTTCTGGAAGGCCCACTTTCATGTCTTACACAGACATACATTTACAGTGTCATTACCAATCAAATCTCAGCACTGCTTATGTGACTCAGCTGCTGTATAAATCTGATGTGGAGGACTAGGGAGATGGAAAAGTCAGGAAAAGACTTCCCATGCAAACATAAAGACCTGAGTTCAATCCCAAACAGCCATGTCAAAGCCAGAGGCAGTAGGGCACACCTGTAATCCCAGTCCTAGAGACCAGAGGATCCCTGAGCCTTGCTGGCCAGCCGGCTTAGTTGAATCAGTGAGCCTTATGTTTAGTGAGGAGTCTTGCCTCCAAAAATAAGCCAGACAGTGAGAAAGGAAGGCACCTGCTGTGACCTCTGGCCTCCATACACAGGGGCACACATTTGCATGTTCACATACATGCAGGAAAACTGATATAACCCATAAAAGATGTTAAAATAACAAACTGCCTGGCTGTTGGGTGCTTAGACCTCAGATATATAATTTGCAGTGGGGGTTGGGGGGAAGAGCAGAATGTGGGCAATTCAAGATCATCTTAAACATTCCACGAATTCCTTACACCCTTGAGGAAGGCTTTGCTGCTCAGGGCTTTAGTAGATGCATCCTTCTGTATCCCAGAGCCATCAGTGATGGTTGTATTTGCCTCACAAGTTAAAATGCTCATTTTACTTAGAATTCTTTATTTATACTCTATGGTAATCCTGTGAGACCAGTATTCTTATAATCCTAATTTAGCACTACAGAAATGAGTAAAAAGGATTAAATCCCTTAATCCAAGTACACAGAACAATCAAGACCTAAATTCCAACATATACATTGGTCAACAAGTTTTTATTGTTTTTTGTTTTTTGTTTTTTTTTTTTTTTTGAGGGGGTTTGGGGGTTGTCTGAGGCAGGGTCTCACTATGTAGCCCAGACTGGGCTGGCGTTAGTTGTCTGCCTCAGCCCTCTGAGTGTGAGGATTACAAGCACCATGCCTGGAAGATAACTATTTATTAACTGGGCTTGATCTTTGTGAACAGTAATGATGAAGAAAATCTTGGGTTTGGATGCCCTGCACCAAGTCTTACTGTTTTGTACCTGTACAAATGTATGGTGTGTGGGAACATGATTCAGCATGTGAATGAATGCAGGGTGTAATGATCCAACCAGAGCAATGAACATTGCCCTCTCTTTACCATTTTAGTGCTTTTGTGGGTTTGTTTGCTTGTTTGTTTGTGTTAAACCCTGAATAATTCAGTCTTCAACTCTTGACAAACTGGAACTGTGTCTCTTTTTCCGGCTTCCTGCTGTTCTTTGTATCAGAAGCCAAGTCAGGGTCCCTCTGCCTCAGGGAGTAACCTGGAAACTTTCTCTCCAGTCTTCTCCTCATCCTACCTTACTGTGTTTCTCAGCATGTTAGTCCAGATGTAGTATGGAAAGTCTCTGGGGGAAAGGACTGTGACATGTGTGGGACCCAGGTTTGACAAGGAGAGATTCTTTGCTCTCTTTGTTCCCTCACTGCCAGCAGCACCTCCAGTGCAGACCAGAGGACACAGCAGTTACCCCCCTGAGTTACATCAGCTTAGTTGTGCGTTCTCAAGCTCGTACTGAAGGTGACCACCTGAACCCGAAAGCATGGCATGGCGTAAAGCCTTCAGTCGAGGTGGGTGATATGGGGGTGATTTCTGGAAGCAGGAATGAGTGTGGGATAGAACACCAACAGAAGGAGTCATAATCTAGGCGGCAAGTGTGGATGATCGGAACTTGACTCCTCCGGGATTTCAAAGTACCGGGGAGAGAACACGCTGAGGCAACTGTCGTGTATCCTCTGGGGAGAAGGAAGGTTCGCTTTAAAGATAAGTATAAACGGAGAATGTCTTTGGTTCCATCCTTGACTCCTCCAGGATTTCAAAGCAGTGTGGAGAGAGAACACATAACCACATCCTGAACGGCAGGGAGTAGAGGTTTACCCTAAGGATGTATGTGGTAATAGCGCCACATTTACAGGAATTGCAAGCAGGTTCCCACAGCTTTGTAGAAAGCTCTGAAGAAGAAAATTGGATAACAGAGTATAGTGGGAGGTATCAATATGAGAGGACCTTAGTGTATACTCTTATTTATTTACACACAGACACACAGACACACACACACACACACACACACACACACACACACTTCCTGCTTCTTTAAAATAATATGTGCTATTATATGCCTCCAGCCAGAAGAATGTGTTTTAGAATTTTCTTCAGTATGGAACTAAATAAAGTCTCTGTTTATACTTATCTATAAAGATAATCTTACTTCTCCCTACAGTATATGACATTTGCCTGAGTGTCAACTTTCAAGTAGGCAGTCATTTTCTTCTACTGGTTTGAAGCTGCTCTGTGGCCTTTTACCCATTATTTCTGTTCATCTTTCTCAATTCTCTCTCTTTTCTCTTTTGTTGGCCTCTGATAATTCCTATTCAAGAGTTTCCTCAGTGTCCCTTCCGAGCTTTAGCGTGTCTCTGTTCTCCAGGCATTGTTGCCTCTGCTCTGTCTGAATCTTTTCCCTCTAAGACATTTTCTAGTTCTTTTGTTTGGTTAACACGTTATATGCCCTGTCCTGCTTTCCTCTGGGGATTTTTAATTTCCCTTATGTTTCCTTCTAAAGTTTTCCTATGTGTTCAAAAACAGAGTTGCTCTCTCAAATATTTTTATTTATGTTAATTCATTAAGTGTAACAGTGAGAAAGTTACTGTGATTGTCTTGACTCTCATAACTTTAGTTTTGGTTGGGATATTTGTTTCTCTTACTCCCCTCTAAGTTGGACTTAATTGTTTGTAAGTATTATAGAGAGAATTACATAGAGATAGTTGAAGCCCCAACAGAGGTATCTTTCCCCAGAGACGATTGCATTATTTCTCTGAGTTAGAGGCACTCTCCAGTGCTTTTAGCTCAAGCGTGACTGGGGAAGTTTGGAATGGGTTATCTTCAGCCATCACTGATGTTGTTCTAACATTTTAAAGGAGTGGTTCTACCCCCTTCCCATTACCTGCCCCAAATCTTCAGTGTCTATGTACTGTCTAGAACTTAAATTTTAAAATTTAGTCTTGGTGTTCACGATTCTTTTAACTGAAGCCCCTACCGCTCTTCCAATCTTGTTTTCTACTGTTCTTCAAAATGCAGTTTCAGTTCATGAAAATAATTTCTTTAGCATACCACGTCTACCTTTCCTCTTTCATTTCTTTGCCAATATTGTCATGCCCAGAAAGCTCTGATCAGTATTCCAAATCCTCATCCTTTTTAACCTTCTAGATCTATCCAAATTTCATCTGGTTTAGTGAAGACATAATTTGCAATCAAGTTTACAGCATTATCCACTTCCTCTGGGTAATATATTTCCTCAAATTTTACTTAGCAAGAAGAGTTTGTTGGCCATGGTGTAAATGTAACAGCAAGGAATTTATATTTTTCTGGATATGTGTCTGTTCCCTCATAGCAGATATTTTAATTCATTCACCCCATTTCTGCAATATCCGGAAAATCTATACATAAAATGTATGTGTATATTATTTTCTCAAAATATTACAAATCTATTCTAAATTTCCACCGTTTCCCTAAAAGCTTTGAGAATTGTTAGTCCTGGATGCATCTAGCTTCCCAAGTCATCCTCTCTCTTAAGTCATAGGGATTTCTTTCAGAGGAGAAAGAAAGGTTCTTATGGTCTCTGAGAGATGAATTAAATTTTTTTTTGATTCTTGACTAAAACAAAACTGTTTATAATAAATTCATTGCTTGTGTTTCTTACATTATAAAAGCAAATTTATCCACCAAACGTTGGCAAGGTGAGAAAAACAATAAGGTTGATTTTTTTTTAAAGTTGTTTTACTAAACCTTAATTACTTGGAGCATACTTTTGCTGAGTGGGACCTCTACTCCATTGCTGGAGGACATGCAAAATGCTACAGCTGCTTTGGAAGACAGTTTGTCATGCAATGAAGTGATTGTGGCTTTTGGTATTTTTTCCTAATGTGTTGAAAACTTATGCTCACACAAAAGTCATACACAGGTGTTTATAACAGGTGTGTTCATAATTACTAAAAGTTAGAAGCAATCAAGATATCTTTTAGTAGGGAAATGGGTCAATTGTGGTATAGACAGACAATAAACTACCATTCCAAATTCTAAAAGATTGGCCTATTGAGCTATGAAATGACCTGGAGAAATCTACATAAAAATTCTCAGTAAAAGTCATCAGTTCACAAGGGCCGCTTACTACATTATTCCAAAAATATGACATGCTGGAAAAAGTAAAGCTATGGATAAAGTAAAAAGACCAATGCTTTCCAGGGATTAGACACAATGGAGAGATGACTAGATGGAACACAGGATTTGGGGAAGGGAAAGACTTCTTCACAGTACTATAATTGCAGGTGCATGTTATTATACACATGTCTGATCTATACAATATAAAAGACCATGAGTGAATTCTGATGGGCACTTTGGCATAGTACATCAGTGCAGGTATAAGGTATATCGTTACTCTGGGTGGCTGAGGTGATATCTCAATGGGTAAAGTGCTTACCTTGAAACAACGAAGACTCGAGTTCAATCCCCAGAACCAACAAACAAAACCAGGCATGGTGGTAATGCACTTGTAACCTCAGTTTCTTCTACAGAAAAAGGAAAGAAGTGGAGCCCTGAGGCTTGATATCCAGTAGCTTATGGTACTTGGTTAGATCTAAACTTATGAGAAACTGTCTCAAAAAAAGAGATGAATAGCAGCTAAGGAACAATATCTGAGGTTGTCCTGTGGTCTCTATACATGTACATGTGCATATGTACTCACAACCTGCTCAGTGAACAGACCCCCCAACACAGACATAACTTTGATGAGAACAATGACAATGGCCGACCTCATGATATGTCTGAGCAGAGTTGAGGAGGTGTATGAAAAACCTCTGTGGTTTCACCTTGATTTTACAGTGAACCTAAAACTAGTTATAAAATTGTCCTTAAGGAAAATCAATGAGTTAAATCTAGCATTCCTGAGTAAACTTTTTAATTAAATTTAATTGAAGTTGGTTAAGTTAAATTATTTTGGAAACAATAAATCTCTGCAAAAGATTTTGAAACCCTTATAATAAAAATAACTTTTAAAATAATTTAATAAATTTAGGTAGTATAGAAATTTTTTTATAGTGGGAGGACATGGGCATAGGTGAAAATAAAGGGACCCTAAAGGGTAGGGTGGTGCGTGTGACCAGAATGTATTTGTGTGTGTGTGTGTGTGTTTCAGTTGCTACTTTCTCTATTAGATAGCAAATTCCATGAGAGCAAAGCCAGTTTTTAATTTTCCATTCACTGTGTACCCCAAACCCAACACAATAGATGCTACACTCGAAGAGAACAAATGGCTGTTGAATAGATGAATCACTGCTGCTGTCTCTTGGGGCTAACTTAAGTACTTGTAACTGTGATCCTGAGAGGTCATCAGATTTCAATCACTGTCGAAGACCTAAGCCCCTGCAAAGATACAGAGAACCTGCTGAACCCACCAGGCTCTGTCACCTGCAGACGACAAAGCTCAAGTCAGGCTCTTTTGCAGCTCACCTTGCTTCCACATCCAGCTTAGCTGAACATCTTTGCACTTGACTTGTCATCCTCTAGGCCTCTGGGAATAGAAGGTCTTTTCCTCTTTGGTCCAGGATGAAGACGTGAAGATGTGACTTGGATACAGAGCATCATGATGATATTATAGCTGCATCTACCACCAGCTCCTATCCTCCCAAATCCAGGCTTTCTTCACTCTAAGCTTTGAAGCTTTTCTGCTTCTAATATCTTTCCTCTCCAAAAGAGCCCTCCATATCTCACTGTGCTGTTCTAAGTTGTGTTTCCCACTCTTTACCTAAGCAGTCTCCTTGCCTTTCAGCCCACAGCCCTGCTCAGGCACTTACACTACACAATCATGAGCAGTAGGTGGGACGACAGTGGTGTAGGCTACCCACATATTATACATCTAAGACCTTTCTGGTGAAATTAGACATTGTTCCATTGCATCTCCTGGTCTAGGCTTGACCTTGTGATTCTCAATCACGTTTGAGAGTGATACAGATCTGTTCAAGGGCAAATAATGGTTTGAAGGCTCAAGAATGATTGGTTGGGTGTGTTGACACAGAGATATCTTTATCTCAAATGATCATCAGGAGAATGTTTTAATTCCCCCAGCATGGTATACTTAGAAGAGGTCCTTGGGTCAGATCCTAGCTCTATCATGGACCAGTTTGAGGCTGTTTGACACTTTTGTGCATACTTCTTCATACACAGACATCTGCAGGATTCCTGTGAGCATTTCATAAGATATCTACATAATAATTACATATGTGTAGGTCTTTACCTATCAAGCTTCTGGCACAGAGCAAGTACTGAAGAAATTTTTTTTAATGATTGTTCTTTTAAAAGTCCAACTCCTCACTTGCATCCAATTGTCACTATTGCTGCTTTTCTCTTTTTTTCTCATCAGTGCCTGCACATTCTCCCAATGAGAAGAAAATAGTACAGTCCTAACACACTCCATCAGTATTCATTAGCATTTGTGGATCATCGGAGGTCATGATGCAAAGTGGTTGGGCTGGTGGACTCTGGAAAGTGAAGGCTCTACCATGTTCTTATTAAGATAATCAACTCAGTTTTATCACATGAAGAATTCAGATAATATTTGTGTCTGCTTGATGGGGTTATAATGAAGAGAAAACAATAAAATTACTATTACATATTAGTAGTTTATGCTTCCTTAAAAGTTTTTACTTTTTTAATACGTGAAGGTTTACTTATAAACCTCTGGTTTGAACAGAACTATTTGAAAGCAACAGGATCCCCTTTCATGCCCAGATCAAGACCCCAAAATAACCTGTCTTAAACCTTGTTTTAAAACTTACCCACCTTTCAACTACTTTTTCCTGCTTTCATGGTAGATTTTTCTATGAGTTGCCTTTCAATGAGTCACTTCCTAGTCTGCTTCGTGTTCACATTTTAAACCTCCTGATGGTTGGTGAGTCACTTCTCTGCTCCTCACTGGTTTGTTCCTTTGCCCCAGCACCTGCCTCTAATTCCCCTGGGAAAACAAAACAAGGAAGAAAAAAAGACGATTGAGATGAGAACCATGGATACCCAGAGAAACTCTGCCATGAATGCTTCAAACAAAGCTCCAGTTATCTGTTGGTAGAAGAAGTTCCTCTCCGTTTTTACCTCATCACAACCCTCAAGTCTAACCCATGCTTGTCTCTAATCAAACCTGGTGTTCAAACACTTACATTGTTTTAGTAATATACATTCAACACTGAAAAGATTTGGAGGATGTAACTATAGATAGAAAGGGTATCTTTCTATGATATGAAGAACATGGGAGAAGGGAAAGGAAAGGAGGAAGAAAAGAAAGAGATGACAACAAAAACCAAGAGGAGGTGGTAATCACACAGGAAAAGAGAAAGGAAGAATAAGGAAGAGAATCGGGGTGGTGAACGGAGACTAAGGGAAGTAGACTGGAATTTACCCAGCAATTGACCAGACATGCAGAGCTCCGCAGAATGCTCACGGGGTAGCTTTACCACTCACTGACTGTGTAGCCTAGAGCAACCGGCCAAGTCTCCCTTCCATGCCTTGCTCTCCACATCTTCATAATGAGGAAGATTGAACTACCTACCTCTCAGGGGTGTTGTGTTGCTCGAAAAGCTTTGTGGATAATTTCAGAACTTTAGTGCTTAGTAAGTGTCACTGTGGTGTTAGTTGAAGTATTTATTTTTATAATTAGAATAATAACTGTAATCATTACATTTCTTATAACAACATTTACAGTTTCTGCTAACTCCTACAACATCCAATCATTAGGAAAATGCTGAGTAGAGACATGCAATGCATTCATCAGTGATGCTGAATGTTACCATCTCACTGAGAATGTGCTAAAGAAAATTCAGCCAAACAAATCTTTTCACAACTTGCACAAATGTGCTGCAAACATGAATAAAAAGAAATCTAACTGCATTTTATGCTGGATTTAGTCTGTTTTAGAATATCTAGTCATCATCCTCACAGCAGGACGTCCTATTTTAAAACACCAGGATCTAGAGGGAGACTAAATATTATACATTTAACTGTGTTCCATACACTTCCCAGGGAGCTCTCCCCACACTTCAGCATGTGGTTCCTACGAGGAGGAGAGAGGGATAAGAAACTTTTAGGTAGAAAGAAAGCAGAGAGGAGACAGACCAGAAACACAGGATAGCTGGATCAAAACCCACCAGCCCCTTCTGTCTCTTCAAAGAGGCTTTTTATAACAATGCCAAGGGCAGGGGTAAAAGACCTCCCCCTTGCTAGATCAAAGCACATGGCACAGCCAAGTGCAGACCCTTCTAAACACCCGGTGACCATGCCCATGGTCCAATCATCCCCTTATGCAGCCCTCTTGGGTAAAGCAAGCTCAAATCTCACTAGGAAACCTCTGTGGTCTCCACAAGCATGAGTGTTACATACCTGTCTCAGGCGCCTAAGAGTCAACAAAGGGGTGACCAGTCCTCACTATTAGACCCACATGAAAGTTCTCATCAAAAAGATCTCATCAGATGTTCAGATATTCTGAACTTTGTTAAGAGGAAGTAGAGATGTTTTTCCACTCAGCAGGAGGTGTGTACAGTCAGGCTCCTTGAGGACATCAGCGGTTCAAGCAGGTGAGTGACAGACTTGGTTACAAGCAACAAGAGACTGAATCTAGATAATCTACATTGTCACCTCCCCTCCCCTCTAAAATATCTCACATTAAACTGACTAATAAACTTCAGAAAATACAGCCCACTGACACCCACACATTCGAACTGTTAGTAACAGTTAGTCAGACACCTGTTATCCGGTTTGTGTGACTTGAAGGTGATGAACCTGGGTACTTTTCCTTCATCAGCTGACTCTGTCGTTTTTTAACAGTGGGAACAGGATGAGAGGATTCATCCCAGTAAAGTGAAGAGCCATGTATATGACGTCACAGAAAAAGAAATGAGCTACAGTCTAGATGCCTTGCTTTTGTCAAAAACCATGGTGTTGCCATTTAAAATATGAAAGCAATAGATTTTATATGTGAGCTGCAGAATTTCCCATACATGGCCACTTACAATTTCTCAATGATCTGAAGGCAAATTATACTCTTAGATTAATCTCTATAAAAATATCCTACATAGTCTATGTTCTTGATCCCAAGAACAAAGAGTCTACAATCATGAGGGAAGATATTTGTGACACAATTCATATTCTTCATCTAGCCTCGTAATTGCATGAGCTTCCTTATTGTGCTTTCATTTTATTTTTCTCTAACGAGGTACAAATGTCAACATTGCTGAGACGTACTGACTTTGGTTTTCTATAAATTATTATGATTTAATTCTTACATTTATTCTAGTAAAGACTTCAACTTACTAATAAAAGGCATCTCAGTCAGATCTAGATCTGCCTCAGTCTCTTTTGGCTTAGAAATCTATTACTATTTCATGCTCTTCCCCTTTCTCCTTCTCTGAGGATAATTCTGAGATGCTCACTGTCTCCAGGGTCAGATAATGGATTTGAAATGTGCCATCTTTGGTCTACATTGGCTAATACTGTTTGGTTCCCTTGACCTTTAAGTACCATTCTGCCTTTTGGTGCCTGGCCTGACATGCAGCGACATTGTATAATGGCCTGGGGCCACCAGTTTGTAAGCCAGAAGCCCTCTATGAGGTAACTTGTCACCCTACTGGACATGAAGCTACTTGTCACCCCACTAAGACCCACGGGACTGTGAAAGGCTGTCCTTAAACCAGTTAGCAGATACTTCCTTGGCCAAGGTTGACCTACCACTTAGCCATGCTTGAGGGCCTAGTTTGGATGCTGCACCTACTAATGTCCATTGAGTTCCTTTTCCCTGGGGTCCTAGCGTACTTACCTAGGCTGGCTCTCTTTTGCTTTCCCTCTGAGAATTAGAACTCCACAAAATATAAGAAAGCAAGAGCCTTCCTGGCACCTACTTACCTCTCAAATTTTTTTCTTCCCATCAACTCATTTGAGTTCAGTTTCTTTTCCCTCAAAAGTTTGTATAAATCAAAAAACACTGGCATTGAAGTGCTCAGTTTCTGATACAAATCAATCGTAGTCTACATAATCTGCTCATAGAATTATCAATACACAATCATTAGACACTTGGTCTTAAGAGCTAGATATCACACATTCAAATCTCAGTGTCAACACATACTATCTATCTGATATTACAAACATCAACCTCTCTGGAGTCCTAAAATGTTGTATAAAAAGATTTTTGTCTCAAAGGGTTGTAATAACTAAATAAACATGTATGTATTGTTCAGAAATGTATCTAGCATGTAGGAAGCAATTATCTTTACTATTAAATTCATCAAAATTATTATGTTTAGAAGCCAAAAAGTCCAAGAATTGAATGTAAGTCCTACCAAGCACCCCAGTGCTGCTCATCTTCATGCAATGACCCACAGCCTGCATGAGGAAACACCTAACATAGCCTCTCACTACAATGAGTAAAACTTAACATATTTCTAACCAATATGGTGTCCCATTTAGATTATACTAAACATAAATTAAATTGTTGCAGTGGCTAAGACTGATGAAGCAGGATCATCTTTTTTGAGATGCATCTAGATTTATATTCAGCAGATCTAAAATAAAACATTCATTTCAAAATTCAACCTACCCCACAAACTCGTTCCTAATTATCACCATGCTTTCATGTGTACCTCTAACACCTCACATAAAACTCAATGTGATCTCTCTCTTTTGAAGTCTCATAATTGACTCTGTTCCTTTTGTGACATTATCTTCTTACATATTGCATTATTTTGACTCTTTTCCTTGTCTAGTCTCGCCATCTACATAATTGACTCCTATTTATTTTCCTTTGCTGATAATGTCTATTATGTTTCATATAAAAAGATTGTAAGTAAATGCTGTTCAATATAATTCATAAATCTGTCTGTGTGAGATATAAACAAATTGGATCAAAAAACCTGCAAGGGGTGCTAAATTTGTAAATGCAATAAAGGTCATCGTTTAATTGCATGGTCATTGATAAAAACAGCAACAGGCTTAAATCACAAATTACCATGTTGTGATCTGTGCAAAAGTCTTCATGGCCTTCTCATTTTTACTTTTGTGATAAGATAGCTATTTGAATTAAAATATGGACAAAAATACTTAGCACATTATCTAGCATATAACGGTCATGGATTAATAATAATTATTAATAGCAATCACTCTTGAGTTTGGGCTAAGCTAATCATTCTAATTGAAATCCTTAGAATAGAAAGTCAGAGGCTATGATAGCTGAAATGGTCATTCTAGATACATCCTGTTCACCAAAACTTGTAACTCTTATCTATGTAAAAAGGATACCCTTGGGGTTGGGGATTTAGCTCAGTGGTAGAGCGCTTGCCTAGCAAGCGCAAGGCCCTGGTCCTCAGCTCTGAAAAAAAAAAAAAAAAAAGGATACCCTTATATGTAATAAGGATACTGAGCTATGTGTGAACATCAAGTTGAATCTGTAGGATCATGAGTTTGAGGCCAGCTTTATCTACATAACTACACCATAGCCATTACAAACAAAGAATATAAAGATCTTGAGATAAGAGACCATACACATGGTTCTCAGGTAATCACAGAGTCCTTATAAAAGGAGGTAGGGTGAGTGGCGAGACAGTCATCAGCTAGACATGACCACACATACCTTTAACGCCTGAACTAGAAAGGCAGAACAGACTGGTCCTGGGAGTTCTCTGGTCAGCCAATGTAGCCCAACAGCTGGCTTCTGATTCTGTTAGACACTCTGTCTCAAGGGAATAAAATACAGAGCTATAGAGGAAGATGTCCAATATCCTCCTCTGGGCTCTGCATGCACACACATGGACAATGCACATATCCACAAATCAGGGAGAGAGAGAGAGAGAGAGAGAGAGAGAGAGAGAGAGAGAGAGAGAGAAGAGAATGGTCAGAAACAACAAAATGTGATGTGGTGGTATTGTGTTCCCCAAAATATTGTGCACCCTAATAAACTTATCTGGGGTCAGAGACAGAACAGCCATAATATTAAACATAGAGGACAGGCAGTAGTAGCACAAGCCTTTAATCCTAGCATTCCAGAGGCAGAAATCCATGTGTTCAAGGATACAGCCAAACATGATGATTCACACCTTTAATCCCAGAAAGCAATCCTTTAGTCCCAGGGAGTGGTGGTAGAAAGCAGAAAGGTATATAAGGAGTGAGGACTAGAAACTAGAAGCATTTGGCTGGTTAAGCTTTTAGGTTTTGAGCAGCACAGTTCAGCTGAGAGCCATTCAAATGAAGACACAGAGGCTTCCAGTCTGAGGAAACAAGATCAGCTGAGAAGTTGGCCAGGTGAGGTTAGCTGTGGCTTGGTCTGTTTCTCTGACCTTCCAGCATTCATCCCAATAATTGGCCTCAGGTTTGATTTTATTAATAAGAACTTTGAAGATTCCTGCTACAATGTGATGCTCTCAAGTTAAGCACAGCAGCCATTAGGAACTGAAAGAAAGCAAAGGAATCGTTCCTCAGAGGCTCCATAGGAGCCAGGCCTCCCAGCTGGATTTATTTCTTTGTGCTTCTGACCTCCCAGACTCACAATAGGTGTGTGTTTGAGCCAGTAAATATATAGTAATTCACTACAGCAGCAAGAAAATTAATACAAAGACCACAAAACTAAAAATCAAGATACTACTACTACAAAAGACAATTTGATAATTTATTAAAGGTTAAACATACAATTGCTATATGATCAAGTAATTGAATGCCTAGGTACATTGCAAGAGAAAGAAAACACAGTGTTTATACAAAAGCAGTCACAGCACACAGCTGTTTGCTCAGAATAACTCAAAACTAGTAACAACCTATGTGAATTAATGGATTAATAAAAAAAACTAAAATGGTGGAATACTATAACATAGCAAAAATTAAATTACTGATACAATAACAAGGATGGATCTCATTCTGCTAGTGGAAGTTTGGACAAAAGTTTGCCTTCTGTATCATTTCATTTATATACATTAACAAGGCAGAGTTAATTCACTCTGATAGAAGTCAGATCAACAGTTGCATTGGAATGTAGAGATGTTGGTATAAAGAAGCATAACTCTGATGAAAGAAATATTTCACACTTTGGTTATGGTGGTAGATACTCAGGTGTGCAAGCATAAAAATACAAAGAGTTAATGAAATTGTCCTAGCTAGCTGAATGACTATTCGTGTAATATAGACCTTAAAATTGGTAATAATGCTAATATACACTAGACTAGTAAATTCTTGTGGATTTCAAATGCTCCCTCATCTGAAAAACAGTACTGAGAAACTGAATGCACACAATTTATTTGGAGCATTGCAAAACTTCAGAAACTGTTAAAAATAGATAAAACATGAAAATTGCTATTTTTGAGTATCTTTGTTGAGGGAGATGGTGTTTCTTTAGGAAAGCCATATGTTTTAGACTACACCAGAAATAATCTATAAAGGTTAGAAAAAAATCAAATATCAACAGTTTTTCATAATTTGACTAGTGCCAATCAATTTTTCAGCTAACTCCATTTAGTTGCCAAGTATTAAAGTATAAAAGACCCACTATTTTCTTACAAGTCAAAAAAACTTATGTCCTGGGTGAACATACTTTTCCAATGAACATTTTAAAAATTGGGGTAGAATGTGGTTATTATCTTATTCTGTCAATTAAAATTCAAAGATAGTATATACTTTGAAAAGTATTTTTGCATACAAAATGCCGTCGGTTTCAAACACCCTGCATATATTTACATTCCGAATCAGTGTCGCTTTCATCATATGTTACCACAGTAGAATGTTTCTTCTGTAATGAATTTTAAAAAAGAGCAAAAGCAGGGAATTCTTGAGCAAGCAGGCTTTGACCAGCTGCTCAGCTCAGCCTAAGCCCATGGTTTTGATTGATTCAGGTACCTATAATTATCTAAAAAGCAATCGAGATAGAACCAATTTCAATCCAATTCAGGTCATTCCCTCAAGGCTTCGTGCCTGTAGAGACTGGTTAAAATGAGGATTCTGGAATGCTTGGCAACAGCTCCCCTCAGCACGAGGTTGAAGTACTAAAGAAAAACTGAGAAAAAAAAATCCAATTAAAAGGTCCAACCATGGACCTGCATTACTCAGTTTCATTTCATAACAGAACCACAGTTGACTGGAGGAGGAAGGAGCTCTGGGAGCCTGTAACACATTTCCATACCACTGTCCTCCTGGTTTGATTAAAATCAGAGCTCTGGAATGCTTTAGATTTGGGTGGAGGGCTGGGGTGGGGGTGAGGGTGGGAGGCACATCTAATGGATACTCATACAGATTCAGAAAATGGAGCAAGTTCTATAAAAGAAGAATAGAGTGGTTTTTGGTTACTGTTGTTGTTTTCTTAAGATGGGAGGTTTGGGACCAGGAGAAGTGTCTAATAAACTCTTCTTTTCGTTGTGGAGTAATACCTAAATTGCAAAAACCAAAGCAATGGCACATGGTGCTGCCACCAACTGTGTACCTTCTGCCCTGGGTATTTAGGAAGATTGGGAAACACAGCCTTTCTCGTTTTGAATGTGTAAATAAATATATGAGAACATCATTACTGTGCCGCACTTAACTTCTGTCTGACAAGATGCTCTTCCTTTGGGGGCTGTCAAGAGCATCCCACAGAGTTTAAAAACTTATTCTCTTTAAAGGCAATCAGTCCTTTTCTCTTTCAAACCCTCCCCCATTCCACTTGTTCTTCAGATCTAACTGTCCCTTTTCCAGCAAGTCCAAGATTAATTTAAAATCCATTAAAATTGCAAATTAACAAAGGATACAATTCATAAGCGTGGCTTTATAGTCTTGCTGGCTATAGCCAAGTCCATATATAATCGAGCAACTGAAAATAGCCATGCTTGAGGGTAGAGAGACATGTTTTAAATATCTCCTTTGGGAGATGACAAAAAGAAAACCTCTTGTTTGTTTCTCCTTAGATCATCCTGTGGTAACCCTCTGTACATCACGACTGGGAACACAGTACCTAGGGATGCTAATAGGACTCGAAGCAGAAGAAAAAGAAGGACATTGTGTCTCTTGAGTTTTCTTTAACTGTGCTTTTTCCTTTTCTTCTCATTTGTCTGACTCGGAGGCAGAGAATACTGATTATAAAAGATGCATTGGTGCACCCAACTTCAGTCCGTTTTATCCATCTGGGTAGAAAAAGTTTGACAGGCGTGCGTGGGTGTGGGTGTGTGTTGTGAGGATGTATAAGCAGGGATGCAGGCTTGAGAGAGTGAGAGCGAGAAAATGGACTGTGAAAATTTAAGTCCACCCCAAATCCTTATTAACAAGTCTGTTATTTATCTTAACTCATTTTGTAATCAGGGCACACAGGCACCATTTTCTTCCAGCCTTCTCCGATTAGAAAGGCAGAACCAATAGATCTGAGAGCTATTGTCCAAACTGTTTCTCTAGACCTTGCCTTGGAATGTCTATCAGTAAAATCAGTTTCATAGGTGTAATATCCAAAGCAAAGTACAGGAGCTCAAAATGCAGTTTGGCAACAGGGGCAGCTATAGCAAGCAAGCAAGTTCCATGGTCAGTGCATTGCCTTTGGCCCAGATACCTTCATTAACTTTACCCTACTGGTTTTCCTCCTAAATCCCCACTATTGGTTATATTTGGGGTTTTCTTGACTTATCTTTCATCTTTTAATTCTTTATTTTTTCTAACTCCTCATTTCTTCCTTCTTCCATACCTATTATCATATATATCAGCTACTGAAATTTCTCTTCCCTTTTTTCCTTTTACATATATTGGAACTTATTTTCCACTATAAATGTGCACTTCTTCAATCCTTATGATTGAGAAGTAATTTCTTTTCTTTTCTATTCTTTTTTTTTTTTTTTTGCACTTTTTTTTGAGACAGGGTTTCTCTTTGTAGCCCTGGCTGTCCTGGAACTCACTTTGTAGACCAGGTTGGCCTTGACCTCACAGAGATCTGCTTGCCTCTGCCTCCCAAGGGCCGGGATTAAAGGCATGCACCACCACCACCTGGCTTAAGAAATTTAATTCCTTGCTTGAAGTAGCTAGTACCACCAGAGCATTTTTGTATTAATTTACTTCTCATAGAGGGAAGGTACACAGAGCTAGCCCCTGAGGATGTTCATGGGGAAGGAAGTAGCATGGTCAACCAATGACCCAAAGTAATGATCTCCATAACCAGTATCCACAGATGATTTTCATAAGGCTACTGGCACCCACATGATTTAGTTCTCACATATAATCATGATAGTAGATCTGCTCTCTGAAGAAAGAACTGAGACTAGGAGAAGGCTACCCCAAACTAAGCTCATCGTCACACCATTGGCGAATATAAAAATAGGACAGGAACTGAGGTCCTCTATGAGCTGTCAATTTTATTGATGTTTTTAACATATGAATCTAGACACAGAGTGGGCCTTAAGTAAAAGGCTTGAACCAAAGACAATTTCCAACTAAGCAGACTGCATGTATGCACAGCTGCCACAGTAATCATTTTCAGATCACTGTTGAATAACATCAAGTGCTAGCCACTTTTTAGTTAACTAACTCTACCCTGGAGTTCTCTTTTTTAGTTACTTAAAATAAACAGTATTGAAATAGTTAATAAACTGTAGTCTAGTCTTCAAGGGAATGAGCTCAAATGGTAAATTTCTCAGTTTCCAGGTTGTTTTCAGCTGAAATTTAGCTGATATTGGCTAGTCTCTTCTAGACAAGAATTAAGTGATTTGCTTAAGAAAGAAAAATATTGAGAAATGTTTCCATGCTTTACAGAGCTCAAATCTGTTGGATGTTCACTGTCTTGTCTCAATAGTAACTAAACAGTGTGATGTGACAGATGTTGGAGAAACTTGGGTACTAATTATACATCTCTTTTTTTATTTATTTATTTATTTTTTTTTTACTTTCTCAACTAATGAAACTGCTGGTCTTAAAGAATTGCTTGTTTTTTCTTATTTTCCATGGAGGTATGAGGATAAGGAAGAATGCATATAGATTCATTTGTGTACCCCAGAGCTCAAGTGTTGGAAATTTAATCGAGTGTGTTGGGAGGAGGGACCAGGTGAAAGGTGAAAGGTCAAAGATCTGAAAACCTCTCCTGATCTGAGAAACTCCAGACAGGGAAGTTAACTTGACTAATAACACAAGCAGGCTGTTAGAATCCAGGGAGCTTCTTATGAGACAATGAATGTGCCCATGCTGCTGGTATTCACCACTTTGGGATTACAGGAGAACTGAGTTACAGTTGCAATCTTCCATCCCAAAAGTCACTTCTTCTGCCCTATAAAAGCCCAATCCCCCTGTGCCACACATGCCAGCAGAGAGACTGGAATCCTTCAGCTCTTCTGATTAAAAACAGTTCCGCTCATGTGGACGTTGGTCTCTACTTTCTTATATTTCTATGTTACTTCGATCGATCCCAATCGAACAAAGGCAATCCAGTCTCTGCCCTGTAAAGAGCTTCGTGCCATTATCCCAAGAGTGGCTTGGCAATTGTGAAACGGAGCCTGATATGAAAGCAAGTTCATCCCCTATTGCCCATTTGCTTCCTCATTATTGAGCCTTCCATCGTAGAATGACACAATAAAAAAATAAAAATAAATAAATAAATAAAAAGGGTCTCGCCTGCTGCGAACACAAAGGTCCTAGAGCTCACAGACAAGAGCTATGGAAGTTAGAGTTAAACACTTAGGGTCATCTCCTCAAAGGAAGAGATGGATAACATGTTCTGTGCCCTGAGGGTTGGGAATGGAGGTGGCTAATAGCCTAAGTGACCCCTGTGCTATCTATAGGGCCAGGCTATATCTGCTCCCACTCCAACCCCAGGTTCTCACAAGCAAGACCAGAGATGGCTAATATTCTAGGTGACTTCTGTGCCATCTGTATGGCCAGGGGTACTCCCAGGCTCCCACAGATAAGACTGGATGTGGTCAATAATCTATGTGACCTCTGCACTATCTGTATGACTGAGACCACACCAGGTCCTCCCCTAGACCCCTAAGATAACACAGGTAGCCTATCTATAGAGCCCATCTGCATGGAAGAAGTGGCATGTACTTTGAGAGGAGTTTCAGTGTAATTATGCCTCGTTGTGCACACAGGATTGTGTTATACCAGGAAACATTTCCCAATTTGTACTGTACTTAAATATGCCCAAAATAAACCACCTGGTGTCAGACTCTTAGCTTGAGCCAACACCTGCTACCTAGTTGTGTTGAACTGAACTTCCTTCTTGCCTCATGTGGATTGTTATTCCAATGGCCCTCTTGTTTGCAGAGATTCCCCACGCACCCCTCCCCACACACACACATGTGCACACTCACTGGAAATTTCACTTCCAGCCTCCAGAGCTGTGGGTAATGAAATATTCGTATGTTTCTCGGTCTGTAGTATTCTGTCTGTTACAGCAATACAACCCAGACAAAGGTAACTGACACCAAGCTGAGGAGGTTATAAACAAATTTAAACTACCATTTTCCTTTGAATAACCATTTTGGGGGGAAATTCTGTTTTTATCAAATATTGTTTCTCCAGTAAATGAGTTTCACAAATCCAGTCTGTGCTGAACCTATCCAGCTAAAATTGCTTCAGTTTGGTCTTTGCCTTGCCTCATCCTTCCTATGAAAGGCTTGAGCTGTGCTTCCTTTCACATTCCACCATGACATACTGGAGTTTAAATCTTCCCAGTCTACCCTTCCATGGCAGCATTAACACTCTTCCTGCGTCTTTTATCTTTCCCAGATTTCTTTTGCTTTAAAAGCATCCTTTTCCATTATTTTCCTAAATGTGATGATCAGACCACAAATAATCGGCATGTCTGAACCATGACTTTCTACGTGAGGATTTTGTGCTGTACTTTCCTTCATTCCCTTCCTCGTGGCTACCAGAACTCCATCTGCCTCCTGTGAACTCATCGCTGTCCTCAGAGAGGAGTCCGTAGTTTCTGAATTGCAATTAATATCTCTGAGCCTCTATATTGAAGGTATAGTTTGCATTATTTTCTCTCCAAATGCATAGGAGCATTATTTTATCTCTAAGGATCACCTTCAATTCTGTCCACTAATTCAGTTTCATGATGTTTATCCTTATAGGCTCGGCACTTCTTTATCCAGAAGAGCATAGGATCAATGGAAAACTTGAGAATTCTTTTCCACAGAGTTTGTAAAGATGACAGTAAGACAAGCCTACGAACTGAACTGACGCTGAATTATTGAATACTTTATTAAAATGCAACAATTCGTGGAAGAGAATTAAATATTGCATTGTTCTTTCAATTAACACATAACATAGTTCTGGATTAATATGATTTAGAAAATGAGTGAATTAAATCAACTCTGGAGAAGATACAGCAACTTGTAGGGATTCTTAGCCGTTCACAGTGAGACCCCATAGGAAACTTGCCCTTCTTAACAACGATGAAGAATAAACGATCTCCTCAGTGTAAATCTAAGATCCATTTTGAATCTGCTCTTTCTCCAAAGCTACCAGGTTAAACTGTCCAGGTGCTATTGTTCCTTAACATTTACAACCAATTGGAAGCACAAAGTCTTTTACTTACTATCCATGAGCATGGTAGAGAAAAGACAAGAACATGTGGTTGATGTATTGTGCAGCCCAATAAACTTATCTGGGGGTCAGAGACCAGAACAGCCACTATATTAAACATAGAGGTCAGGCAATAGTAACACACGCCATTAATCCTAGCATTCAGGAGGCAGAGATCCACCTGGATCTCTGTGAGTTCAAGGCCACACTGGGAACAGAGCCAAACGTGGTGACATTCACCTTTAATCCCAGCACTTGAAATCTCATGTCTTTGCTTGGGAGGGACACAGGCCCTTAATCCCAGGAAGTAATATGGCAGGACACAGAAAGGTATATAAGGCGTGAGTATACAGGAAGTAGCCCTCTCTTTGGCTGAGGATTCCTAGCAATAAGAAGGTGGCAGGCTTCTGCTTCCCTGATCTCTCAATTTCTACTCCAATATCTGACTCCAGGTTTTTATTAATAAGACCATTTAGCAATTTGTCTTATAAGAACATTTCAAAAGTTTTGTTTGGTATGTTAGGAAAATATTCACAGAAAGAAACATAGATCTACAGAATATGACCTATAAATGATTTTTTTTTTAGAGCTTACATTACCTATTCCATCCAAATAGGTTCTTGTCAGCTTCTATCAGTTATTAGCATAATATTTCTTATTTAGTTTTCTCCCTGGGACATCCCTCAGGGTCAGTGTGTTATAAATGATATCTTGATTTGATCAGTGGAAGAAGAGTAGACATAAATATAGATAAATGCAAAGACATAGATAGTTCTTAAAGCTCAGGGATTTAGAAGGATTCCAACCAGTTTAACTTTGCCTTGTTATAAAGTACATAACTGTGTCTCCCTACCAAATCAACTTGACACCTAGGAGGCAGGTTCCCAGCTACACCTGTAAGTGAATTACTGGATTAAGTAAGGTTAGTCTCTGAGACTATCAGTTAGGTGTTGTCTTGATTAAGATAAATTAATGTGGGAAGATACATTTTAATTGTGGATGGAGCCATTTCCTGATGGGGATCCTGGACTATAAAAAACAGAGATGGCAAGCCGAGCACTGCCATGCATGAATTAATTATTTGCTCTCTGCTCCTGGTTAGGGATGGAATGGGACCAGTTCTCTGAATCCCCCGCTGCTCTCACTTCTCTGCCAGAATGGACTGGAACTCAAATTCTGAGCCAAATCAAACCCTTTTGTCCCTAGGTTGCTTTTGTTAAAGAAACTACGACATAAGGTCAATAGTTAAGACACTTACTGGTGGCATGGATGTATATAGCCAATGGCTGTCTACTGTAGACATTTCTTGTTTCATCCTTGAGGCAGATGTTTGTTGAACCCTGCGGCACATCCTCTCACTTCCCCATGGGTCTTAGCAGCAGCTGTTGTGGAAGATGTCGTGAAAGGTGCAAACCTCTTCATCCACTCAAGCCCCAAGTCTCCTAAAGCAAGCACTCCACAAGTTAAAGCGCGTCAGCAGCATATGGCATGGAGTCCCAGAGTCTTGGTCCTTTGGAAAGGTGTTCCCAAGGTCATTCTGCAATCATCCCTCAGAGGATCCACAATAGAATTGAGTTTCATAACTCAATACCATCTCACTTCATACCCCTTCCCTCCTTTCTCACCTCATCTTCCTCATTTTTAGCCAAAGCACTATTTCTCATCACCACTAAAATAAAATTTAAAAAAAAACCATAACCCACAGGCTTTGTGTCAGCTTTGTCTTAAAGGGACCCAAGCTAGTACACTACCTGCTCTTCACATTCACCAACACGCTTATTGAACAGTCCATTTTACTTCCATTTAAAAAGTGGCAATAGCATTTAATAATGACAACCATGTCTGCGATTACCAAACAAAAGGAAAAAACAACTTTTGCTCATTAATAACGGCCTGGTGAAGAAGTGAAATCAGAAGAGAGCGACAAAAATGATATCAAACTGTCACCAAGGTTGTGGGAATACAGACCTGGTGTGGTAAAATGGACAGATCTGAAGAAGAGGGACTTCGCATATGATGAGAAGTTACATAACATTAAGCTAGTCTTCACTTATAAGTAACTATATTAAAAATGAGAAGTTTGTGAGTAAATTTAACAAATGGTTCCCATGGCTTAAAGGCAGAGCAATGTTGTGGTAGGTATAACGCCATTCTGCCTCCATGACTTTATTCTGGACTAATTAAGAAGAAAGCAGAGGAATTAAGGAAACAGTTACTAAGGTATTGCCTTTATGGCTTAGACTGGCTTACAGGCCAGGGACTGTCCTGTGGACTCATTCTGTCCTAACTGGTGATGAACCCACCCCGGCACCCTGAGTGCAGCACCTACCTCAGGATGCTGGTGTCGTGTTGTGTGTGTGTGTGTGTGTGTGTGTGTGTGTGTGTGTGTGTGTGTGTATGTTCTCCATGTAGCTGGAACTGAATAGAAACAGAGTGGCCAAGAGCCGTCTAGTCTCTCCTTCCCAATTCAGCCACCAAATGCCATTCCTTTCTGTCTAGGAGTAAGGACATGGACGTCCCACCGGTCAAACTCTCTCTGTGCCGAATGAGCCTCAGAGCTGGGGAAAGCAGGCTGTGTACCCCCGCCATGTTGGACGGCAATTGCTGAGTTCTGGTGCTGTCTGCATTAGCACAGCCTCCCCCAACCCCTGTCGTTTCCTACTTCTCTTGCCTGTGAGGACGTCACGCACTTTCAGTCAATGCGGAGTTTACTGTGACATGAAAGTATAGGACACTGTTATGTACCTAATGGCACCTAAGAAAATTTTACTCTGGGTTCTCTTATTTGGATTAGACACTTTCTCACAAACAGGGAGTCCCAGAAGTGTGAGTCTCAAGGGCATTTTGCAACCTCTGAAAAAGAATCTTGAGATAAAACCCTTGGTTCCCTGTCCTTTCAAGAAGAAGAGGGCAGGCATTCCATGCTGTTCTGCAGATCTCCAGTGAGTGAGTTTCAGTCACCCTTGGTGGTAGCCAATGGGAGAACATCCCCAATACAAGAAACTCACCCTCTATTTCTGGTTAGTAGTTAATATTATCTATTTTCAATCACTATTAAAAGATAAGTTGGTTCCCCTACTCCTCTCCCACTTATCTTTTTCTGTTTGAATAACTGTGTGTTGTGATAAATACGATAACTTTGATCGTGGTAATAAGTAAACTACATAATGCCTACATATCATATATATATTTATTTATCATTACGCTGTATACATTGATATATATTGGTTTTTCAAGGCAGGGTTTCTCTGTGTAGCTTTGCGTCTTTCCCAGATCTCACTCGGTAGCCCAGGCTAGCCTTGAACTCACAGAGATCCACCTGGCTCTGCCTCCCGAGTGCTGGAATTAAATATATTTGTTTTTATTTGTCAGTGGAGCTATACTTCACTTTAAAAGTTAATTTAGGAATTGTTTTAGAATCTACATTACTACTGGGAAACCACTACCAATGTGATTAGAAAGCTAAGCATTATAGTAAACACTTATAGTCCTAGTACTCAAGAAACAGAGGCAGGAAGATAGTAAGTCCCAGGCTAGCCTGGACTCTATAGGGACACTGTCTCAAAATCAAACCAGAACAAAATAAGGCATGGTATTGTCTGTCTGTAGTTTTCAGTTACTCTGGAAGCTGAGACAGACAGATTCCTGGGATAGCCAGCAAGATAAGCTTACTTTGTGACCTCTAGGCCAGTGACAGACTGTCTCACAAGAACAAGGTAGATAGTTCCAGAAAAATGAAATCAGAGATGTTCTCTGGACTCCATGTACACACACACACACACACACACACACATATACACAAATTAGAAGTCAGTCTCTTTTATGATGGGAAAAGATGCTTGGACAGTTCCCAGGCAGTTAAAGCTGTGCATCTCTCTCAGAATACTCAGTGCTGACAGATCCTATTGTCCAAGGAGTTTTCATCAATCAAGAACAAAATCCCTAATGTTCAATCTATTTACCTAATGAAACTATTAAATATGTAAAAGACCTTTAGGCACTAAAAATTAACATTACTGTAATCATCCATGCCATATTTACATAATAAGTCAACATTTCCCTAAACATTTGGAAATTGACTACAGACGTATCTAAATTATCTTAAATTCAATTTCAGTTTATAAATTATTACTTTATAATTTTCTAATGCTCTGGTTTCTAAATGTCTTAAGTGGCTCACCAGTTAAATATACTTGCTGCAGCCAGGCTATGCTAGCTCACGCCTTTAATCCCAGCACTTAGGAGGGAGAGGCAGGTGGATCTCTGTGAGTTCGAGGCCAGCCTGATCTACAGAGTGAGTTGATATGTCATTATGAATTCATAACTCTCCCACATTCAATTTATATCAATGAGCAATAATTGTTTTATTTTACTGCCTAAGTTCTCCCAATCTGAATAGTGGATCTTTTGCTAGGTAGAACATTTATCAGGTTTATCCTCCTGGCATTCCTAAAACTACTTTTTTTTTTGTCAAAAATGGTATGCTTCTTCCACATCTTAACTTTTTCTCATTTCAAGATAGTGAAACTCTTGCTCTCTGAGGAGTCATGTTTCTTCTTCAGTTGAAAATGGTAACGAAGAAGAGGAGGGGGAGGGGGAGGAAGAGGAGGAGAGGAGAAGGGGAAGAGGAGGAGGGGGAGAGAAAGAGGGGGAGGAGAGGAAGAGGGGGAGGAGGGAAAGGAGGAAGAGGAAGAGGAGAGGGAGGAGAAAGAGGAGGGAGAGGAGGGAGGGGAAGAGGAGAAAGAGGAGGAAAAGAAGGAGGGGGAATAGGGAGAGAAGGAGGAAAAGGAAGAGGAGGGGAGGAGGACAAAGAGGAGGAGCGGGGAAAGGGAGAGAAGGAGGAGAATGTCACAAGGAACCTCATTATTCTGGACCAGTAATACACACCAATAAAGAAGAAAATGATACATCTATTCTGTTACAGTCCTTTTCCTTTTTGTCTTAAAAACTTTTATACATACATTTTTCTTGTTGATAGGGTAGGAGGAGGAAGTCTGGCCTTCAGGAATGCAATGCTGGTCTTGTTGTAGGAGAGAATGCTAATAACTCCTAAATCCTCAATGTTTGAGAATGGTATGGGATGACTTTTTTTTTTTTTAGGGTCAAGTTTCAAGCTGACATTTTAATCTAGTGCTAACATTTGACATAATGCTCTTTTATCTTATTTTTAAATGATGTTTTGCAATCCACAAACAACACCTACCACATGAAATGCAGTCTAGCAAGTGAGCCTAACTGCTCCGAGTTTTCTAATGAGGAAATGAAAAGCTTCTCAACTTAGTCCAAGTGACCATGCCAACAAAATTGTAAAACTCACGTCAGGTCAATAAACATTGTTGAACAATCTTTATGAGAACCTCTTGTTTCTCATAAAATTGTGAACTCCTGTTATTTTCTCTGCATGAATATCAGTTGCTCAGCGTCCAGTTATGCAGACATTCTGTCCCCTATGTCCTTGCCTACTTAGAACCAGTTTGCTATTGCTGTTTGCTTGCTTTGGATTTTTGTTTTTTTGTTTGTTTGTTTTATTTCACTTCCATGTATCTTTAATTAGTTTTCAACTACATTCAAAGTACTGGGCTTAACCATGGCATTGTCATACATGTTTTGCCCCTGTTGTTCTCCTTCTTGCCCCCTTTCCCTGGTCCTCTGTGACCTCTGTGACCTCCCATTGGTCCCCTGACACACACATTAGGCCCCCTTCTGCTTCCATGTTGCACATATCCTGTTATCCCTTTTCCCTAACCCACTTTAAAATGGTCTGTTTTAATGCCTTTATCATGTATGTGTGTAAATCTAGGACCTGCATTCTAGAGAAAGTATGCAGAGTTCATCTCTCTGTATCTGTCTTATTTTGCTTAGCGTAATCATGTCCACTTCATCCATTTTCCTGCAAATGCCATCATTACCTTTTCTTTACAGCTGAAGAAAATCTCACTGTGTGTATGTGCCACACTTCTTTATCCATTCTTCTGTTGGTGGGCATATAAGTTGATCCCACGTCTTAGCTATTGTGAATAATGCAGCAATGATGTGGATGCACTAGTGTCCCTGTGGCAGGGTTTAAAGACCCTTGGGTGTATGCCTGGAAGTGGTGTAGCTTCATCATGGAAGCTCTATTGTTAGTTTTTTGAGGAACATCCATAATGACAGCTGTACCATTTTACAGTTCCACTAACAGCAAACAAGGGTGTTTTGAGAAAATGTCTCACTAAGTGTCCTGGTTGGCCTTGAACTCCTGGTAATCAGTCCTCCAAGTGCTTAGATTACTGGCATTGCTGGCATGCAACATAAATGCTTTTAAGTAGAGGGAAATTCTCTGGAATTTTCCTAACTCTAACAATGATTGTTGATATTAGGAAATATCCGCCATCACAGACCTTCCTTTACTATAGGCAAATATTTGCATTTCCCATGATTTTTATCATCATTTCTGCTGACCACCACCTCAATACTCATTCTATACTTCACAGGGAGATCGCATTATAGAAACAAAAGTTGTAATAAAACACATGTTCACTGGCACGCATGTCAACATGTGGTTGTGTGTGTGTGGCTAAGTGATGTTATTTTACCTACTTTCCATGGCAAACATTGCTGTGTGATCACCCAATTCTCACCTCTGTTCTTGCAGCTTCATGTTACAGTTAGTAGGGGGGAAATTAAATGCCATATCAAATGGCCTACAAAACCAGTGGTCCATGTGACATACCTCTAGGCCATGAAATAGAAGTTGCTTAATCTACTTAGAATTGAATTCTGATGTTAGAAAGTTCTTCTAGAGCAGTGGTTCTCAACCTTCATAAGGCTGTGACCCTCTAATACAGTTCCTCATGTTGTGGTGACCTCTGACCATAAAATTACTTTTATTACATCATAACTGTAATTTTTCTATTGTTATGAATTATAATATAAATACTTTTAGAGATAGAGGGTTGTCAAAGGTGTTACGATCCACAGGTTGAGAACCACTGTCTTAGAATGTTCTTCTAGAGGAATTCAAATCAAGACAATAACAGGAAGGTAGACTCTTATAGAGCCATATGAAGAAAGTCTTTCCCGTGGTGAATCGGTACAAATGCAGGAGGAGGAGAATGCAGGGTGTATCATCACTTAGAGGATTGGAGAGGCAAGGGCACAATGGTACCGACAATGGTATCTGATTGTTTTGCCACCAACATGAAAACAGAATAAAATCATGAAGTCAGCTCAGGAAATTTTCAACTCAAAACTCTTTGTCATTGGTCTGTTATACCTGTGTTCAAAGACCCCCTCACCTTCCACAGCCAGAGGACAGACAGATAGCCTAAGTTAGTCAGGCTACAGATCATGTTGTGAATATAACAGGTGATAAGGCTGAATATATAATATTGGGAATTCCCTATGATAAAGACATGGTCCTGGTAGGGAAAGGAGTACACCTAAAATCTAGAATAAGAGTGACTAGGTGTGTTCACATAAAATCTTGAACTAATAATCTCCTGAAACTCCTTACCTAGCAGAACCAGCTCTGTCCTCCATGGTAGATCATAACCCTGGACCATGAAAAAGTCACTCCATCCTCCATGGTAGAAGATCATGGCCTGGACTATGAAAAAGTCACATCTGAAACAGTTTGCTTACAAGATAACATCTGACCACTTCAACATCTGCACTCCACCCTGGCTCACGGCTTCCCTACAGGTGGATTTAAAATTTTACCATGTATCCGTATCACCTGAAGGATTTATCACATCACAGACAGACAGGTCCACACTCTGAGATCCTCTTCTAACAAGCCCCAGATGGTTGCACTGGTCCAAGGACCACACTTTCAGAACTCCAATGTAGGAAAGTGGTCAGGACAACTCTCAACCCAGCTCTGACTAAGGCAAATGTCACAGAACTTAAGTAGCCATGACCAAGAATGGATCTGAGGTATAGATTGGTGGGGAAATAGGCAGTTGTTAAGTGGCTTGTTGATTTGTTAATCTGCAAACTTCAAATATTCTCTCATGCCTCAGGACCCACATAGCTAGGCCAGTCTCACCTTGCTGCTATGGCAGTTCTAGAAGCAGGGAGGTTATGGGGGGCTGTGTTATGTGAAGCAGAAATGCCTAAAAATGGCCATGGTAGAAGACTGTTGATGATGGACTCAGAGGCTTATGTTAAAACAGATTTGGAATATATTACCAGAAAACCCACCAATTATGCCCCTCAGGAAATATCCAAATAAACTCCTTTTATTAAGGAGAGAGCCAGGTTGGTGTGTACAGGTTATCTGCCCTTTGTCAGTCAAAGACTACAACAGAAATAGTCCTAAAAGAGCCGGGATCCTTAGTTTCAGTCGAAAAGTAGATGGAATTCAAAAATAAGAAATGGCTAGCCATAGCATTTGAAGCCGTTGGGCGTGGGTAACAGCTGGAGTACCAAGCAGCCTTCACTCTTGGAGGTACATAGCCACTGCCGACCTGGAAGCTCCAAGAAGCAAACTAGGTAGGGAAGACCTATGGGTGCCATACCACACCACACACATAACCAGAAAAGACCAAAAGTAAGTAGAAGGTTGATATCAGACGGCATGGCGAAAAGTCATGATTCTTCATCTGGGCTCCCTATCTGAGTCAGTGCTCAAAAGTGACGTCGGGGTGGGTCTGCAGGAAGCATCGTTAGTTTTCCAAATAAAATGAAGCTACAGCTGCTCTCTGACTGTATCGGCCAAAAGCGATGCTGCTGCCTGCCTTTGGATGGTCATCAGTTGTAGTTGCCAACTTAAGTGCTTTCCAAGAAGTACCTGGAGCAGGTGTGCCTCGGATAACCACAGATGAAAAAAAGCCTGAAAATTGCAGAAGCTTCAGCTGGACAAAAAAAAAAAAATACACAGTAAATAAGGACTCAAAAAACTTTAAGGGAAGGTTTGAGAGGTGCAAGAGAGTAGGTAACCTAGACCAGCAGAGGTGCTAGCTATGGGTACAGAGCAATTAGGGTGCATAACAGTGGGAAAGGTGACCAGTTTCACTCACAAAAGCAACACTAGCTATAAGAACGAGGTCCATCCTTTGTTCTACTAACTCACTCACATTAAATGGTTGGGTTTTTTTTTTGTGTTGCGGGGGTAGTTAGTATTTTGTTTATCTAGCACTGCAACCAGAGCCACAAATTTGAAGACTACATAACAGAGGAGAGTAAACTCATCACAGGTCAAAAATGCATCTAAGTGGTGCCAAGAAGGAACTGTGGCAGATTGCCACCAATACTACAGCCATAGCCTCTCAGCCCCAACCATCTGTTTGTGCTAGCCTGGCTTCCAACTGCAGAACCTTCTCCTCTTTGCCTGATGGTGTTCTCTGTCTACCAACCCTTCTCTGCTTCAGTCTAGAGCAGATGAAGGAAGGGGCCCTTGAAAACAAATGCCTACAAGGTCAGTCCTCAACCAAAGACAAGTGGGTAGGATATATATATATATATGTCCCTCTTCCTTGGATGAGAGAATCCCAGTGATTAAGTTCCATTCGTTTTCATACCATAAGTAGCATGATAAAATACATTTGCCCCTTTTCATGCTTCCCTGCTTCCCTTCCTCCTCTCACTTTCCCACTCTCCTCCCAATGTCTCCATAATCCTCTCCCAGGTACACTAGATAAACATGTGAAAGTTGTATTTTCTGCAAAGAAATAGATGTTAAGATGCACAAGTAAGAGAAGGAGGAATTAAAAGCCTTCTCAGGACTCTGGCATAGTCCACCATCAACGATGGGCATCTGATGGAGATTAGAGCATGTTGTGTGCTAGACAGGCACCAAGAATGGGTGTAGGGTGACAACCTCTGAGTCCTTCTCTCTCACACGAGATTTAAGAATTATCATATATAAATCAGTTAGGGGTCAAAAGCCCTGTTGAAAGTAAGAGAGATGAGGCAATGTCACTGTTGGGTCTGCTGGGAGCTGACAATGATGTCAAGACTCAAGATGGGATCAGCTGTCTACGTGGAAGCTCATGGTAGCCTGCCCATGCCAGGAGACTTGACCACACATTCCTTCATCTGTAACTTCTGTAGCCTATTCTAGAAGGCTGACTTGCAATTGGGGGTCAGGGAACATTGCCCAGACTTTCAGGAGAACTCCAAACCCCATTGAGATCAACCTTCACTTCTCCCATGACTGTGGGAAGTCCCACAGACAAGCTCCACTGTTGAATCCAGATGTCACTGTTTAAGTGAAAGAGAAGAAAAGTCATCCTTGTAGAAAGGAAACTGTAACTTGATGGTTGTATAAAATAGCATCTCTTTAAGTTCAAGGAGAAAGAGACCATTTTACCTGATAAGTGTACCTTCTGGCACTGTTGAGTCCACACCATCCAGGAAAGGGGCTTGGTGTGAATATCACTGTGCAGAAATTGAATATTTTCAAGAATAACTGAATTTACCCTTCTCTCACTTGTTAATGGGAAATCACTTTCGGTGGTGTGGCTCGACCTCACCCACATGAGGAAGTACATGTTTACACTTGCACTTTGCAGAGATATGAAGAAAGGGAAAGGCAAGTGGATTGGTTTGGCTGCACACAGGAAAGCTCTTGGGATGCTGTCAGTCCCACAGACCCAGGACTATGACAGAAGCAGGCAGACCATGGCTACAGGACTCCAGACTTCAAGAACAAAATAATGACCTTCCTTATCCCTTCTTTTCTCCATGAAAACGTTTGCCCTGTTTCTGACTGCTCTTATATATGTGCTGTGTCTTTAGACAATTCAGCTACTCAGAACCAAATGCTATTAAATGAAGGAATCTCACAGAAAGGAAACCCTTTCAGAAGTGTTTAGTATATTAAAATTATTGTTAAATTGTGGAATGGGTCTCAACATAGAAATGGAAAGAAAGGAATACAACCTCAAGGTTACTAATTCACAGGATATGAGTTCCAAATCTATGTCAATATTAAACAAAACACTTCAAAGCATGGTTCTGCAGGGTATTCAGCAAAGTACTGTCTAGAGAAAGGTAATACCACATTCAAAATTTCCTTACGGGCTGTGGTGGTTTAAAAGAAAATGGCACCAAAAGGCAGTGGCACTATTAAGAGGCATGGCTATGTAAGAGTAGGTGTGGCCTTGTTGGAGGAAGTGTGTCACTGTGGAGGTGGGCTTCAAGTCTCATACATGCTTAAGATACTGTCTGGTGAGACAGATCACTTCCTGTTGCCTGTGCAGGACGTAGGACTCTCAGCTACTTCTCCAGCACCATGTCTGCCTGCATGCGGTCATGTCTCACCATGATGATAAGAGATTGAACCTCTGAATTGTAAGTGAGCCAGCACTATTAAATGGTTTCCTTTATAAGGATTGTGATCATATTGTGTCTTCACAGCAATAGAAAACCTAACTAAGACAGAGGTTGGTACCAAGAACTAGGGTATTGCTGTGATTAGGCCTGACTATGTTTTTGTTTGAAGAAATATGAACCTTGGGATTGTGGGTTAGAAAAGCAATGGGATGCTTTAAGTGCTGCTTAGTGGGTCATCCTAGTAGGAGCATGGAAGACAGTGGTGCTAAGAGTTCTTTCAACGGTGGAGGGCTCACTCAAGAGGTTTCAGAGGAGAACTTTAGTATGTTGCCTAAAGATCATTCTTGTGAAATTTTGGTAAAGAAAATGGCTACCTTTTGTGCTTGTATGAAGAGTCTGCCTGGGGGTTAAAGTGAAGAATTTTGGATTAATTCCCTTGGCAGAGGAAATCTCAAAACAGCCTAATATAGACTCTGTTATGTGGTTACTAGTGTTAACTCTAACAAAGATTTATAATGAGGAGGGAAAAGCTGAGCAGAGTAAATTACAAAATGTAAATTTTGAGGAGAAAAAGAGCACCAGGAAGTGGAATGGAGCTAAGTCTTGTGTTCAAGGAGATAAACAGATTAAGAAATGGAATAAAGGCAGTGGTGACCTTAGGGCAAGATCCCACCCAGCTAAGTTTCCAACTTGTGAAAGGGAATTAAAGAAAAGCTTAGAGCCAGATGTGGTGGTGCATCCCTTTAATCCCAGCACTTGGAAAGCAGAGGCTGACAGATCTCTGACTCTGAGGCCAGCCTGGTCTACAGAGCAAATTCCAGAGCAGCCAAGATTAGGCAGAGGAGGAAACCTAGGAAAGCTGGTGAAGACATAACTGGATGTGGGGGGCCATGATCCAGTCCCAGAAAGCAGCAGAACTTGGCAGCTTCAGCCATGTGGTTCTGGCTTTAGTATCAAGTATAGAAAAAAGAACTAATAAAATTTGCCTCTGCATGCAATGAAAGCCTATGAAGCCAGGCATGTGTCAGGGGTGTCCCTGGATGGAGGCTAGAGAAGCCATTTCATGAAGCTGTGAAGTTGAAGCCTGGATTGCCTCGGAGACCCCCAAGATATTAGAGATGCCATAGTCACGGGATACCTGTTTAGGAAAACTGCTAACAGGTAAAGTGGAACCAGCCCAAGAGAAAGAAGTGTGTTACAGTCAACACTGACAGGATTTGAAGATTGAAGAGCATTTTGACATCACATATGGAGATGCAGAGTCTGGAGTTTGCCCAGCTGGTTTTTGGTCTTGCTTTGGTCCAGGATTACCTCACTATGCTCCCTTCCCTATGTTTTAGAATGGTATTGTATATCCTGTGCCATTATATGTTAGAAGTATGTGTTTTATTTTTCAGTTTTGATTTTATAGGGGATTACAGTTAAGAGATTGCATGAATATCAGAAGAGACTTTGAACCTTGTACTTTTAAACATGGTTGAGACTGTGATAGACTATGGGGACTTTTGAAGTTGGACTGAATGCATTTTTGCATTATGATATAGCTATAAGCCTTTGGGGGGCAGGGAGTGGAATGCAGTGGTTTGAAAGAAAATGCCCCCCAAAGGAAGTGGCAGTATTAGGAGGCGTGGCTTTGCTGTAGTAGGCATGGCTTTGTTGGAGGAAGTGTGTCACTGTGGAGGTGAGCTTGAGGTCTCATACATGCTCAAGATACCACCCAGTGATGTAGACCACTTCCTGTTGCCTATGCAAGATTCAGGATTCTCAGCTGCTTCTCCAGTACCATGTCTGCCTGCATGCTACCATGTCCCACCCTGATGATAATGGACTGAACCTCTGAATTGTAAGTGAACCAACACAATAAAATGTTTTTCCTTTATAAGAGTTGCTACGATCATGGTGTCTCTTCACAGCAACAGAAATCCTAAGACACGGACTCAATTTGATCATTTGCTTGGGAAAAGGCAAGAATAAGACTTTCCATAGGCTGAGAGCAAAGGATCTGAAGCCTCACCAAACCTATTCACAGGAAGGAAGCAAACTAAAGGAATTAAAGCCAGCTTTGCCACCTGGTGGGTATAGGTTTTAATCCTGGCTCTGCCACCTGCTACCTGTGCAGTCTTGGGCAAGTTATGTAACATTCTAACAATTAGCTAAGTATTGCACAAAGCAGCTGAGGCCATAAAGTAAGAGGAGCACCAAAGAAGCCCAATAAGCAGGGTAGTGGTCATGCATACCACGTGCACTATAATCCCTGCACTCGGGAGGCAAAAGCAGGCAGATCTCTGTGGGTTCAAGGCCAGCCTGGTCTACAAAGCTAGTTCCAGAACAGCCAAGACTACACAGAGAAACCCTGTCTCAAAGAAAAAAAAAAAAAAGAAAAGAAGCCCAATAATAAGTCATGCTTTCACCTCATTCAAGTCACTGCCCACAGCAAGAGGTACAATCTTGGGTAAAGAGGATCACCAGAGAGAGAGAGAGAGAGAGAGAGAGAGAGAGAGAGAGAGAGAGAGAAACACATATGCACAGAAGGAAGAATGAAACCAAATATTTCCCAGGAGGCCTCTTTGCATTCCACCACACATATTCTAATGAATCAAGGTGAATGTTTACATGGTAAATCTGGTCAGAGCAGTCCCATGTTCATATCACTATGATACCCACCAAGCCCACTCTGATCCTTCAGGATCCTCTGGAGCTCACCTGAGATCACTTCCAGACACTCCACCCACCCAACTGATAAGTCCAGACCCTTAACCAGAGATTATACTTTAAAACAGTCCACTTCATGTTCACTAAAGAATTTATTTTGGAGATAAGTGAATTTTCTTCTGTTTTTCATCCTCATTATTAAATTTTCTTGTTTCTCTCCTCTTGCTCAATTAGAGCAAAAACTAAAAATGATCAATTTTCAATAGACCTTGAGTTTCTACAGAGATGAAGGCTTTAAAACAGCAAGGAAAGCTTATTTTTAAAATGTAAAACCAATGTTTATACTATAATCACCAGATTTGAGGAAGGGCCATATAGTCTTCTCTTCTCCACCTTCCTTCAAGTCCCCCAAATAGAAGTTACCCAAAGGGCAGGGAGGAAGCCTGGCAGAGAGAGAAGAGAACTGCCTGTGTGTGTTAGCTTCCCACCACTGGAACCAAGTTGGTGAGATTAAGAACCGACAAGGAAGAAAGGTGGACTTGGGCTCCTGGTTCCAGATATTTTGGTCCAAAGTACTTGAACCCATCCCTTTGAGCCTGTGTTGGGTCAAGTACAAGACCAGAGGCGTTATAGGACAGAGCTGCTCACATCACGGCAGCCAGGGAGCAAAGGTGAGAGGTGGGGCCAAAGTCTAGACATAACCTCCCAGGGCGTGACCACAGACACCGTCTCCTCTAAGTCCATTCTGCCTCTTGAGATTTCCAACATCTCACATGAGCACCGCTGCCTAGGAACCAAGCCTTCAACATTTTGTGGGACGTTTATGATCCAAACCACATGGGTGTCAACACAGAATCCCTGACAAGTAAAAAGCTCCACGCACAGTTTAGACTAAGCACTTGGTGATGTAGACATCGTTATTTAAAACACGACAGCTCTGAAGTTGAGGTTCAACCTCAGGAGGTAGGAGTGGAGGAGAACTCTAAATCTGAATAGATTTAAACCATCGATGGCAAATTGACCCAAGCCTTCCTGGATTTAACTGCATGTTAGTAAGGTAATAGTTGTCATTAGCCAATAACAGTGGCTATATATAAAACTATATCAAACATATTTGCCCTCATATTTGAGAAGATGTACCACCAACTCCAGTAAGAAAATCTCTGTCAACATTTTGCATGCAAGTATCCTGCAAACCATCTTTCTGGAAAGACCATAACCTTGACCGGGCAGTGCCAGATTCCCATCACTACAGAACTTGAGTCTTTCTTGCAAAATAGAGGTGACAATAGTATCCACATGATAGAATTAAGGCAAAAATGTAATAATCTAATAGTTAATACATGGTACCCAGCATCTAATATGTGACAATAACTATAGAGTGTCATTAGCAAGCAAACATTTATTACCTCTATATGGCATTTTCTTCTGTATGGGCAAAATTTAGTGTAAACGCCCCCCCCCCCTTTTGTGTAAATTCATTTCATTTTTCCTAGGAAGAGAGATACCTAAATGATAGATTTGGAAAAATAGACAGGAATGCTATTACCATGGCTCCTTCTGGAAACTATGGTCAGTGCTCTTCCAAAGAGAATATGCATTACTCATCCAAATCCACTAGGTCCTCCATAGTTTGAGATTGCCCTGGTTTAATCATGATGAATATTCAAGTGCTTCTGTTCGGCCTACACTATAGCGGGTTCATTTAGCCCATGCCCATAATTTACCTCTTCTAAGCAACAAGGGTAATATTTTTGCCCATGCCTATTACTTATTATATGCCAATTTATTTTTAAAGATCAGATAACTAAAAAGATTGCCACTTGGTTCTTAAACAATTTGGTAATAGCCATACATGTTGCTAAAGACATTTTGGTTTCTTTATATTCTTTGGTATTCCACTTAAAGAAGTGATTAAATGAATGTAGAAACATGAATGCATAAATCTTTCCCAATATTTTTTTCATGATTGATAAAATTTGATTGTCTATTGCTAGAAAGATGGCTCAGGGGTTTAGAGCAGTTGTTGTTCTTGCAAAGGACCTGGTTTGGTTCCAGAATTCATATCATGCCTCAAAATCATCTGTAACTCCATTGCCAGGGGATCTGATGCCTTCTTATGAACTCCACAGGCATGTACATGGTGAACAGACTTGTATGATAGCAAAACACTAAAACACATAGATAAATACATAAATAAATAAATAAATATCCTTTAAAAAACATTAAGAAGAAAAAATGTTTTGAAAATTTGATTTTCCAACAAAAGGTAACTACTTCCATATATGGAGCAATCGACATTAAAAACAACATTATAGAGTTAGAGAGATGGCACAGCCATTAAAGTCCAGGCTCACAACTAAACATGATGCTGTAGTCTTTGAACTCTAACTAGGTGAAATAATATAAACCAGATTTACACTCTCAGTTGACTCATCTAAAAACATGGGAAGCACATGAAAACAAATGTTTAGCCTTGGACAAAAAGAAGCCAGCGTTGTGTTCTCTGAGAGTTGTGAAAGAGGTCGCATCCCACATTTGAAGCACTTACTGTGTGGACACTGATTGCAGTCATGGAGCAGGAAGAAGGACCTCAGAGAGAAACTGATTGTATTGCTTTGTTGAGAAGACAGAAGTTGGAGCTCAAGAGAGCTGTGATCTGAGAGGCAAGGAATGAAAACAGGGGCCTCAGAGAGAGAGCTCCTTGATCTGCAGGCAGACATTACTGAGTCTTTAACTGAGTGCCCATCCACAAATGTGTAAGGAAGTTATAAAACAGTAAGAAAACACTAATGCCAAAGAAACGCTTTCTGAGCCCACAGTTTAACTTCCCATCAGTCAGGATGGGAAGCTCTAACGATGCATGGTCACACATCAGGAGGAAGTCTCACAAATACATCATGAAGACAACATGAATAAACTAGTCCTAAACTAATGTGTTCTTTATGCCTACAAATATTAAAACTTAATGAATGTAATTGATTAAATGTGCTACCTGGACAAAATCCAAGACTTAAAAAACATAACTGAAAAATAATTGACCAGCTGGGCCGTAGTGGTGCACGCCTTTAATCCCAGCACTCAGGAGGCAGAGGCAGGTGGATCTCTATGAGTTCGAGGCCAGCCTGGACTACCAAGTGAGTTCCAGGAAAGGCGCAAAGCTACACAGAGAAACCCTGTCTCGAAAAACCAAAATATTAATAATAATAATAATAATAATAATAATAATAATAATTTACCAACAATGTAAATTCATAATATCTGACATCAAAATTATGAGGTAAACCAGGCATAGTGACACAATGTCTTTAATCCGAGAGCTCAGGAGGCAGAGACAGGAGGATCTTCGTGAGGTTGAAGCCAGCCTGATCTACATAGTGAGCTCCAGGACAGTAGGACTACATAGAGAGACCCTGTCTCAAAGAAAAAGAAAAAAAGAAAGAAAAGAAAAAAATTATGAACTAAATGTGTAAATAAGAAAATATGAATGCCACTGTGTTGAAAGTCAAACAATGGAAATATAAAATAATATCCTTAAGAATTAAGATGGGGCTTGAGAGATGAAGGGGTGTAAAAGAACACTTTTGCTCTTGCAGAGGACCTGGATTTAGATGGCTCACAATCATTTTTAACTCAAGTTCCAAGGGATCTGATTTCCTCTTCCTGCCTCCATAGGCACTATGCGCACGTGCACGTGCACGCACGCGCACACATACACACACACACACACACACACACACAGGCAAAAACACCCATAAAATAAAATAGATAAATCTTTTTAATGTTGAATTGAACATCAATATTAAAATATTTTTGTTTGTTTATATTTGAGACAGGGTCTCACTTTGTAAGCCAGGCTAGCCTCTTGGGTACTGGGAAGATAATCGCTCCAGTGTGCCTGGAAACACTTTTAAAGAAATGCTATCTCTTTGGTGGTTGTTTATGTAAATGGATTATGAGCTTTGCCTATCACATTCTCTTCCTGAGAAGGCATAATGAAAGGATGAATAAAAATCACAGAAAAGTGGAACCAGAGACAATGTATCACAGACTACTTTCTTTCATGTAAACACATATATTTGTGGATAGTTTAACACAATTTATAACATGTTTTTTGTAACTTGCCACCAAGTCTTTCTATTTGAAACTTACAAAAGCCAAAATGTCAGTAGTTCTTTATGGATGATCAAATAGCCAAAGCTTTCTAATGTTTTGTGGAGGTCTCTGAAAACACACGGGTTTGCAGAGTAACTATCTCCATGAGGCAAGAGAAAAATCTGGTTCAAGACTCAGTATCCAGTTTTGGTTCAAACTGCAAGAGCCTGACACTGGGCAATTTATTTTAGGCATATTTAAGTACAGAACAATTTGGGGGGGGGGGGGTCCCCGCTGGTATACAATCCAGTGTGCACAATAAAGCATAATCACATGGAAACTCTTCTCAAAGTACATGTCACTTCTTCCATGAAGATGGGTCTATAAATAGACTACATGTGTTATCATAAGGGCTATGGGGAGCGTCTGGTGTGGTCTCAGTCATACAAATAGTGCAGAGGTCACCTAGGCTTTTAAGCGTCTCCAATCCTGTTTGTGGGAGCCTGGGGTAGCCCCAGGCCACACAGACTGTGCAGAGGTCAGCTAGGCTACTAACCACATCCATGACAGCCTTGTGGGTGGAAAACAGGCCATATACCTCTTCCTTTGAAGAGATTGCTGTGTGTGTTTAACATTCCTTATTTCCCTAATGCTTCTCTGTGAGTATAAGGCTCTCTGCTCCCAACCATGTTTCTTGTGTTGTTTATTGATGGACATTTTCTACAATGGTAACAAGAGTTAACAACTGTTGTTGAGTTTTCACCCCCAAGAAAGGAATATTTTATGTAAGTAGTCTCGGTTTAGTCTTCCCAGCCACTTCCTAAGAGCCCATCCCACATGTACTCATGAATGGGTTAGTCTACTAATGAAGCTGGTCTTTCATGATCCAGTCACTTCTCTGTGGCATAACAGCTGAAGTCCACGCCTTAACATAAGCCTTTTGAGGAGGAAACTCATGTCTAATCTATAGTATTGAACAATGTGCTACTCTGATTCAATGAATAAATAACCATTACAATCACATTCTTTATGTTAAAGAGACCAAATATTTAATAACCGTGAAGACTTAGTAGATAAAAACTCTTTCCTTTCACAAGGTAAGAGGGACAGAACAAGCCCAGCATGGTGGTTCATGCCTGTAATCCTAGCAACTAGGAAGGCAGAGGTGAGAAGATCACTTGGAGTTCAAGGCCAACTGGGTCTACACAGCAAGTGCCAGGCCAGCCTGGCCTACATAGTGAGGTTCTGTCTCAAACAAACAAAACCGACAAGAACATGGCAGTCATACATCCACACAAGTAATACAATGAGGAATCTCAGTTGTCCCTTGGAGAGATCTAGAGCCACAGCCTCTGGCATGCCTATGGGAAATGGTCCTGATTACATCAGCTGGATTAGGACTTGCCTGGTGTGGGTGACACTATTCCCTGGGATGGGATCCTGGACTGCATAAAGAGGCACTTTTTTGTGAGCATAGGCATTCCGGTCTTTTTCCTAACTGCAGATGCAATGTGACCACCTGCTTCAAGCTCTTTCAGCTTTGACTTCACTGCCACGATGGACGATACCATAAACTGTGAGCCAAAATAAATCCAACCTTCCTCAAGTCATTGTTGTCACAATATTTTATCATGACAGCTAATGATACCCAAGTCACTGAAAGACTGAATTTCCCCTTACTGTAGCAAAGTAGAAATAGATTGACAATTATGTTAATTCATATTAAGTATCAATCTTCCTCAAGCACATAAGCTCCATTCACTAAACCCAAGAGAATGCAGAAAATATATTCATAGTTACATATGGTTTTATATATATATATATATGTGTGTGTGTGTGTGTGTGTGTGTGTGTGTATGTGTATATATGTATGACTTATACATATATATGTATATGTCTTAGTTAGGATTTCTATTGCTGTGAAGAGACACCATGGCCACAGCAACTCTTATAAAGGAAGACATTTAATTGTGCTGGCCCACTTACAGTTCAGAGGTTCAGTCCATTATCATCATGGTAGGATATGGCGGCAGGCAGATAGACATGGAGCTGCTAAAGAAGTAGCTGAGAGTCCTACATCTTGCAGGCAACAGGAAGTGGTCTGAGTGTTACACTTAGCAAAGCTTGAGCAAAAGAGACCTCAAAGCCTACCCCCCCACAGAGACAAACTTCCTCCAACAAGGCAACACCTACTACAACAAAGCCACAACTCCTATAGTGCCTCTGCTTTGGGGGGCCATTTTCTTTTAAAACATTACATTCCAGTCCCTGGATCCCAAAGGCTCATAGCCATTTTATAATGCAAAAATGCATTCAGTCTAACATCAAAAGTCTCCAAAGTTTATCACAGTCTCAACAATGTTTAAAAGTACAAGGTTCAAAGTCTCTTCTGATATTCATACAATCTCTTAACTGTAATCCCCTATAAAATCAAAATTAAAAAATATATCACATACTTCTAACATATAATGGCACAGGATATACATTACCATTCCAAAACACAGGGAAGTATAGTGAGGAAATCCTGGACCAAAGCAAGACTAAAAACCATCTGCGCAAACTCCAAACCCGGCAACTAACTACATGTCTAATCTCAAAATGCTCTTCAGATACCAACTCCTTTCAGCTTTATGGATTGTAACACCCTTCTTTCTCTTGGGTTCCACTCCCTGTTAGCAGCTTTCCTTGGCAGGTATCCCACAACTCTGGCATTTCCAACATCCTGGGGTCTCCAAGGCAATCCAGGCTTCAACTTCACAGCTTCATGCAATGGTCTCTCTAGGCCATTCATTCAGGGACACCCCTGACACATGCCTGGCCTCAGCAGCTTTCCTTATCACAGGAGAAATTTCCATAGCCCCTTTTTTTCCTCTCCTTAACCCCAAAACGATGTGGTGACTGAAGCTGCCAGAGTCTGCTGCTTTCTGAGACTGGACCATGGCCTCCCTCATTCAGTTATGTCTTCACCAGCTTTCCTATGTTTCCTCCACTGCCTAAGCTTGGCTGTTCTGGAATTTGCTCTGTAGACCAGGCTGGCCTCTGAGTCAGAGATCTGTCAGCCTCTGCCTTCCCAGTGCTGGGATTAAAGGGATGCACCACCACATCTGGCTCTAAGCTTTTCTTTAATTCCCTTTCACAAGTTGGAAACTTAGCTGGGTGGGATCTTGCCCTAAGGTCACCACTGCCTTTATTCCATTTCTTAATCTGTTTATCTCCTTGAATACAGGACTTAGCTCCATTCCACTTCCTGGTGCTCTTTTTCTCCTCAAAACTTACATTTTGTAATTTACTCTGCTCAGCTTGCTCCTCTTCATTATAAATCTTTATTAGAGTTAACACTAGCAACCACACAACAGTCTATACTAGATTGTTTTGAGATTTCCTCTGCCAAGGGGAATAATCTGAAACCTTCACTTTAGCCTCAGGCAGACTTTTTGGACAAGGGCAAAAGGCAGCCACATTCTTCACCAAAATATCACATACTAAATCAACATACTAAAATTCTTCTCCTCTGAAAACACTTGAGTGAGCCCTCCACAGTTAAAATCACTCTTAGCACCACTGTCTTCCATGCTCCTATTATTTTCACCCATTAAGCAGTGCTTAAAGCATTCTGCTGCTTTTCTAATCCAAAGTACCAAAGTTCATATTACTCCAAACAAAAACATGGTCAGGCCTCACAGTAAGTAAGACCCCAGTCCCTGCTACCAACTTCTGTGTTAGTTTTCATTGCTGTGAAGAGCCAACATGACCATGGCAACTCTTATACAGGAAAATATTAAATGTGCTGCCTCATTTACAGTTCAGAGGTTCAGTCCATTATCATCATGGTGGGAGAGGGCAGTGTGAAGGCAGACATGGTGCTGGAGAAGTAGCTACAGTCCTACATCTTGCAGGTAACAGAAAGTGGTCTATCTCACTGGGTGGTATCTTGAGCATAAATGAGTGTTGCTAGAGAGCTTCTCTCCAGCTCCCACCAAGCCCCGCTGTCCCACAACCCACGTATAAAATAATCACTCAGACGCTTATATTACTTATAAACTGTATGGCCGTGGCAGGCTTCTTGCTAACTGTTCTTATAGCTTAAATTAACCCATTTCTATAAATTTATACCTTGCCACGTGGCTTGTGGCTTACCAGCGTCTTCACATGCTTCTTGTCATGGTGGTGGCTGGCAGTGTCTCCTCCCACCTTCTTGTTCTCTCAATTCTCCTGCTGGTCCCGCCTATACTTCCTGCCTGGCCATTGGCCAATCAGTGTTTTATTTATTGACCAATCAGAGCAATAGATTTGACATACAGACCATCCCACAGCATATGAGACCTGAAGCCCACCTTCACAGTGACACACTTCCTCCAACAAAGCCACACCTCCTAATAATGCCTTTGGAGGCCATTTTCTTTCAAACCACCATATATATATATACATATTTGTGAAAATAATATATTATAAATATAAGCCGGGCAGTGGTGGCGCACGCCTTTAATCCCAGCACTCGGGAGGCAGAGGCAGGTGGATCTCTGTGAGTTCGAGGCCAACCTGGGCTACAGAGTCAGTTCCAGGAAAGGCGCAAAGCTACACAGAGAAACCCTGTCTGGAAAAACCAAATATATAATTGATTATTATTTTGCCCTTTTCTACTCAAAGCCTCCATCCTTCCTTGGAACTTCCATGGTTGGTATAACCATTGACCTTTTTGGAATCTGGCGTTTTCTGAATGGGGAGAGATTCAGTTTGGCTTTGCTGAGATACATTTACGCTCCTAGTCCAGCCATTTTCAATTTAGATTTCATACATGCAAAGGTGCCTTCCCACAGCATCATATCTCAATATGCTGACATACTTGAGGCTGTGATCTGAAAACACAGTGCTAGAGTTTGTAGCAGGAAATGAGCCTGTCCCTGTGGGATTTCATACTGTAGGTCAGAGAACAGAGAAGAAAAAATAAAATATAAAATTGGTCAAGAAGCTAGTCTGTGAGAAACTCTACAAAATCTCAGATACAGGGGGGAAAAAATAGAACCAAACCTACAAACAGGTGTCAATTATTCTCAGTAAGTAAATCTCTGTCAATGGACTGTTCTATTTCCTCTATTAGAAATGATTCTTGGGTCAGTATTAGCTCCCAGGCAAAGGCACTTGCACGCAAGCCTAGTAATCTGAGTTCAGTACCTGGACCCCACGTAAAAATCCAGATGCAGTGGCGTGCATCTGTAACCCCAGTCCTCCTGTAGTGAGACTGGAACAGAAGTAGAACTGCCTAGCAAGATAGCCTGGGCTATGTAGGGTATCCCAGGGTAGCTACAGAGCAAAAGCAAGGAAGACCCTTTCCAAGCTTCAAGAGAAGACTAAGTGATAAAGAGCACTGGCTGCTCTTCCAAAAGACTTGGCTTTGATTCCCAGCACCCATTTTGCAGCTCACAGCTATTTCCAGCGCCAGCACCAGCTGAATTTAATGTCCCCTTCTGGTCTCCAAAGGCACTTCGAGCACATGGTGCACAGACATACATGCAGGCAAAACATCCATATACATAAAATGAAGAAATACATTTAAAAAAAAAATAAAGACTCTGCCTCAATAAGGTGCTTGGCAAATAATGACTCTAAAACGTTCACCTCAGATCCCTATATAGAGTTACAAACACAAATAATAAATAAATAAAATGACCTTACATAATTCATAGGGTCATGAGGAAATGAAACCAAATGTTATGAGAAAATAAAAGGAATTAAAAAATAATATCAAGAGAGCAAGCACTGGTTTTTAAACTAGGTTATTAATTTTCCAGATTTCATGATGTTTGTGATATCTTATGGAGATATTTTATTTGTGCTGAAATGTGATTTTATTTGTATGTTAATAAAGTTGCCTGGGGATCAGAACTAAGAGCAAGCCATTAAGCAGAAATCTGGTAGTGGTAGCACATGCCCTTAATCCCGATCACATGGCAAGCAGAGTCTCTGCGTGTTCAAGGACACAGCCAAGTGGTGACCCGAACCTTTAATCTCAGTACCAACCATAGAGACCTGGAGATCTGTATAAACAGGCAGTGACGAGGAAGTCATGTGGTTGGGTTTACAGCCAATGAGAAGGCAGACAGAAAGGCAATAAAAAGACAAACACACAGGAAAAAGGTTGCTGTGGGATGGTCTGTATGTCAAATGCTCTGATTGGTCAATAAATAAAACACTGATTGGCCAGTGTTCTCCTCTAACTAACAGAGAGGAGAAAGGAGGGAACAGGAAGACAGAGGGAGACACTGCCAGCCACCGCCATGACAAGCAGCATGTGAAGACGCCAGTAAGCCACGAGCCACGTGGCAAGGTATAGATTAATAGAAATGGGTTAATTTAAGATATAAGAACAGTTAGCAAGAAGCCTGCCACGGCCATACAGTTTGTAAGCAATATAAGTCTCTGGGTTTACTTGGTTGGGTCTGAGCGGCTGTTGGGACTGGCAGCTGAAAGAGATTTATCCTGACTGTGGGCAAGGCAGGAAAACTCTAGCTACAGGTCTCTCTCTCTCAGGAAAAAGACAGGAGCGAGTGGTAAGATAAGGTGGTCTTAGCTCTTGGCTAAAGCTCTGATCTCTGGGCTTTTAACTCTTTATTTGGCTCTGTGCTTCTTATTTAATAAGACCATTTAGAATTACATCTACAATATCTGTCAACTTTTTAAATCTTATATTTTTTAATATCATTTTCCTAATAGATACACATTATTGTTTCTAATTTTTTTATTCACTTCAAGTTCTGTCCCAAAAAAAAATGTCCAAAACTCCAGGTGCCTCTCAATAACTGGCTTCTCCCCAACCAAAAATCTGAGATCTACTTAAATAATGTCTTGTGTGCCACTGAATTGTGAAGCACATTAGTAGATAATTAAATTTATTAATGCTTCAATATTCTGCATACTTCCTTCCCACAGTAGTTCTGAATTATCAATGAGACCATTGATGGGAAACACTTAGAAAAGAAATAAGTGCCATATCAGTGCAGATTGCCACCTTTATACTCTTTGAAATGCAGGCATTGGGAGTTCTGGATATTTGATAGGCAGCTTTCTAGCGATATTTCACTAAGTGCACGGGCTTCCTGGGACTGTGTGGGTATAAAGATAATTTATATCCAAACTTGTCTTCAGGAAGCTCACTGTCTACATCATGAGAATATTGTACTGAACATAAAGTAAAAGATCAATTCTACATTAGTAAGCTTCTATTTTTTATTACAATCCACATTTTAAAGTGAAGCTCACAATCACCCACATGCATACATATGTGCCAACAAAACACAGACTTAATAAAAGATAATTATTTTTACTTGGCATGTCCTCTTACAGTTCCCTTTTCTAGTCAATTTCACAAAATACTGGCCATACCATCTAACTCAAATTCCTAACTTCCTAATGGGTCAAGCCTATCATTTGAAAAGTACTGTTCTATGGGAAATTGGCTTACAGGGTGCGGATTTTAAAAATCCATGAATATAACCTAAAAGAAAATCTTCATTATCTACAGTAAAAATTTTAAACTCTACTGAGTGAAAAAAACATCCTTGAGATTCCATCAGGCTTCTGGTCCCAATTCTTCATATGCACTTTGAGGGAGAAAAATGTCAGCAGTTCTCTTACATTCATATGCACAGACGTGAGAACATACTTGCACTCACGTGCCTTCTCTCTCCACGTCTATATGCTACATTAGATTGTTTTTGCACAGCAACAACTGCAGTGAAAGCTCCCTGCAGGGAATCACAGGAGTCTGAGTGAAGGGGTCACTTCACTGGCTCTTCACCATCTCAAAACTACATTGAGCCTCAAGAGCTTTCTGACAGGACTTGGCAAGCTTCGTGCTATTGCCAAGCTTGCTTATTCTGTTGGCAAATTTTTGATAAAAGAATTTGTCTCTTTATTCTAAAGTATTTATGTGTATAACCATATATATTTAATTTTTTATTCTTTAAGATCGTAATAAAATTATATCGTTTCCCCTTAATCTTTCCTCCTCACAAATCCTTCCATATATCCCTTCCTTGCTCCCTTTCAAATTCATGGCCCTTTTATCATGAACTGTTATTACATACATGTATGTATGTGTGTGTATATGTAGCTTGAATTCTAATTGGTCTTACTAATAAAAACCTGGAGTCAGAGTATCAGGATGAAAGCTGAAAGATCAGAGAAGCAGAGTAGCCCAGCCTCTAGAAAGACTTCTTACCTCTAGGAATCTTCAGACTGAAAGGGCCAAGCTCCTGTCTCCACCCTGCCTTAGCACTTCCTTTCTCCACCCAGCCTTATCATCTCCTGTTTCCTCCTCCCACGTGCTGGGATTAAAGGTGTGTGCCACCACTGCCTGGCCTCTAGTAGCTAGCTCTGCACTCTGATCTTCAAGCAAGCTTTATTTGTGACTGCACAAACAAAATACCACCGCATGTATATATTCCTAAATACATAAATACAACCTACTCTGTTTGTATGATGTCACCTATTTGTATTATGTTTTCAGGGCTGATCATTTGGTATTGGATAACCAATTGGTGTGACCTTCGGGGCGGGGGGAGACTCTTTCCCCGCTCTCAGCATTCCTTGGTTGCTTGTAGTTCTTTTTGTGGGACTGACACTTCAGGAGGGCTTTCCCCTTCCATGTCTGCATGTCTATTTGGTGTCATCCTTATTCGGGTCATGTTTAGGCTGCCATGGTGGTAAGACTTCATGAGTGTAGCTTCTCTGACATTTCTAGGCGATATAATCTCACAGAATAGTGCCTGATCCTCTGGCTCTTGCAGTCTTTCTACCCTCTCTTCCACAGTGATTCCAGGGTCTTAGGTGGAGGGGTATGCTGCATATGTATCTATTGGGCTCCACAACTCTGCATTTTGATTGCTTGTAGTTTTCTGTAATGGTCTGTGTCTGTTTCAAAGAGAAGTTTCTGTGATGAGAATGACATCTATCTGTGGGTATGAGGACAAACAGAATGTAGTTAGGGATTAGGCTGATTTAGTGAAGTGGTAGTTCTTAGTGTTCCTCCAAGATCCATGAGTTCCTAGCCCTGTGCATTTGGCTAGAATTCCTGTATTAGGCACATATATTTAATTCTACAGAAGACATACACATGAATGTGTTTATATACTTTCCTGAACATTTTTTACAGTATTTATGCTTTACCTGCCACATGATAATAAGTAATTTTCTTAGAAATATGCCATATTGATGGAATGGTTCTACAAGCCTCCCTCCTCACCACAGAACTCAGCTATATTTAAGATGCACATTGGGTTTGTAGGCCTCAGAAAAAAAGTGTTCTACAAGAATAGCAATAGTCAATGTGGGAAAGAATGCATTTTAAAATGCAACAGTATTAATAATATTCTATTCTAGGAGATGACCAAAAGGTTTATTCAGTCCATTTCTCTTACATCTGAAGGAGGAACACAAGTGCCCATCATTGCTGCCTGGGGGGTCAGCTTCCAGCCACACAGGGCTCAGAGAATCCACAGAGTCGGCAGGTACTAGGATTTTTTTATCTGAGGGGTTAGGGAAAAAGACACACACATTCTCTCTTGATGGTTTTATTCTTTATTCTTCTGTGTTCTTCTGTATTCTTTTCCTACTGTATACTTTTTTTCCTACAGCTTATATACTCCAACAAAGTTTTCCAAGCAACATAGGGATTACAATGTAGTTGCATTCTATTTTTCAAGTGAGTGATTATAATGAATATAGGTAAAAACCTGTTTTTCATATCCTGCTGTGGGATAATGCTTTTGTCCGCTGGCTTAATAAAACACTGATTGGCCAGTAGCCAGGCAGGAAGTATAGGCAAGGCGAGAAGACAAGGAGATGTCCTCTGGGAAGAGGAAGGGCAGAGAAGGAGTTGTCAGCCAGACACAGAGTAAGCAAGATGACAAGGCAGAACTGAGAAAAGGTATCAAGCCACGTGGCTAAACATAGATAAGAATTATGGGCTAATTTAAGTGTAAGAGCTAGTCAGTCATTAATAAGCCTGAGCTAATGGTCATGCAGTTATAATTAATATAAGCTTCTGAGTGATTATTTTATAAGCGGGACCTCAGTACCTGGCAAGACAGGAGAAAACATACAACTACAATCTCCCTCACATGATTAAACATTTTACGTGTTATAAGAGAAAAACAAATTATCCCAAGACCCATGTGTAATCATACCCAAGCAACTTGTTATAGATTAACTGTGTAGGCAATCATGATATTCTTCTCAGTAAAGTCTTTTACTGGCAGGATATGTTTTGCATTTACAAAGAAAGGGCCAATTACTTTATTACTTATCTTGAAAGGTAATCTTATAAGGAATCACAAACCTAAAGTTTCATATATGAAAAAGAATCAGTCAGCTCTACTCTAAATCTTTATGGTACATACCCATGCAGCAATAGTTTTTATATCAAGAGATTGAGGGTAGAAATGAGTATAAGGAATTAATCATCACCTTTGGTCATCAACCAATCCTCTAAAGAAAGGTATGTCAGCCAATGATATTGTTCTTTGGTCTTGTTCCAGACCTTAACAAGTTCCTCACTCAACTATGTACCTTTCTAATAGTTTAGATTATCTTCTAGGGTTTTTCACCTTAAAGCTATTATCAAAACATCTGATCTAACCTGAAGTTATGATAAGGCTTTGTTTCAGCTAATGATTTACTCTAAACCCTGTGAACCCATCTCCCAATATTAAGGTGAAAAGAATTTAAGCTAGCTGGGCTACTGGGACTCAGTTGTTTTTCTTAATCATTAGCCTAAGCCACAGTCTATACAGCTCCTCAATAGAAACTCATGTGTTCTAGCAGTGTGGCACTTCCTTGTTTATATTTTTAATCAAAACTCTATTTAAACTAATGTTATTATTATCAATTAGACAGTACAGCTTAGGAAGGAATCATCTTCATAACAATCTACAGGTAAAAATGCCCAGTAGAACAGGATGTTTCCATGAGATAAACACACTACATTACAGGCAGTGGGGATCTCCCCACACCCATTCACACCATGCCAGATACCAGAGAAAGATGGCAGCAGCAAACATGTAAAGGCACAGCAGAAGCAAAAGACTTTCTGGGGCCTGGGGTCTTAGGTCCTTCCCTATCTGAGGTTCACGCATCAGGAAGTTTCCCTGTGGTAGGCTGACACCTTGAATGTCAATTGCCACCTGCTACTCCTCTGACACGACCACGGGCAGCTCATCTTCATATTTTACTCTGATCATATCTTGTCAGCAAATTCACTTCCTTTGGTCAGTTCACAAATAAGAAAAATCAGGCTGGAATGAGGTCATGACCCCGAATCTTTGGGATCCAAGAAATACCCCTAGTGTCAACCCTTGGAGTCATTAATGAGGCCTCGTGGTGAAGTTACTTCCTCTTAAGTCCCCATCTATGCCACACTGGCATGCACCAAGCCATGAAGACATTTGGTGAGGTAGGAACAGCAGGGTGAATGCAAAAAGAAATGAGGCAAATTCAGATCTTAGACACATGTGAGCCAGATGTATGTGTCATTGGAAAGTTCCTAATATTTTCTTTTAAATTAAATTATACTCCACATCTATTAGTTGGTTCAGCACAAAAATTCAAATATCCGTGATTTTCTTGCTCTTCATATTAGATATAAAACTCAGTCATTGCAATTCTCAATTCCAAAAATCTGTTTCTAAATTATCTGTAAGGTTCGTCTTTGCTTTGACCCATTCTTTATCTTTAGATCCTAATTTTTTATACACCGTTCTTGCCAGTGTGATATTTTTGTGACATTTACATACGCCTAATGCTGTTTCCCCTAACAATGTCTTTACTTATTTTGCAAAAGAGAAACTCTCAAGATCAAACTTAGATGAATCTCCTGTGAAATATTCTGGAAACCCAAGAGAAGTGAATCCCTTGCCCTCACACCATGAATGAGCCTTGCACAGCATTTTAACATTTCTTTTTCTTCCTTCATTAATCCAGAAGTTCTTGAAATTTGAAACTGTGTGATATTTACATTTTGTCTTCAATGCCTCTTATAGTAATTGGTTCAGGGTTTTAGTAGATTATTCAATTCATTGATCTCATCAATCAATATGACTGCCTTGATGTCTCTATTGCTCTTGGACCCCTATTTTATCCAAAGGTACTTTTCTCTGCCCTGTCTGAATTTCTCAAACTGTGTTCAGCAGTCATTCATGAGGTTACATTGCACTTCTTCTGAAGTCTGTATTCTTGACGTGAGAAATAGGCATAGTGACCCAGTCTGTCTCTGCCTTGCAGAGTGTATTCTTTGATGGTGGATGAGGCCATTCATCCTGAATGGGAATATGAGAATTACATTGGCTCATGTGAATTGCCTTGGCTCCTTCTGATATCAGAGGTAAACTACTTAAAAAGCTTTTGTCACTGCTCTTAATTTTCTTTCTGATTGGCAGACTTCTCTAGTAGATCATCTAACTACATCCAGATCAATGGTAAAATCAGGACAGCAACTTTCTGCTCTATCCAGCAGCCCAGGGACACATCAGTGAGTATCGGGGGCCTTACAGAGAGCCTGCTCCAAGGCCATCTCCAGGGTAATGCAAGTTCCACGAAGGCAGTGAGGGCTGGACTTTTTCTATCTGAGGGTATTTAGAAACAAGTTTCTGTCTACTGACCAGTGAAAGAAGAAAACATACATGTTTTCTGATGTTAGCTTTCTCTTTTATTTCATCTTAAGAATGGTCTCTGATGCTTTCTGTCTCCCTACAGCTACATATCTCCACATTGCTCTGTTCTATACACACAGCTACATGTCTTTCTTTACATACATACAGTCATACATCTCTATACAGTTACATCTGTTTTCACACGTGTACACATCTGTCTCTTACATACATTTCTCTTCTGCATATCTTTTCTATCCAGCTTTGTCTTCCTTGCCTCCACACGGTTACAAATCTCTACACAGCCACAGCTAAACATCTCATTACAAAGCCCTCTCACCAGACAGCACTTCACACAGCTCCTCTACACAGCAGCAGCGCTTACACACAGCTCTGTCACACTCATTCACACACATACTTCTACATCACTCACTCATGCTTTACACACTCATTCTTTCACTCACTCCCTCACACTTCTCTCATGCTTCTTCATCTCTCACTCAGCACACACACACACACACACACACACACACACACACACACACACACACACACTCACTTCCCTCACCTTCTGCAGCAGCTCTCACAGACCCCTGCACAGCCGTCTCTCTCCACACCACCGCTGCTGCTGCTGCTGCCTCCCAGCCAAACTCTGGACAATTATAAGTTACATTTTCAGGACCCTGTCCATTCTCAAAACACAAGATAAGTCACATAGTTTCTCTTAGGCTAGTAATGTCACATTGACCCATGCATGCATGTAGCTTTAAGTTGGTGAGGGGTCCCAGACAGTAAACAATTGGCTGAACCTTGAGTGGCCAGGGTTTGTGCAGAAAGGGAGCTACTTACAAGAACCATCTTGATGTAAACAGCCTGGCCTTGATTTAGCAATAAACAACGCCTGGGAATTAGTCTTTGTGTGTTTTCTACAGGGGCAGTTTAGTCTGTATTGAATTTGTCCTATGTGCTTTCCAAAATGTGTAAAAGGCTGTCTTTGAGACTGAGAATACTGGTACTTGTCTGGGTCAGTAAAGAAGAATATTCTGGCATTATGTCTATACATCAGAATTCTATAGCTTAGACAAATCATAACCTGACCATCCACAACTATAAGTGTGCCCGAAGGTGTAAAACACACTACCAAAGGGCTGTGGAAAGCACCCCCCAGCTGTTCTTATTAGGGAGGCATAGCAGTGGCACCCGAGAAAGCTACAGACAGAAAACAATCGGTTTCCACAGTCAGTGACCCCCAGCTTTGCCAGTGGAACTCCCCATCAGGGAGTGACATGTCTGATGGGCCGACTTGTCAAACACTAGTTGTCACCTGCTATATACTCCCATGGCCCTCAGCAAGTGAGAAGTCTGTTTAGAGGTTTAAAGTGTTAGTGGTCCCCTAACAGCATTATTTCTCAGTTACTGGAGCCCATTGTAGGGGATGTCTTAACTACTGCTTCCCTGATCTGCTGTACCTGAATGTCCGTACAGACGTCATTTTCCCAGGAAGTATCTGCCACTGTCTTACTTGTGAAACTCGTCCACAACTTCCTCTTGCCTTGCTTGACATTCAAAGACAAACCCTATTTAATATGTGGATTAAAACATCAAAATATTAATGGCAAAATTAGATTCCTGAACAAAATGAGATTCCATGACAAGTTTATTTATTTATTTATTTATTTATTTATTTATTTATTTATTTATTTTAGTTCAGTGACAGAACATTGTAGAAAAGAGCTCAGCCACCTTGGGCTACCTTGCTTAAGAAAAACAGGATTTATCAGTATTGTCTACAGCCATGGAAGGAAAATTTAGTATCACCTAACAGAGTTCCAGAGACCATAGAGCCCAGTTGAGAACTTTTCTATGTCACCCATAACAATTCCATCTGCCTTTGCTACAGTCAGTCAGACCCCTCACTGGGCACAGTGGTACATACCTGTGCAAGCACCTGTGTGTGATGCTGAAACATCACCATTGAGAGCTCCTGACCAGCCTGGACTTTGTAGTGAGACCATATCTCAAAAAAATGCCAAGATTTAAAAAGCCTGAACCAAGTCCTAAAGTATCTCAAAGAATCAATCCTTCCAGACAATTTTTTTTTTCCTACATTTAAGATAAGACTAGAACTCAGGAGGCGGAGAACAGCTGACCTCTGTGAATTTGGGGACAGTGTGGTCTTTGCGGTTAGTTCCGGACAGGAAGGCTAGACAGAGAAATCCTGTCTCAAAAACACAAAAAGAAAAGAAAAAAGAAAAGAAAAGACTGATCCCCCAACTCCAGTAACTGGCAATGAGATTCTGTATAGCTGGGAAACGTCAATGGCATTTCTAATGGAAGTTACCTTATACTAGAGCACCCTAGATTTTTTTCAACCTTATCTTCCCTTTGGAATAGCTCTCAGACTTTTTCTTTTGTGATATATATTTTTTATTTTATAATACCATTCAGTTCTACATATCAGCCATGGGTTCCCCTATTCTCCCCCCTCCCACGCCCTCCCCTTACCCCCAGCCCACCCTCCATTCCCACCTCCTCCAGGACAAGTCCTCCCCCGAGGACTGTGATCGACTTGGTAAACTCAGTCCAGGGAGGTCCAGTCCCTTCCTCTCAGACTGAGCCAAGTGTCCCTGCATAAGTTCCTGGTTTCAAACAGCCAACTCATGGAATGAGCACAGGACTTGGTCCCACTGCCTAGATGCCTCCCAAACTGATCAAGCCAATCAACTGTCAGACTTTTTCTTAAGCATAATGGCTATTCTCAATCCCCAGCACTGGAAGGTTTATAACCACCCAGGAGATAAACCTCAGGAGGTGCTATGAAAACATTTCCAGGAAGATTTAACTGAGAAAAGAAGACTCACCCTGAAGGTAGATGACATTATTTCAATGGCTGTGGCCCCAAGCTGAATAGAAAGGAAGGAGAGTGGAGTACCAGCCCTTAACCTGTCTTTGCAGCTCAGTTAGAACTTCAGCTGCCACAGCTGGAGGTATCCAGTGTGCCACGCCTTCCCCCATGGTATTAGGCTGCACCTCCTAACTATAAAACAAATCCTTCCCTGTGTTGCTCTAGCAATGGGAAAAGTAGCTAGTATACTATGTATTGTTCGTCCTGAATTGTTCCTGTTATCTGTTCAAGATGATACCTTGGATCTCATGTGAATGCCAGAGACACCTTCCCTGCAGACCAGATTCTCACACCGCCCCCTCCCCCCTTTTCAGCAGCCCTCAAATGATCCCTGCTCTGGCCACCGAATATCAGGTGGTAAATAGTTCAATAGCCCTAACACTAAATAAGTATCTGAGAAGTTCACATTTGACAAATATTTCCAGATCATAATCAAAATAAAATTTAATCATTGCGGTTAATTTTTAAAAAGGAAGACGATAGGCAGAAATGGAACCAGACTGGGGTTCTAGCTCTTCATTAACTGCTGTGAATTGAAAGGAGTGGGGAGGGAGAGAGGGAGGGAGGAGGGGAGGGAGGGAGAGTGATCTTTCAAAACAGCTAAGGAAAGTCAAATGGATTTCCTTATATTGGATAATTGTAGAATTAAAAAAAAAAGGGCACTTTCCTTTAGACCCATCTCCTCACTGACCGCCTCACCAGCACTTCAGGATTTCCAGTGTTCCTTGGAGGTTTTCGTGTGTAGAGAAAAGCACTCAGGGATAAATACCACAAGCCTCCTTAGGTCTCTAGACTACCAGAAAGTCTACAGATGCCTTCTTTTTAATAATAATAATGCCAGATAAGTGCACTTTCACAACGATTATAGCATATTATCCTCACAGTAATATCCCCAGGGAAGATATTATCCTCATCACACATATGGAAACAGGCTCAAAGAGGTTAAACAGCTTGTGGGATGACAAGAGGAAAATAACGACCTCTGAGTACCCCTGCTGTCCCTTCCGCTCTGTGTCTGTCTGCAGCACAGAAGCCGGAGCTGAGGTCTACCCTCCGCCAGCTACGTCCAAAGCAGCAGAGAAAATGAGGCAAAACAAGGCTAGCTTCGACTCCCCAAGTTGTAATTAGCTCTACATCGTGATTTTTATATATTGGCTAGAATGCTCATGGTAGCATGAAAGCTGTTAAAATTATCATTATTTCCCATTTCAAAGCAATTATATCCAGAGACCCACATCCTCAGACACCATACCCTACGGAACTTCAATACTAGGGAGACCCCAGTCTCACAGCAAAGAAACCTTGTCTCCTTTTGCTCAGATTAATATGTCCTAGTGAGATCTGCGTGCGCCTTTAGACTGTGTGTTGTCTAGAGAACATGCCCAGTGCATTCTCTTTGTTTCACAGAAGAGGCCTCCAGAATAGCGTGGATTTTAATTTGAAAAATAAATAAGCGCCCCTGAGAAAGGAGAGTGGGTATGTTACCATAGCCTCCCTCATTAGCGCAAACTTCATGAAACACGGAGTTCAGCAGTGGGGCTCAAGGTCAGAGGCAGCGGGGCACACAAACTTGGTTAAGCCTTTTAAAGATTGAAGAAGGAAAAATGCGGTTTCTAAGTTGCACTAGTTGCAGAATGAACAGCATATTGTATGTGCTACGCTAGAGGTATGTTATGAATAACAAAAGCCCTGGAGCATTTACATATTTGTTTGCAGCCGTCCCGGCAGTTGGATTTCACCAGTCTACGCCTCTTTGCCAGAATCACTAAACACTGGTACATACGGCATCTGAAGTACCATATGCCACGGAAAATGTTAGCTGATGCCTATACTTCTAGATTATATTTTTATTTCAGATTTTTGCAGTTTGAACAAAGAATAGTCGGAAAAACAAAATATTGGACAAGCAGTAAACAGTAAAGTGAAAAAAATGTCTTCAGAGAAAGCAAATAAAGGAAATGAATCTATCATGAGTTAACATGACTGTATGGTAATGAGTCAGATATGAGAAGTAATTGTTTTGCATGAACAGATTTACATAGCCTTTCATTCCATTGTTTTGGGAGCTGGGAGCTACAGCGGGAAGATTGAAGGGTAACATATTGTTCCTACCTTATTCTGTCTGACATTTCTTGCTAAAAATCAAATCTCCATTTGATTGAAGTTAATTAGCAAGAGGACCACAGTTGGCACATCTAGATTCAGGTTAAAACAGGAAAGTTTAAATATCGGGAATTACTTTTCCAATATTTATTCAGGTTTTTAACAGAGATTGTTAGTACAACGTAGGTGGGTTCTTTTGTTTTGTTTTTGTTATTTTTTTTTTTTTGTCTTTCTGTTTTTCAATACAGGAAGGTTCTAAAACAAAATCAGCATGGCTGAATAGTTTGCTTTATCAAAACAAGAAAACAAAAACCCCAGGCCAATCTTTTACCAGTAAGAAAAATATCTAAATATCAGAATAGGGCTGGTATATTACAGAAATGTTTTAATCTCTGAAGGGAAAAAAAACCCTACATATTCACAACATTCCAAATGTAGTTTACTCCCTTTAATATTGCCAAAATTCAGACACAAACTGCCCAGCCTGTATGTGGATGATGACCTGGACTAATCATGTAACTCAAAATTGTGGAAGCTGATAAGGCATTAGAATAGTTGACCCAGTAGTTGAATGCATGAATCTGATGGAGTAGAAAACAATGGAGTGAGAAAAATACATTTACTTAAAGCATATGTTGCAGCATTTCAGCTTTAAATAATTTAACAAAAGCAGTAGCTTTAAGCTACCCTGATATTATACTTCACATCCTTAAAACCTCATTTATTCTGGGAAATGATCCCTTTAATTCCAGCACTAGAGAGGCAGAGGCAGGCAGATCTCTGAGTTCGAGGCCAGCCTGGTCTACATAGTGAGTTCCAAGACAGCCAGAGCTACACAGAGAAACCCTGTCTCAGGGGGAACATCATTCATATATTCACATTCTGTCTCATGGAAACAATTACACAAACGAGGTGTTAGTGCTTTCCCATTTCACAGATAAGGAAGTCAGTTCAGAAAGGCTGTTCTCTTCTCCTTATGTCCTGGCCAGATACTTTAACTATGCGGCACTGTAGAAATAATCTCACTGTGGATGAATAGGAAAGAGGTCTGTAGCAAGATGTATTCGCAGAGGAATCATTCTGTATGGTGCAAAATGGTATATGAGATACAACCTTAAGTTTTCCTAAAAGTTTATTCATGAGAGTTACAGAGTTTTGATAAGCTTGGGGCTGTATTTTCTACACTTCAGTCATTTCGAAATCAAGAATCTCGAGCTGTCAAGTCTACACAAGAAACCAACTGTAGCATGTGCTAGTGTTGGCCTCCCTCTCAGAATGCTGAGCTACAGCAAGGAAGAGATGCGTTTTCTTTTGAGAGGCACCCTAACAAATGATCGTACACTTGAGACTTCAAAGAACAGCATCTAGGCCTACACCACAGAGATCTCCCTAAACATTCCCGAAGAGCCTACTGCCTTGCTTTGCCCCGTGGGAGCCAGGGATCCCTAGCCTGTTGCTGTACAGCCCCGGTTTCCATCTTCCTCTCTCTGTGCAGTTCGTCTCATCTTTGTATGCATCATTCTCCGGTGTCTTTTTTAGGACACATCTTGCTGGCATTTGTCAATTCATGCATTTCATGTTGCACTTATCTGAGATCCTTAATTGTATCAGCCAAGTAAAGTCACTACATGGCTTCCATTTCTGGGAACTGGAATGTAGGCACCTCTTTTGACAGTCACCCTGTTCAACTCATGTCAGTCCACCCTCTGCTGTCTATCCGTTCTCATCCATCACCCTGGGAAAATCATGTTACTACCCGCAAGCAGCTCCCAAGTCTCAGTTCATTACCGTGGCAACTTCTAGGTACAAAGTTTTAAGCAAATACCATCAGCTGAAAAAAAAAAAAAAAACTCAACTTTATTATGTGGGCCAGGTATGGGTTAGACTCTGGGTATGATCCATTCTGAGACAAAATTGTTCTCCATATGTGGACACAAAAACTAAGAAAGCAAATGACTCTTCCAAATTTCAGTGGTGAAATAGACACAGACATTAGATATAGATAGGAGAGAGAGAAATTGAAGAGAATACAGGTGTTGCCTTTTCCAAGTAAGTGTAAAAACAGGGGCAGGAATTCCATTAGTCTGCTGTGTGTAAGTTTCTGTGTCTTGATCCCACGCCATCTAAGAGCCATGCATAGACTCTCTCTCACCTGTAATCCTCCACACTGGAGTCATTATTCCTTTTCTCTCCAAGGAACTGTGCTTACAGTCTCTTGTCTGTGTGATTTTGAAGGCTCAATCTCATTCTCTCATTTTGGTCCTTATATTTTGAAGTTCAAACTATCGGTGTTCCTGATGACACAATATTATCAAAACTCTTGTGGGTCTCCCGCATATGTACAGGGTATGTGGCATTAGACAAGGAAATCCTTCACAGAGCCTTTCTGGATCACCATATCTCCGTTCCAGATATCTACCAAGATCGTTGAGTTGATCTTTAAGTCACAAACCTAATTGCTTAAGTAAAAGTTTTTTTTTTTCAGTTTCATCCTCAGGCTTTTTTTCCAGAGACTACTTGTCCAGCAGTGAATCTGCTCATCTTACTATGCTTTGCAGTCTGGATAGGCCAGAGACTCTCAAACCATCAAGTACTGAGATCTATTTGGCTAACAGTTCCTTAAATTATATCTTCCCTACAGAGCAAGCAAGAATAAGAAAAGAAAAAGGGTAAGGGGACCACACCTTCCAAACCTCCCTTGAGAATCTCTTCAGCTACAAATGCCATTTTATCACTTCCTGTTCTCCCCATTAGTGTAAGCCGTAATTCAGCCAATTTTCTGCTACCCTATAACAATTCCTCAAGTATATAAATCCCTTCAGTTTTCAACATAGTCCCCATTTACTCCTACTGCCATAAGGCAATAGGCTTTTTCTATGGTGTATTTAAATGTCTTGCGGCCTCTACTAATTGCCTAATTGTTATAGAAGTGAGCCAGAGATGGTCTCTCTATATTGGTCCCCAGGTTGTTTACTTTTCCATTAACTGAAATGCCTGCCAGCAGCGGACTCAAACATTCACATATCCAGTCATTTTTTTTAAAAAGAACCCAAATAGGCAGGCAGTTAGCTACTTCGAACCTGTCTTCTTTGCATAATCCCACGAAATTATGTACAGCACTGATAAGCTAATTGCTAGCTGAGGATAAGAGAAAGACCGAAAGCATGAAGACTGTGAGCTGCTGGTAGCTTCCAGAACCCTCTGGCTAGAGAATCTCCCATGCTGGGAAGGGACATCTCAACACATGCATCTGTCTCCCTCATGAGTTCCCCTCATGCTCCCCTTTTAAGGAGCCCACATCACAACTTCTAGAAAGTGCCATGTTGTGAGGGACTTCCTGTATGATGCAACTCTGTCCTGATAAAGCCTGATAGTGTCTGTGTGTGCTCTTGCTGTTTCTTGGTTATACCTTTTCCTTGGTCAGCCCTACATACATTGAGGCTCTCTACAGAAGGATGGAGTAGCCATTCCCAGGTTTAGGTTATCTGTTACTGCAGTCCTCCACTTTCCAACGCAATGGATTTATCCCTTTAACCACATCACGCAAATGAAAGCAGCACCGTGCAACCTCACCAGATTGTCTTGCTCAGCTTGATGCTTTCGAGATCCATCCAGTTTCATCTATAAATCTCTAATAAATCCATTTTTCTTGGCAAACAGTAGTCCACTGTATCAATGAATCAAATGTATCACCTGCTGATAATATTTCAGTTGCTACCCGCTTAGGCAACTATGAATATAGTTGTGAACATCAGCAGATACAATTTTGTGACTATGTTTCGGTTCTCCGAGGTAAATACCCAAGAGGTGGGAAAGCTGGGTTATAAAACACATGCTTGCAAAGAACACCAAACTATCTCAAAATAGTTGAGCTTCTTTACACACCATGATCATGAATGTGAGTTCCAGATCCCAGGCAGCTGCATCTACACTTGGAGTTTCCACAGCCTTCAAGCAATTCTAAGAATTCTGTAAATAAATTCACCATAAAGACTCCAGATGCTGAACATCATTTTTTGTGCTTGGTTACCATCCCCAAGCTCATTGAGGAGTTTCTGTTCAAATTATTCACTCATGTGTTAACTGGACTCTTTTTTATACTGTCCAGTTTGAGGGTTCTTCTATGTTTTCATTATAAGTTTCACATATATAACTTGCCAGTGGTTTCTTCTAGCATGAAGCCTTTTCATTGTAGCAACAGTGTCCTTCACAAAGGGAAACTGTATAATCAGAGGAAAGTTCCTGTCCCTCCCACAACTCCCAGCAGCCGCTTCCAAAATAATTGTCTCAGAGGCTTAATATTACTTATAAATGCTCAGGCTTATTACTAACTAGCTCTTACACTTAAATTAACCCATAAATCCTATCTATGTGTGGCCGTGTGGCTTGGTACCTTTTCTCAGTATGGCATTCTTATCTTGCTTCTTCTGCATCTGGCTGGTGACTCCTGACTCCACCCTTCCTCTTCCCAGCATTTAGTTTGGTCACCCTGCCTACACTTTCTGCCTGGGTACTGACCAATCAACATTTTATTAAACCAATTTGAGTGACAAATCTTTACAGTGTGCAAGAGGATTAATCCATAGCAAAACTGTGCTAATTTGTTTTTCAATTCAATTTTTTTTACTGCCATAGTCAAGAGTGTAAAACTGAGTTGAGTATGTTGACCTCTTCCTCTCTTGTAGTCTACATAACATCTTGCAACACTATGAGAGCTAGGCTCCAGGGAGCAGTCTTCCAGATCTACTTATCTATCCGAGTCCTGTAAACAACAGGTATGATGACTTCGGCAGTATGCCTACCTTTACGTTCCACAATCAACCAATGAGAACAGCCTGCATTGTTTGGGGGACAGCTTGAACCTCCTGACCTACAAGTTGAAAAGAAATATCCTACGCCTGGCACTGGGCTTTTGTTTGATGGTCTATGGCTTCTTGAGGGAACATTTTCCCCCATGCAGGATAATTCTAATTAAACTATGTTTTTCATAAATGTTTTTAAGAAGTTCATAAAAATAGTAGGTTTCTCTATGCTTGTTCAACTATCCTTAGTATTATCTATGTTCCCCCACTCCTTGCTCTACCCTCTCTCTTATCTCCTTCCCTACTTATTCCCCTCCCCCCACCACACCATTTTTCCTCTTCATAGTACCTCTGTTCTACACCCACTCTCTGGAATGGTTTCCCCTCCCTTCCCACATACACTTACTTTTCCTGAGTTCTATAGTTACTATAAATAAAACACTTAAACCTAAAGATTAGGAGATAGGGTGTGTGTATAAGAAAGAACACAGAGCAAGTCTTGCTGGGTATGCATTACCTCACCCAATACAATATTTTCCAGTTCCATTCATTTACTTTCCAATATCATTATTTATTTTTTTCTTTACAGCTTAATAAACTTCTATTGTGTTTATTTACATTTTTATTATCTATTCATCACCTACTAGACATCTAGGCTGTTTCTATTTCCTAGTCACTGTGCATAGAGCAGCAATAAGCATGGAGAGCAAGTGTATCTGCAGTAGCATACAAAATCCTTTAGGTATAAATCCAAGTAGCCGGGTCACATGGTAGATCTACTTTTAGCTTTTTGAGGATTCTCCACACTGATTCCCATGGGAGTTGTATCAATTTTCACTCCCTCCAACAGAGAATAAAGATTCCCCTTCCCCATATTCTTGCTAGCCTTTAATGTTATTTGTTTTCTTAATCTTAGCAATTCTGACTGGGATGAGATAAAAATCTCAAAGTAGTTTTAATTTGTACTTCTCTGCTTGCAAAGGTGTTGAACTTTTTTTACATATTAGCTATTTTCTTCTTTTGAGAACTCTATTCAGATGTGCTATCTATAGATTAATTAAAGGTCAGTTGATAACTTTGCCTTGCTGAGTATTCTAATACATTATTTAGTTATATCTCTTTGTTATTTATATTTCTGTAAATTTCCTTAGTCAGTAGCATTATGTAGATCTCAGCAATGATCTCAAGTATATTGATATTCATCATTTTATTAAAAAATTGCAATTTTTAGCAAAACAATTAGTATCAAATTGTGCATTGCCTTTATATAGAATGATTATTCTACGTGTTTACTTTTTGAACTTGTGTTACTTGACTTTGCTTTATTTATAGTTCCCTTGGAGACATATATATAAAATTTCAAACCTAGAGCCCCCTTTATGAAAGGCAAGTACTGTATAAATAAACACTATCCCCATTCCCCTGATGTCTTAGCTGGGGTCTTTATTGCTGTAATAAAACACCATGACGAAGGCCATTTATAGAAGTAAGGGTTTATCTGGGGCTTCTGGTTCCAGAGATATAAAAGTGCATCACCATCAGTCACATCAAGGAAGAGTAGCAGCAGACAGACATGGTGACTTGAGCAGGAAGCTGAGAGCTGTGAGTTCACATCTCAAACCACAAACAGGAAGCAGAGAGCTGTAGTGGGTAGCCATTCCAGCTTTGGTCTGGAAGTTCCAACCCCCCTTGAGGTTTTGGTAACTATCATGCCCACAAGGCAGGGCGAAGGGAGGGCCTGAAGACCCGAGATTGGGATGTGCTGCGCTCTCTTGCTGCTGGGAGCCCAGATGCTAGAGGTGGACAGAGGAGAGTTCTCCAGAGAACATCGCCAGACTACTGCTGCGTCTTTCCCAGAACCCTCAACCTACCTATTCCTTCATGTTTAAGTTACGCCATTAAATAAATCTCCTTTTAACTATGTGGAGTGGCCTTAATCATTTCACCAATAGAGAGCAAAGGCTTTTGTAGCCTCCAAGCCTGCCCCCAGTGATGCACTGCCTCCGGTGGTGCACCGCCCCCGGTGGTGCACTGCCTCCAGCAAGGCCATACCTCCTAAGCCTCCCTAAGCAGATCACCAATGGGGACCAACTATTCAAATGCCCAGACTGTGGGGGACATCTCGTTCAGACCCCTATACCTAGGAATATTTTGTATTGGGAATTCTGTCATCTGCAAAAAAGGAGGGGTACTTCCTCCTTTCTGCCCTGTATGTGCTCATTATTGAAGTGGCTAGGATTTCCAGGGTGGGGATAAATGGTAACAGAAAGAGTAGATAATTTTGCTTTTTAAGTCACTGGGTAGGTTTCATTGTAGTGCTAGTGAGTACAATAGTAGCTACAGATTATGGAAGGCCTGCATCAGCTGGAACAACATCTCCTCTATTTCAAGTTCACTAGGATTTTTAGCCAAGAATGGATGTTGATAACATGAAAAAGAGTGGAATTAAAATTTTATTTCACCCCATATTGGAAAATCAACTCAAAGTTGGCTAAAGATTCAAATGTAAAATTTCAGAATGTACAATTGTTATTTTAGAAGAAAAAAAAAGTTTCTTAGCAATGATCTCAAAAACAACAAAAATGTTGGACATGTCCCCAAAAGCACAGGAAGAAAAGCAAAAATAGACAAAGAATTACATCCAACTAAAAAGCTTAAGTATAACAAAAGAAACAACAAAGTAAGGAAAGGTAACCTATGAAATAGGGAATATAATTGTAAATCGTACATTTGATACAGGATTAATGTCTAAAATACACAAGGATCTCAGACAACTCAAGAGTATGAAAACAGCTCAACTAAGAATAGATGGAAGATCTAAAGTGGTAAAACTCAGAAGACAGTCAAATGTTCAAAGATACGCAAAAAATGCTATTTTCCAGGAAATGGGGTCAAAATTAAGATGAGATGCCATCTCAAAATTTTTAGAGTGGTCAAGAAGACAGAAGATGGTAGACCTTGACAAGGGTGTGGAGTAAAAGGAACCCTTATGTACTCTTTGTGAGAATATAAATAAGTAGAGGAAAATCAAAAAATGTAAATGGTGTTATCATATGATCCATCAATTCCTCTTCTGAGTATATATTCAAATAAAATGAAATCGGTGTGGAAGAAGTCTCCACACTCTTATGTTCATGGAAGCATTATTCATAACAGCAAGATATGGAACCAATTAAGAGTCCATCAATAGATAAATAGATAAAGGATGTTGAAGGATGCAATGTAGCTCAGTGGAACAGTTCTTGTGTAGTATGAACAAGACTCTGGGTTTGATCCTCAGTGGCAAAATCAGACAGACAAGCAAAAAGAGTAAGATAAAGAAAAAGGGTAGATGCCATACACATATACTCAGGCTCAAGGAGAAAAGCCCATCATTTATAACCATGTAGACAAACCTGAAGAACAAGAACAATAAAACTAGAGCTCTAAGAGGTAAAGTGCAAAACAGTGGTTACCAGGACTAAATGAGGCTAAAGGGAGTTTTAAGTTTCAGTTATAGAGCAGGACCAAGTTCTGAATCAGATCCAGCATGTTGACCATAGTCAGCACTTACATACTGTGTAGTAGAATTTTTTGTAGTTGAAAGTATGGGGCTGGAGGCTAGGGGGTAGGGAAAGAAGTGGGTAGTGGGTAGGTTAATTAAAATTAAGGATATTTGGAAACTATCCTTAGAGTTAAAATTAAGCTCTTTGGAAACCCATTAGTTAGTAATTTATTTTCAAAATACAACCTTAAAAGAAATAGTTTGGGCAGAATTGCCCTACATAGGTTAACAGTTTCACTCCCAGAAAACATGGGTCATTTCATGAACATATCAGTGTAAGACATGGGAGAATTCCCTGTGGGTTGTTGGTCAGGGAGATCCAACAGGTCTTCAAAACAGTAGGCTGTGGCTATTGCCCTTGGTCACTCACCATAAATACATTGTAAGACCTTATTGCTGAAGATATCACACATTTTGGCTTCAGGGAATAAAGTAATCCATCTTAAACTGATTAAGCAGCTTCCTCCCTTCTGGCTAGCTTTCATAGTTCCAGAAAGTGCTATGCAGGCTCCTGGGGAAGAAAGGCATCAATCATTTTGCCCACCCCTGGACTCTGCATACTGCAATACTGACAGAAAGGATGTGTCCCATGGTGTGATAGTGGCATAACTGCTAGAGAGTAATAAACTGTTTTCAGATTAGATTTGAGACATGCTCCACAGGAGGTAATCTCATGCCTGATGCTGTAATCCTAGGCAAAAGCCCATGACTAGGTTATAGACCCATAAAACCTGCCATTGTTATTTAGTAAATGGTCATGCTCTTGGGGTGCTTGTAGGCCATAGTTACCCTGATACTCAAACCACATAAAGACTCAACAAAGAAAGAATTACAGGCCAATTTCCCTTATGAACATAGATGTAAAAATACTCAATAAAATACTTGCAAACTAAACCCAAGAACACATAAAAAAAAAAAAAAAAGGTCATCCACCATGAACAAGTAGGCTTCACCCCAGAGATGCAGGGATGGTTCAATACACAGAAATCAGTAAATATAATTCAACTTAAACAGACTGAAAGAAAAAACAAACAAACAAAACAAAACAAAAAACCCAGCATGATCATCTCATTAGATGTAGAAAAGGCCTTTGACAAAATCCAACACTCATTCATGATAAAAATCCTGGAGAATACAAGGAATATACCTAAACATAAAAAGGAAAGTTACAGCAAGCCTATAGCCAACATTAAATTAAATAGAGAAAATACAAAGCAATTCCACTAGTGCTTGTCAAATTGGATGCCTGCATTTAGAAGAATGTAAATAGATCCACATTTATCACCCTGCATAAAACTCAAGTCCAAGTGGATCAAAAACCTCAACAATAAAACAAGATACACTAAACCTGATAGAAGAGAAAGCAGAGAACAGTTTTGAGCACATTGGCACAGAAGAACAGAACACTGATGGTGCAGGCACTAAGATTGACAATAAATGGGACCCCATGAAAGGGAAAAACCTTCTGTAAGGCAAAGGACACCATCATTAGGACAAAATGGCAGTCCACAGAATGGAAAAAGATTTTCACCAACTCCACATCTGACAGAGGGCTAATATCCAAAATATATAAGAAACTCCAGAAACTAGACATCAACAAGACAAATAATCCAATTAAAATGGGGTGCAGATCTAAACAGAGAATTCTCAACAAAGGAATCTCAAATGGCTGAGAAACACTTAAAGAAACATTCAACATCTTTAGCTGTCAGGGAAATGCAAATCAAAACTACTTTGAGATTTTATCTTACATCTGTCAGAATGGCTAATATCAGTAACTCAAGTGACAGCTCATGCTAGCAAGGATGGGACTACCCTTCCATTGCTAGTGTAAGTGCAAACCACTATGGAAAGAAATATGGCAGTTCCACAGAAAATTTAAAATCAATGTACCTCAAGACACAGCTATACCACTCTTGGGCATATACTTAAAGGATACTCTCCATTCTACCACAAGAACATTTTTTCCAACCATGTTTATTATGGTTTTATTCATAATAGCCAGAAACTGGATATAACCCAGAAGTTCCTCAACAGAAGAATGGATGAAGAAAATGTGGTACATTTACACAATGGAGTTTATGCAGCTGTTAAAAACAATGACATCAGGAGATTTGAAGGCAAATTGATGGAACTAGAAAAAACCATCCTGAGTGATATAACCCAGACTCTGAAAAGCAAATATGGTATGTATTGACCTGTATGTTGGCATTAGCCATTAAGTAAATGATAACCAAGCTACAATCCATAGACTCAAAGAGGTTAGGTAAAGAGGAGGGGCCTTGGGGAGATGCACGGCTCTCCCTGGGAAGGGGAAATAGATTTCATGGTTGGACTGGGGGTGGGTGGAGATAGAAGCAGGAAGGATCGGGTGGGGTTGGGGGAGATGGGGTGGAGGGAGAGAGTGCAGGGCAAGACAGCTGGAATGGGGGGGGACATTTGGAGGGGTGTGGAAACTTCCTGGAATCTATGAGGGTGATCCTAGTGAGGACCCTAGTAATGGGGGATATAGACCTCAAGTGGTCCTCTCTTGTAGCCAGGCAAGGCTTCTAGTAGTGGCACTGTGTTGCATTCAGTTGAGTTATTGGCTAAAGGAGTCCTGTGGAATCCCCCAAAGAACCCAAGATGATGCTAGGACAGAGGACTGCTCTCTGCAAACTTACAGTGAGACCCCATTGCTGAGGACAACATCCACACAGCTCATTGAACATGGAGAGGTTGAGATGGTGCCTGCATGGAGTCTTCATCCCTACATTCTAGTCTCTTTGGTACAGGAAGGTACATTGCAGGCTACCAAAAGAGAAACATGGACACTAATCCAACCACAAAACCTTTGACCAACAATCTGCTTACAAGATGTGCTAGGGCAATGGTGTCACAAAATTTGTGGGAGCGGTCAATCAATAACTGGTTTAACTTAAGGCCCACTCCTCAAAAGGGAGCCCATGCCCTACACTGCCTGGATAGCCAGGAACCAGAGACTGAATGACCCAGAGACCTAGGCTGGAACCAAACAGGACTGATCTAAAAAAAAAAAAGTCAATGAAATGATTCCTAATGATATTCTGCTATACTCATAGATGAGTGCCTTGTCCAGTCATTACCAGAGAGGCTTTCTCTGGCTGCAAATGGGAACAGATACAGAGACCCACAGCCAGAAATTATTCATAGAGAGTCTAAATTGGAAGTCTCCATTGGATCCTTCCCCTAGGAGCTTGAAGAATTCCATGGAAGAGGGCCCCTGGAAAGATCATAGGAGTCAGAGGGATGGAGGACACCAGAAGCACATGGTCCCCTGAATCAACTAAGCAGGATACATACAGGCTCACAGAGACTGAAGCGGCAAGCACGGGGCCTGCATGGGTCGGCACCGGGTCTTCTATGTATATATTGTGGCTATTAGCTTAGAGTTTTTGTGGGACTCCTAACTGTGGAAGCAGGTTTGTCTGACTCTAAGCCTGCTCTGGGATGCTTTTCCTCCTCTTGGGTTACCTAGTCCAGCTTCAGTGTGAGGGCTTTTGCCTTGTCTTATTGTATCCTGTTTTGTTGTGTTTGGTTGTTGTCTCTTGGAAGTTGGCTGTTTTCTGAAGAAGAAACGGAGAGGAATTAGGATCTAAGGGAAAGGGAGGTTGGATGAGCTGGAAGGAGTGGAAGAAACTGTGGTTGGGTGTGTTGTGTGAGACAAGAACCTATTTTCAATTTTAAAAAAAAGCTTGTTCTAAGTCTCAGATGATTCTTTAAATTCATACTTTTGAACAGTGTTGAACCTGTTAAGTTGTTGAGAACTCATGGACAAGGATTGGCTGTATTTTTCATTTTGAAAGTGACATGAGCTTTTTGTGGGCCACAGTGGGATTTTATTATCTAGAGTGAGGTATTTGAGTGTCAAATTGACAAGGGGTAGTAGACTTGTGGCCGTTAATCTTCATTGTCATATTTGACTATATTTGTTCCCATCTAGGTTAGTGTGCAAACCTTTGAATGTGTAGGCCAGGGTGTTTCCAGAGAAGATTAAGTGATGGGGGAGTACCACCTGCTGGGCTGGGTGCCTAGATGAAATAAAAAGAGAAGAAAGAGAAAGCCAGTGGAGTCCTGGTGCTTTTACTCTCTCGGCTTCCTGGCGCACCATCATGTGAACTGCACTGCTCTGAGGGATGTTCTCATCATGAAGGACTGGACTCCCGTGAAGTGGGAGCCGAGATTAGCTCCTCCTTGAGTCTGTCCAGTATCCTGTTGACAATCACAATAAAATTAACTAACAGCATGCTCGCTTTCCTGCCTATTATAAAGAAAGGAGTATCTGAGACTCCACCTGCATTTGTATATTAGCCTGTTCCTCCTCTCGTGTCTGTAGCTTTCCATGTTTATGACTTAAAGTGTAGTTATTACTGATTCTTTTCCCCCTGATATTTTCTTTAGCTGTGAAATTTGTATCAGCTAGTGATACAGCCACTACATGTATCTATGATTGTATTTTTATGTCTCTATATTAACTTACCCTCATCGTTACATTTGAAATAACCGTTTCATAGATGGCATCAATTTGATTTGTGGTGACATTTCCCCTTAACCCATTCTTTAGCATGTTTAGAACAAAAACACTTAATGCAATTATCAAGTTTGCACTTCCTCTTGGAGCTGTCATTTTTATTACTCTGTCTTCCACATATGTGGTTTTCACACTTCTGTTTCTCCCTTCCCAGCTTACTTGGGGTTGTTCTACCATTTTAATGTGCTAAATCATACAATAAATTCTATTTAATTTTTGAGGCCCTGCCATGACCTTGTTATTGTTTGTTATTGTCTGTCTTTTTCATCATAGCCATTCTGGAAATGGTATCTCATGATTTTGACTTATCTTAGTCACTTTTCTGTACAGTTTTTCTGGAAAGATGTCCCACACAGAATAGCAAAATTTGTAAGCTGAATTATTAATGGAATAATTGTCTTATTAATTTCATTACCAGGTTGATTATTGAAAGTATGTAGGAAAACATTATCCTCTTTGATACTTATTATTATCCTGTCATTTCTTTATCATACTTATTACTTCTAATAATGATTTAATGACTTTTCCTGGATTTTTCTGTATTAGGATCATGTCTTCTGCACATAGGTATTGGTGAGCATCTTTAAGTGTGAATGCCTTTTCTATTTCCCGCCTCAGTGCTCAGGTTAGGATTTCCATCCCAGTGCTGATTAGATGTGGGGAAAGCAGACATCCTTACATTGTTCCTGGTCTTAACAGGAAGGCATCTAGTCTCTTGTCATTAAGTATGATGTGGGTTCTTGTGGGTATCCTTTATCAATTGAGGAAGGCCTCCTCTATCCCTAATTTGTGGATGTTTTAATCATTTTAAAATGGGTTAGTTTTGTTAAACGCTTCATATGCATATGTTAAAGTGATCACATCACTTATTTTTATTCTGTTGATACTTAATTTAATTTCACATATTAAGCCAAACCTGGTTCTCTGAGTAAAACTCCATGTGTTAATATATATTCCCTTTTCATAACATGTTGTTTTAGATGATTGATGTTATTCTTAAATATTTTCTTGAAGATTTTCCCACTTACATTAATGAACAATATTAATCCAGAGTTCTTTTTTTTATGTCTTTGTTCTGATTATGTAATCATGGTAAACGTGGCCTCCGAAAATTAGTCTGGATTTGTTCCCTTGTTTTCTATTTTTTCAAGAGTGTTTGAAAAATTATGAATATTAACTTCTGAATACTCAGTAAACATTAATAGTTAAGACATTTCTTCTGGGATTTTTACTGTGGATAATTTCCTTTTTTGAAGTTTTTTTTATGATTTAACAAGATATTTATAAAACGAATAAAAATTGTCAGCTATAAGAGGTGAAGAGCATGTAAAAAGGAAAGTGCATAGTGCAGGGGTTGGAGAATTTTGGTTTGTTAGTGAACACAGCACTAAGCTGGGCAGTTAGCTCACAAGCAAAGAATTAGCTTTGGTATACTCAAGATCCTGGTTTTGGCTGACAGAAAATAAGCAGTAAGCAAATGAATAAATACATAACTGGTATTGTATTCCCCCAAATATTGTGCATGCTAATAAACTTATCTGGGGTCAGAGACAGAGCAGCCACAATATTAAACATAGAGGATAGGCAGTGGTAGCACACGCCTTTAATCCTAGCATTCTAGAGGCAGAAATCCATGAGTTTAAGGATACAGCCAAGCATGGTGACTCACGCCTTTAATCCCAGAAAGCAAGCTTTTAATCCCAGGGAGTGCTGGTAGAAAGCAGAAAGGTAGATAATGTGTGAGGACCAGAAACTAGAGGCATTTTGGCCTGGTTAAGCATTCAGGCTTTTGAGCAGCAGTTCAGCTGAGACCCATTCTGGATGAGGACTCAGAGGCCTCCAGTCTGAGGAAACAAGACCAGTGGAGGAAACAAGACCAGCGGAGGATCTGGCGAGGTGAGGTAACTGTGGCTTGTTCGGGCTCTCTGACCTTCCAGTGTTCACCCCAATAACTGGCCTCAAGTTTTATTTTTTTAATAAGAACTTTTAAGATTCTTGCTACAATTACCTGTGTGTGGACCGTCTATGAGACAACTCTTTCAATAATTCCAGTGTTACAGATTTACCTAAGAACAAGGCGACCTTACTTAGTCAAATGCCACTTAAACTTCTATTTAAAAAAAACAAACAAAAACAAAAACAAAAACAAACACACACACAAGCAAGCCGGGCGGTGGTGGCGCATGCCTTTAATCCCAGCACTCAGGAGGCAGAGGCAGGCGGATCTCTGTGAGTTCGAGGCCAGCCTAGTCTACAGAGTGAGCTCCAGGAAAGGCACAAAGCTACACAGAGAAACCCTGTCTCGAAAAAACAAAAAACAAAAAACAAAAAAACAAAAAAACAAGCAAAGGCCATATTTGCTGATGATGATGCAATTGAATGCAAACTTTTTTTTTTTTTAAGATTTACTGTTTTTTTACTGATTTACTGTTGTGTAATGTTGAAGGTTCCTCTTCCAACCTTTCCTGGGCTCCTTCCAGCTGTTAGACATTACCAAGTTCTGGGCAGTCACTGTTTCTCAGCAGAGCCAGCATGTACAAACTCCTTCCAGGTGATTCTCATCTGTGTTGTCTCTCTAAAAAAAAAAAAAAAATCCACCCCCACTCTGAATTTAAAGATCATATGTATATGTGTATTTTACAGTACACCTTTGCTTACAGCCCTTTTGAAGACCACTTTGTAGTTGTGTGCTTATTTTACCAGTTGGTTTTGGCCATTTCTTGGGCTTTGTTATTTATCAAGCCTTGATTCCAGGCAGCTGGGGATTGGATGAGGAAAAACCAAGACCTGCACACTCTGTAAGGAATGCCGTGGAGCTGAGATGTGGGGCAGTTGGTCTGGAGTAGTCTGTGCTACTGCTTCTCCCTTTACAGACCTGGGAGAGGCTAGCAGCAGGATGGTCCCGCCTCAAGCACAGCAAACTGCACCTTTCCCAGGGAATCTTCATAGATTCCATCCGGTGTGTGTTGTTTGCCCTTACAATCATTTCTACATCCTTCAAATGGTTGGTGTTTTGCAGATGACTTTCCCTCGTCTCTACACTTTATTTTCAGAAGTCAATCTATAGTGCACTTAAACTTACGGTATACAGTACCCGTAGAAGGTACAAAATGAGTCCATCTTTGCTGTATACTTTCAAGTGCCAGTTTTTCTCGAGTTTCCCTCTGTTCAGCACTGCAGACTTTCCTTAGTGCTTCAAGTTTTCAGATCTAGCAGAATCAGAAATGCAATTTTGTTTGTGGTAAGATCTAGAGTTCCCATTCCAAGCTCTCAAGCCACCTGTAATTTTTATCTAAGTTTACAATGAAGAGAATGTGTTTTTCCACCACTGTGTTCTTCCACTCTTGTTGTCTGTGGGTTAGTTGGAGTCAGAAGAGGTTAGGAATGGGAAGTCAGGAAGAGGAAGTTGACTGCATTCTGGAATCCAAAGGAAGCCTCCAAAGGAAGTCCCAGAAGACTCGCCCTTTGCTCTGCAACTGGTTTGTTATGAGGTGATCATCTTTTGCTGAAACCTGGCTGGTCTTAAGAAAAAGAGTCAGCAAGTGATTAATCAAACACAGTGAGGCTGGTCCCAACACAGGAAGCCACAAAATGATGAGAGCCCCTCTCCCCTCAGGGCGGGTGCCCAAAGAAAGGAAAGCAATAGGGTGTGCCTTCCAATCTTCCAGATCTTGGCTTGCAAGGCCCTCCAAGATTTCTTAAGAGTTGATAAGAGCCCTTCAGCCAAATGACTCAGAAATGATTCTTTAAACTTGAATTCAGAGAGGGAGGAGATTCAACAAAAAAACAAAACTACTTAAATGCTTGGGGCTGAAAAGATACAATCAGTAAAGTGCTTGAAATGAAGGCCAGAACTGTGCTCCTATGGGAAATGGAATTGCTTGGAGACAGTGCCACACTTGTGAGGCATTATTTGGCCTCTGGGTATTTTTGTGAGGGATTATGCTGAATAGGTTCACTGAAGTGGGAAGACCCACACTGAAAGTGGGTGCCACCATTCCCTTGGCTTGGGTCCTGGGCTCTACAAAAAGGAGAAAAGAGCTAAGCACAAGCATTTGTCTGTCACTCTCTGCTTCCTGACCATGAGTAGGATATGGTCAGAAGCCTTGACTTCCCTGCCCTGATGGACTGTATCCTTGAACTGTGATCTGAAATAAACCCTTTCTCTCCAGAGTTGATTTGCCAAGATATTTTATCATAGCAACATGAAAGAAACCAAGACAGAATCCTTAGCACCCACATGAAAACCCAGGCGTTGTGACAGGGGTCCTTTAATCCATTCCTGGGAAGCTGGAGACAAGAGGATCCTGTCTGGGGCTTGCTAGCCAGCCAGATAGCTGAGTGAGCAGCTTTAGACTGAGAGAGAGAGAGAGAGACAGAGAGACAGAGAGAGAGAGAGAGAGAGAGAGAGAGAGAGAGAGAGAGAGAGAGAGAGAGAGAGAGAGAGCCCATCTCAAAAAACCAAAGGGTGAGAAGTGATTGAGGAAGACCATCAACATCAACTCCTGGCCTCCACATGCAAGTACACACATGCATACACACAAATGCACACACAACCCAAGACTTAAAAAAAAAAAAAAACAACCACTTGCATGCTTCAGTTTACAAAACCTATTAAGATTTTTACCTCCATATCAGGAGAGTGGTGCAGGTCTAGGATCTGAGCACTTGGAGGCTGCACTAGGAAGACGGAGAGTTCCTGGCTAGATTGAGCTATACAACAAAACCCTACCTCAAAAACAAACAAACAAAAATTACCTCCAGATAGAACTGTTCCTCAAAAGGAGTTTGTAAAAAGGGCTCTGTGGCGAGTACATCCCCCCGGTGGGAGGAAGAATCACTGTTGATTCAGACTTGGTATAACACTCATTTATTCACACAATAAGATTACAAGCAATATTTATCCCGTCTTCCAAGTGGAAGCGGGAGTACCTCTCCAGGTGTATAGGTCTGGACTCGTCACGTCTGTTCCTCTGGATCTTGGGTCAGCCTTCCTGTGGTCAACCTCGTCTGCGCTGAGGACAGGATCTCATGTCTCTGGCAGAGGAAAAGTCGTCTCACTCGAGGGTCTGATGAGCTCTGTTGGTCATGTCGGAGGCTTCATCTTTTAAACCCCTTGCTGGGTAGGTTTCTAGTCTTACCCCTACTCCCACGCATAGCTTATCACTACTCCATTCGTGGTTTATTTCTGCCATTCTATTGCTTACCACTCCTGACCAGGGTTGTTCACCCTAGGTCTTACATGTGCCTTACAGGCTCTCAGAGCATTTTATTCATAGGTAGTAATACTATTGTGCAGGCCATTCTTCAGCCCCGAGAGCATTCTTCAGCATCCCCCGCCCCAGAAGTCATGTCATCTAGACGCATCACCAGATTCCAGCATCTTGCAGCTGCTTTCCCAATAGATTTGGTCAATAGTCTCCATTAACATGAAACGAGGCCCTAGGAAGACAGATACGGGGAGGCTGCGCTCTAAACCCCACCTTCCTATACCACTCACCGTCTCTCTGGAAGCAGTCACCTCTCAGTATTGGCCTTCTCCTCCAAAGCTCCCATCCTATAAAACTTGGTAATCTATTCTTGCTTGTTGCTGACATTAATTCTCTTATCCTTCCATTTCTAAGGGTTCTCTTTGTAGCCCATCACCCTTGTCAAAACCCTCATCACCCCTATTTTTTTTTTCCACTTTGAAGACTAGTTTTTCTCAGCTGGTATCTATGGCCGTGTGACTCAGAGCCTATTCATGGAAACAAAGCAGTTCCTTGGCTGAGGGAAAGAAACAGCCAGAGCTCTTGACCCCATCCCTTTCTTTAACCTTAAACTAATAATGTGACATCTGGAGTTATAGTAGTTATATTGTGACCATGGGCCAACACACCCACGGTTGTTAAATAATGTTTCTATATAGCAAATAAGATACCCAATTAAATTTGAATTTCTGATACATCGATTATAAATTTGAAGCATCCATGTCTTACTTAGGGTTTCTATTGCTGTGACAAAACAAAGGGTTTATTTGGCTTGCACTTCCTGATCATAGTCCATCATTGTAGGAAGTCAGAACCAGAACTCAAGCAGGGCTAGAACCTGGAGGCAGGAGCTGATACAGAAGCCACGGAGGGGAGCTGCTTACTGGCGTGCTCCCCCAGCCCACTCAAGCTGCTTTCTATAGAACCCAGGACCACCAGCCGAGGGATGGCGCCACCCACCATGGGCTGGTCCCTCCCTCATTGATCACTAATAAAGAAAATGCCTTAGAGCTGGATCAAATGGAGGCATTTCCTCAGCTGAGACTCCTTCCTCTCTGATGACTCTAGCTTATATTAACACAAAACCAGACAGTAAAACTGACCCCCTCCATCCTGGGCCTTCAACTGCCACTGAGGCTGCACCTTCACCAATGGCCTCTCCTGGTCCCTCACAGTGCCAAGCCTCAGCTGCTCTCCATGACCCCTTCATGCCTTCAAAACCAGTACCACCTGGGTGACTCTTACACATTATTACCAAGTCTGGCTGCCAACAGGAGGTACAACCTTGGCCACCTCTGAACACAGCTTCTCTGTGCTCTCAGGAAACACATTCCAGAAAATTTCACCTCAATGATGCTCTTCTTAATCACTACTAATTCTTAGCTCTAGCTTAGCCGACCAGCATCAACTATCCCAGCAAAACCAAGTTTTGCTTTAATAGTTCTGGTATCTTGTTAATCACAGCTGATTCTTTAGCGCCAGCTAACCAGAACCACAGATTCTTAATTCAAAATAACAAATGTCCCCAATGAGTCTTTAAACTTCTCTCTGAAACTTCACAAGCCAGGCCTCATCTTCTGCATCTTAACATCTCTTAACATTCTAATCTTCCAAGTTACTAAAGAATATCCCACAGAGCTCTTAACACTCAATGGCTTTTCTAGTTCAAAGTTTCAAAATCCTTTCACGATCCTCCCTAAAACATGGTCTGGTCTGTCTCAGCAACACCCCACCACACTGGTACCAATCTCTGTCTTAGTTGGGGTTTCTATTGCTGTGAAGAGACACGATGACCATGGCACCTCTTATAAAGGAGAACATTTCATTGTGGTGGCTCACTCACTCACAGTTCAGAGGTTCAGTCCATTATCATCATGACAGGGAGCATGGTGGTGTGCAGGCAGACATGGTGCTGGAGAGCTAGTGGAGGGTTCTACACCTTGCAGGCAACAGGAAATTACATGTCACTGGACATGGCTTGAGCATATATGAGACCTCAAAGCCTGCCTCCACAGTGACACTTCCTCCAACAAGACCACACCTACTTCAACAAGGCCACACTTCCTAATAGTGCCACTCTCTTTGGGGGCCATTTTCTTTCAAACCACCACAATTAGTTTGTGCCAAATGTTTTTATAGTGTATATTTTAAAAGCATAACATGTATGCTAGTTACATTGTGAACAAAAGCCAACATATTAAAAGCAAAATAAAAAGTTTCATTGTACTTTATACTGAGTGCCACAAACTCTTTAAAAATAACCCCTGGTGGGGCTGAAGAGATGGCTCAGGGATTGAGAGCACTGGCTGCTCTTCTAGAGGTCCTGAGTTCAATTCCCATCAACCACATGGTGGCTCACAACCATCTAAAGTGGGATCTGATGCCCTCTTCTGACATAAAGGTGTACATGCAGACAGAGCACTCAGACAAAACAAAATGAATAAATCTTTTAAAAAGATATATGCCCTGGTTGTGTTATTAGCTATATTAAATATGGAATGGATACAATAATGTTTATAAAGTGTGCATGTCAAAAGGAAAACAATAGGCTGACGACCTACCAAACACCTGAGTCTAAGACAACCTTTGCACACGGCTATGTTTAACTTTCCTTTTCCTCCCAAATAGTTCCCTGGTTTTGTTCAGCCCTGTCTGCTGCGCAAGTCTAGGAACTGAAGCAAGGCCTTTGCTGCCCTTCAGGAGAGTGGGCTCGGCGTCCCTCTGCCGCCTTACCAAGCCCTGGGCTGAGCGATACAAGTTCAAAACGAGAAGGCACTCTTTCTTGATACTCAAGGGTCGCCACCAAGGCAGAGAAGTCGATCTTTTCAGACCTAGTCGGGTTTCTGGATAGACAAAGGTACAAGACACAAACCGCAGTCAAAGACGCCTTGCAGTTAAGGTTAGACTGTGGGTCTCTGGGCATTTTCAGAGAAGCAACCTCAACCTCCAGATTTTCTAAGGACTTCCTCTGCCTTTCCCCCCACTCAGCCGCAGGCTGTGAGGCACACCCCTGCCCAAGCCTCCCTCCTGAGATTCTGCATATGCTTTCCTGCTAAACGACTCTTTCCCTGGTTATCTCCTCACGGGATGCATCTGCTGGGTGCCTAGCATCCTCAGCTCCGCTTTCATCTCTTCGTGTCTCAACACATTGTTTCCTCCGGTCCTGATGGCAGTGTGGAAGGGAGCCATCCCACCCGGCCGCGCTTTGGGATTGGCAGCGAATGAATGATTGGCAGCGGGCATCTCTGTCAGAGCTTTGGCATGCCGCAGAGTGGGAGCCCCGTGCTAATGAATGCCATCTACACCTACCAGATGTGCCACTGGGTGACATGCCAGGTCTTTTACATAATGCCATTCTGCCGGACACGAGACAGCTGGGGGTGGGGGGTGTCTTTTAATGCCTTGGGGTAGGAATGGGTCTGTCTTCTCTTTATTTCATTTTTTTTTTTAATTCAGAATTACCCTTCACTGTCCATAAGCCCCATCCGCTCCCATTGTGTTACTGTAAGACTATAAACCTGACGATGTCTAAGAGACAGCTCTAAACTGGAGAGACTTGAGTTCACGGAATGTGTCCCCTGGCCTCCTGCACACCATCGCCTGTCTTCTACTTCCTCGAGTTTGCTGTCGGCTGGCATCGCTAGAGAAACCTCTTAGAAGTGTATAGAAGAAACTGAAAGCGCCTAGGAGATCTGAAATGAGGGGAGCGGAGAGGAGACGCCACACTTCCCACCCCCACCCCATCCCCCACCCCCATGTTAAATGTGCACTGAGCTTCTTACGCTTCGGCGGCCCCTTCGGTTCTTCCCTCTGCCGCCACCACCCTTGGGAAACTAAAGACCATTTTCCCCAAGGAAGATACCTTGATACCTTGCCCAGCGTCTGTCTCAAGTTCTGGATAAAGTGTGGAGGTGTCCAAGAGACACGTCTTTTGAGGGGAGGGGATGTTTCCTCGAGTAGGATGGACGATGTTGGGAGGCAAGGGAAACTAGAGATTTTAGACCAACAGCGGATCTCTATCTGGGGGGTGAGGGTCTCCACCCTAGAAGCAGAACCGCTGAGCTCACGGGATGCTAGATTGTCCGCAACGCTTCCGCCACATCTACCCCAGGGGGGATGCCCCGAATCTGGGCTACCTGAGGAGGGCCGAGCTCGGATCCTCCCAGGAGCCATACCTTCCCCATACACGCCCTCCCACGACCGCTACCAGCTCTGAGGCCACAAGGCGCCGCTGCCAGCCAGGCGCTGCTCCCACGCGCGGGCCGCTGCCCTTGGCCTCGGGTCCCGCAGGCAGGGCCGGTCCCTAGCCCCCGCGCCCCGCCCGCCGCCGGGCTCCAGATGGCCGCTCCTTGCGCTCGGCTGGCGAGCCCCCCGACACCGCCCCGCAGCAGCCGGCAGTCGCTCCCTCCCAGCTGCTGCTGAAGAGCCCAGCCCAGACCCGAGAGCCTCGGCGGGGATCCGGGCGGGACCACGGTGTGCCGGAGCGCGGGACTTGAGAAGTCCGCTGGCCGGGACTGAGCGCCCCGCATTCCGCAGGTAAGAAGCCCGGGTGCGCACTGGGACGCGGGCCCCAGCCTGCCCCAGGCGACCACCCGCGCTCTCCCTTGACCTTCCTCCTCCCCACCCCCGCCCCCACCCAACATCCAGCGAGTCGAGGGCGGGGCTCCGGCTGGACCACCCAGGGGACAGCCCAGAGCCGCTGCACAGCAGCCAGGAGAGGGCGCCCAGCACCCAGAACCCGCTCGGGAGTCAGACTGTGTCCAGGCGCCGCGCCCCGCGCAGCCGAAAGCCGCTTCGGCCCTGGAAGGACGCCCCCTTCCGCCCGAGAGTGGTAATGCCCACCACCTGGAGAGACATCCCACTTTTCCAGTTTTCTTCTCTTCTCACTGTCCTTCACTCGCTTTCCATACTCCTCTCCTCCCCTCCCCTCTCCTCCCCTCTCCTCTCCTTCCCTCTCCTCTCCTCCCCTCCTCTCTCTCTTTCCCTCTCCTCTCCTCTCCTCTTCTCCCCTACCCATCCCAATTCCTCTCCTCCCCAACTCCTTCCCTCCCCAACTCATCTCCTCCCCTACTCTCTCCTCTGTTCCCCTCTCCTCTCCTCCCCTCCTCTCTCCTCTCTTCCCCTCTTCCCCTCTCCTCTCCTCTCTTCCCCTTTCCTGTCCTTTCCTCCCTTCTTCCCTTCCCTTCCCCTCCCCTCCCCTCCGCTCCTCTCTCCTCCCTTCCCCTCTCCTCTCCTCTTCTCCCCTTCCCATCCCAATTCCTCTCCTCCCCAACTCCTTCCCTCCCCAACCCCTATCATCCCCTCCCCTCTCCTCTCCTCCCCAACTCCTCTCCTTCCTCCTCTTCTCCCCCACCCCACCCCCACCCCCGGTTCTCTTTCTGCTCTCGCCTCCACCCTAACATTTCGGTAATTTGCATTTCGGTAATGTTCCCCATTCACTCCGTACGGTGGCTTAGGAAGATTTTGTCCGCCCTGGGAGGTGATGTGCAGGGTGATGGGTTTCCTGCCCAGACTTGTTGCTCTGTACGGTGCCTCCAACCAGCCGGGAGTATGACAACCCGAGAAGTTGGGGTTGGTCCTCTGGTGACGATGAGAGAAATGGAGTGTTTGACTTGGGAGTGTGTGTTATAGTGGGGAGCCGCGCATCTTCAGAATGCGGAGCTCCGGTTTCCTCTTGCTGGACAACAATACGTGAAGTTTAGTCTCCCAGAACTGAGCTCCTTCTTCCCAACACACTCAGGACGTCCCACAGAGTCCTCCCTTTACGAAGGCACCCCGAAGACCTAAATTTGACCTCCCAGACCAGTCTTCTCTGTTTCTACCAAAGCTGGGGCTGGGGGTAGGGATGGAGAAAACGCACTAACGGCCGCGGTGCCTCGCCCCTGCGCGCCCATCTGACGTCCCCTCTAATCCCCAAGTGTCCCGGCGCGTGCCCACAGTGCCCTCGGGGCCGCTGCGCCCCAGCCGCGGGGCTTTAGACCCCGGGAACAGGTTCCATAAGCTCTCAGAATAAATCCCCTCGGAAACATTAATCACAACGACCAGCGAGTGCAAATTGTGAGCCCGCGCGGTGTCTGCCTTTTAATCCTGAGCATAATTCTGAAAAGCAGCACAGGACAAGCGCTCTGTTGATCCCTTACATGAGTCCGTGCTATCTCTGACCTATGGACGTGCTTTTCTGAAATTCCACGAAGCCTTGGCCAAGGTAAAGGAATGTGAAAGGGCCAAAAAGAAGCAGTGAGAGGAGAAAAACGGGACACTGGGATGCACGTTCATTATTGTGGTATAACCTTAGTCAGGAGTCCAGAAACTGGACGGGACGGTCGGCACTGCGGTGGGGGTAGGGAAGCGGTTGGATGGACGGAGGCGCTGAGGTAGGTTAGGAGCTCGAGTTGAAACCCAGCTCTTTCCCTTCCAGGCTTCGAACCCACGTGACCTCGCCGAGGTCCGGTCCCCTTGTTTGGGTCAGCTTGCAAGAATCAGGGTTTGCCCCTCTGGGGCTTGTTGCTCGCTCTTGAGATTTCACTACCATGTCGTTCAATTAATCATATTTCACTTCTCCCATTTTATTCAAAACCGTCTTCCAGGTCCCTCATAATCGTAATTTGCGCCATTGCCTTTTATCTTTGATTAATTAGGAAGCTGAAAATGATAATGGAGGGTTGGACCAATAAATTAGCTTTAGGAACAGACAGACCGACACCCGGAGTTGCTGTGTGGGTGGGCGCTACAGCAGGGGGGGTGGCGGCCGCCAGGGTGAGAAATACACTCGCTAGGCGCGAAATGCGCGGGCTAGGATCACTCTGGGTCCTGAGTACTGAAAGACCCCTCCTGCAGTTTGAGGCTGCTCTTGGAGAGAAGCAAGTGAGGGCGGGGCTTCCCCTTTCTTTTTGAGGCTACGCTAACTAGAGTCCAGATCTAGTCTTCCCTGTTGAGCACATTTCTCTAACCTAGAGCTAGGAAGTTCTCATTGGCTTTTGCACCCTTTCCTTTTTCCCTTACTGGCTGAGAGAGAGGAGAGGGGAGAGGGGAGAGGGGAGAGGGGAGAGGGGAGAGGGGAGAGGCGAGAGAGAGAGAGAGAGAGAGAGAGAGAGAGAGAGAGAGAGAGAGAGAGAGAGAGAGAGAGAGAGAGAGAGAGAGAGAGAGAGAGAGAGAGAGAGAGAGATTGAGAGTCAAAAAATCAGCCCCGTGGCTCCCAGGCCCTAGAGGCAAGGCCCATTGCGTCCCTTTTCTCCTTCCGTGAAATCGCTCACGCCTCCAGACGGCTGAATGAGAGAGCACTTTGCCGCTCTTCAAGGCTTCACCCCAGCCTCTTTAGCTTTCAATTGAAAACCAATTAAAGGTTTCTATAAATCTGTTAGCTCCCCTTTTATCTGGGGACCCCTGATGCATGCGATATTGCCCTTTGGATGCCTCTTCCGTGTTTTGTTTTACAATTGTTGTATCAATATAATGCAGCCTTTCTTCTCCTGTCTCTATAGATACAGATACACAAGGAGAACCAGAGCTATTCAGGCTCATTTGTCCAGGAGCCTAGCAGCGCTCCCTTTCTCTGCGGCTGCTTTCCCTGCTTCGGTAGCAGCAGCAGTTATGGTAGAAGCAGATGGCTGCTGATTGGGGGAGCTTTGTGGCTCTAATGCTGAATACTTTATGGAAAAGGACTTTATCATGCTTGGTTGGGCAGAGGAACAAGGGGGTGAGATTTATGGCTAGGAAAAATAAATCTTTTTCCAAGTTGTGGCTCCTTCTCACCCGTGTCTCCTCTGCCCCCCGGGGTCAAGCACTAAGGAGCTGGTTTGATTTGATTTGATTCGCCCTTTCTGCTAACAGCATTTTTTAAGTCGGGATCTGCGTGGAGAGCGCACCGAGAGTCAGAAGTTTATGAAATACCCCCACCTTGCTGGTGCTGCCTCAGCATCTTCTGACCGCAGGGTGAAGAACGGAAGGACATGGTCTCAAGTGCTGTTGGAGGCCATGCTTTCCTGAATGTCTTGCTGAGTGGGACATCATTGCTGATTATCCTATTAATCAGTGGAGAAGAGAAAGGGGTGCTCTCACAGCCAAAGCCGGAGGAGGACACTAATCCGTGAAGGAGAGAGAAAAGAATAAATATGGAGAGACCTGTGTGCTTTCCACCCTGAAAGGGCTTCAGCTGGAAGACAGTTAAGGCGTGTCTGTGAAGGCAACAGTTTTAGACTGAAATTTAAACCCAATTGTTGAAGGATACACACAGTGCAACCTTCTACTAGAGGGCAAATTCATCTCCACATGCACCCATATCATTTGCCTTCTCTTTTCCTCTCCTGAGTTTTGTTTCTCTTAAATCAGATGTGTTCTGCATCTGCTGCTGGAGTGAGTGCCCCTCCTCTTGCCTTTAGAACCTGCTCTAAAGCAGTGTCACCCTGTCCCTAAGGTCATTGTGTCCCTAAGGCACAGTGTCACCCTGTGCCTCCCTAGGGAACACAGAGATAACATGCACAGCTCCTGGAAGACTGGCACCAAGAAAGGCCAACTAACCTCAGTGTTGGCTCTCTTTCTACTTCAGACATACTCCTTGTTTTTCTGACCTTTGAAATGCATATATATATTCACATTTCATCCTGACCCCAGAAACTGAAAAGGCAGGGACAGCTTCCACAAATGCCACCGTTTTCTGCTACTAACTTCCTCCTACCTTTCTTAGGAACACTGCCACCCACATTCCAACATGCACCTCTGCATCTTCTTTCTCTCTAGAAAGGAAAAAAAATATGCAGTAATTGAGCCAAGACTGAAAAGCTATATTCACTGAGCACCTCACAAGGGAGGCATTCAAATGCTTCAGACAACTAACGTCAGGCCTTTTCCTGTGTGCTAGACCAAACGTTCACCCACACTTAATTCGTATGCTGACACACGGACTATTTTTTAATCATTGTAGGTTTACTCTTTCTTCACAGGAAGCAGCAGTGCAGAGGGATTGGTTAACCCAAGTGACAGAGCTGTGATCTGAACACAAGCCTGGTCTTGCAGTGTGGAAAGTTCAGAGGGGTTAAGGGATTTGCTCAGACACATAACTGGCTAACTAAAGACCTAAAGCTCAAATTTAAGTGCTCAGCATCCCAAATAGACAGCTCTTAACTACTGCCTGTGTTGTCCTTTAGAAGGAGGAGAAACTGGGGATTCATGAATGTCTCTGAGCCCGGGAACTAGGCTGGCGATTTCAGATAGCTGAAGATTGTAAACTTGGGACAGTATTCCTAGTTGTAGAGGGTGTGTCCAGCAGGAGGAGGCAGTTGCTGGGCTAGTATGTAGGTAGGTATCAGGTCTGGGGAGGGGAGAAGGAGAAGAAACTAGTTGGAGGGAGGGTAGAGAGTGCTTAGGGCGTGGCTTGCCGACCCTCCCTATGCAAATTAGCTGTGCTGTCTGTTCCGGGGCCCGGGGATGCTGCCGGTCCTGTCGATGCTGCTATGGACCCAGCTGCTTGGTCTGTCTTGAGTTACCAGTAACACATTCCCATGTTTCCCATCCACTGAGCCGGCTTACCTCGGACTATGCTACCCTGATTCCTCTTGTATCTAACTTAGCACACTGTTGGGTGGAACCTCCCAGGCTTGAAGCAAAGTTTCCCAATGGGAATGGAGGTGTGTGTGTGTGTGTGGGGGGGATCCTGTCTATTCCTTCTATCCTTCTTTCGTGGACTCCCCCAAACTCGTGGAGACAGGTTGGGTGGGGAGGCAGACACTATCTCCTCGGCCTTCACTGAACCCCCTGGAAAGCAGGGGAATACACTTTACTGCGTTCCCAATGAGGAAATGAAGGCAGCCTGAGTAGCTGCAGGCCTCCTTGGCATGGGGCATTTGCCCTACACTAGACATTTCTGTGCTCTTGCTAAGGAGAAACACGATCCTCGCAGTAACTCCATAGAAGGGCTCCTGCACTGCCTTGCGTTCATAGATGAGGCTGTGGCACATGCCCGATGTTCTTAGAGCAAGGAGCTGAACCCGGTGTCGCTCCTCGGGTGGGACAGTGAGCCTGCTAGGCGGGTTCTTCTTGGGTCGGTGCTCTAGGCTTCTGACTAAGGAGGATGTTCGTTAATGAAGGCGTTGAGACCTCCCCAGGATGTCAAAGACTGAAATGAAACTAACCCTGGCTCACGGAAGTAATCCCTTACCATCTGCCCAGCAACTGGCTTTCCAAAGCTAGCTCGCCCTTGTTCCCTCACCGAGTCCTCACTGCAATCCCGAGGCAGCTCTTGCCAGCTAGTTCAATTGCAGGAAAACGGAAGCTGAGCTAGGTCACTGGCAGCCAGCTAGTGAGAGTGCTAACATCGCCGGCACTCGCAAAAGCTGGGCGATCTGCCAGGGCTAGGTCATGCACCAGAGCAGGTGGAGAGTGATGCTGGCGAAGAAGTGAAGGAATATTACTGTCCGAGCAGGGTTCGCCCTGGAGACCCCGTTCTTCAACAACCAACCGCCCAGCACCTCGCTTTGGCACTAATTGAGAGGAGGCTGTAGGGAGGTTAGGCAGTCTGGGAAATGTGACAGACCCTTAGGATTTCTCTGGGCCTCTGCCTTAAGGAGAGTGCCAAGCACACTGGTTGGCCTGTGCCTGCTCCAAGTTCAAGGTTCCTCGAGCCTCTCTCAACCTGGCCCCCTCCACTCGCTGTGGGCGGTACCCCTTTCCCTTCCCAGGTGACATCAGCTCTGCATTCTGGTGAATGAATGCAAATATTATGGATCCCTGGCTACATTCAAGTCTGGGAAATACTGTTGGGTGCTCCCTCCTTGAGGCCTGTGGTTTGGCCTTCTCTGGAAGATTCTTAGCTCTGTCGCTGTTGCTGAGACATGGGCACCGACAATCCAGACATCAGAAACTTTCCATACCCAGCAGCAGTGCCCATACTTTGCCTTGCTCCCAAGCTCTGAGTTCAGATTCAGTGTTAAGGGGTCTTGGGATACAGCACCCAGTGAGTCTAGGGAGGAAATGTAATCTGCTGTAGTCACTATGCATTGGCTTTCTCCACAAGTGAAGAGAAACCCTATTTGCATGCAAACAATATGCTAGGACCTCAGATAGACCTAAGATGCTGAGGGGCATATGCTCACACACAGACACCACACAGTAAAATGATATTGAGAAAATATATCCTTACTATTTTGCCTCTCTCCGGGGCCAATAGCTTTATCATATGACTTCCCTTGAATTGTATTCTCAAAACAGTGTCACATGAAGACATGCAGCAAGGAGCATTGAGTCCGTTATAGGCATGCAACCAAGGAAAGTAAGAGAAAGTCATATTTTTAATTGCTAATTTCAACAACTTTCACACCGTGGTAAATACACAGGCATACAGAAAAAGGGTTAACATTTTTTGGGGGGGGGTTTGTTTGTTTGTTTGTTTGTTTGGCTAGAAGATGACAATTCAAATGTCAAGGAAGCCAAGAGTCAGCCTGAAGTAGAAAGAAAGTCAGCACTGAAGTTGGTCGGCCTCTCTTGTTGCCAGGCTTTGGGGGGAGGGGGCAGGTGTAGATGTAACCAACCGTCTTATTTACAGGCAGGTGTCCATGTAGGTCCCTACACATTAGGAACATCTCTGTGTGTCTTCAGTTATGGTCCTTGGGAGGGGAAGGCCTTAAGGGCAGGGTGATGCTGCTTTAGAATAGGTTCTAAAGGAAAGGAAGGAATTCACTCCAACAGCAGGTACAGCACATCTGAAGTAAGAGATGCAAAACTCCAAGGAGGGCAGGAGAAGATGGAGGATGTGGGCATCTCTCGGGGTGAATGTGGCCTCCAGTTGAAAATTGCCATTTATGTACTCCTCGATATATGAATTTCAATTTCATTCTAAAAAGGTTACAGTCATCTAGAGATAGATAGATAGATAGATAGATAGATAGATAGATAGATAGATAGATAGATAGATAGACAGATAGATGGAACCATGAGTGAAGTGCACAGTTGTTTTGGCCTACATTGAATTTGAGGCCTAGGCAATCACAAATATTACAATCATTATAGTCAATTATGTTTACTTAAAAATATTTCAAAAAGATTCATTTGGAAATTTAAATATAATCCATTTTTTTTAAAACATGAGTTCTTGTTAAAATCTATGGAGGCTCTTTGATATACTGTAACCGATATATCCTATTGCTAGGGACTCCCATGCCAGCGTGAGAAGTAGCTTTCCATCTAATTCATTCAAAAGAGCAAACATGCATGTCAACCCCCACTGCAGTTTCCTTCACCTCATGAAGTACACTCCCTGATGTCTGTCACATCTATGATGTTACTATTGTTTCTGACAAGCTTTTCACCTTTGAGTTTTTAAGGATACTACTTCTCCAAGTATTCTCATTGAAAACCATATTTGCTGGTGATTTTAAGTACTTTTAAAAATATGTTGAAAGTTATAGGCTTTCCACAATACATTTGAGAAAACATCCTCTACTGATGTTAAATTAATTTATGGAACACCTGTTGTCCATTTGCACTGAAATCATGGAAGATGGCTTGTACTCCAACAGTTCAAATGGCAATGCAAGCAGAGGAGTAATTTAAATTGGATTTTAGGAGGACTTCTAAAACTCTTACAAAGCAATGTGAATCTCACTGTTGTTACTATTGGTATTCCCAAAGGTCTCAAAAAGTATATCACCATTAGCAAATTCCAACCTAGAAAGGCCTGAGCTTGTGTGTACTCTGGATAGACTCCTTCCCTAAGAGAAGAAATGCTTTTCTGCTCACTCCCAGCAAACAATTCCTTGCAGGGTAAGTGCTTATCTGTTCAAAAGGCCAGCTGGAATTAGGCACCAGGGAATGAGTCTGCCTGGGAAATGCACATAGTATGCCTGATCAGTGCCTCCCTCCCCACTGATCGGGTTTCTCTTTGTAGCTCTGGCTGTCCTGGAACTCACTCTGTAGACCTGGCTGGCCTAGAACTCACTGAGATCCCCCTGACTCTGCCTCCCAAGTGCTGGGATTAAAGTCTAGAGTTATAGTTTGAAATGAGGCATGGGGTAGATAGAGTTCAGGTGTTGAATGTCAGGGTAAGATCTTTCTCCTGGCTGAGTGAAGAAATCTGTTATAAGGTCTCTCAGCTTGGTGACATTCTCCAGACTTAAGCCAGCTTCATCAAAAGCCTCTCTCTTCACTGTTAGACATGCCAAGATCCCACCCTGCCTGGCATTGATGAGGAGTGCTGAGCAGTTCTCTGTAATCTGTTGCTCTTTTGTTCAGCTCACCTTTCATAGTGCTATTGATGGCCAGTGGTGTCAGAGTCTGGGAAGAGTTCAAGAATCTACAGACCTGACAGAAAACTAGCTGCCCCTTGAGAGATCTCTAGACATTCATCTAGAGAGTGGTAGAAAGGCTGGCATTATCCAAGGGTCAATATACTAGACTGGGTTCACACATCCTCCCCATCCAGGTGAGTGTGAAGCATTGATTTTTAGATTAATAGTGTATCATTTCAGACTGCTAGCCCTTCTGGAACTTGTATTCAGAAGCCATTGAGCCAGTAGGCTACCACTCAGATCCAAGAAGGGGTGGCAGAGCAGGACGTGAATGACACATGCCTTTAAACACGACCCGGCTCTCAGATCAACCCCAAAGAACTCAGAGGAAGGTAGAGTGTAATCACAATGATACTAAAGACGACTGAAGAAAAAAAGAAAGGAAAGAAAGTCTTTTTTTCTTTCTTTCTTTTCCTCTGAAGAGGCACAGTGAGGAGAGTGTGGAGAATATGAACTTCTTCCTGACACGCTGTAGAATTATCCATCCCATGAGATGGATGATTTCCCAGGACCAGACCAGGAAGCACATTTTTCTAAAAATAACCACCCAGTGGTTATTAAAGCTCTAATACCCCAGGAGAGGGATAGACCTAAACTGAGCTTACCATATACACTTGTAAAACACAAATTGTGCACTCAATGTTGGTGAACCTTTATGCTCAGCAAGACATAAAACAAATAATGAGATTCGTATCTCACTCTCTTTCTAAACTCATCAGTTATTATTCTCAATAAAAGAAAGTGGTAGCCTGGTGTGGTGGCACACGCCTTTACTTCCAGCACTGGGGAGGCAGAGGCAGATGGATATCTGAGTTCGAGGCCAGCCTGATCTACAGATTGAGTTCTAGGACAGCCAAGGTTATATAGAGAAACCATGAAAAAGAAACCATGTCTCACCCCCCCATTCCAGCCCCCCCAAAGAATAAGAAATGAACTGACCCATCATCAATAGTTATGGTATCTGACAGGTGTTTCGCCCAAACCAGTGGCACATTGCCCATGGTTTCTGCTTCTAAATACAAATCATCAGTCATATTTTTCCCTTAGAAGACTCCTCATTCCAAGAAAGATGAAGTAAGATAATATCATGCTGCACCTGGAAGTTCCTTCTCTCCTTCCCTCCCTCCCTCTCTCCCTCCTTCCCTCCTTCCCTTCCTCCCTCTCTCTCTCTCCCCCTTCCTTCCTTCCTCCATCCCCCCCCCCTCTCTCTCTCTCTCTCTCTCTCTCTCTCTCTCTCTCTCTCTGTCCAACACTGACGTCCTCTTCTGCAGACATCCCTGTAGGAACTTAACCAGCTTGGGAAGAGCTGCTACCTTCTGCTTCCTGCATATCCTCTCATGTCTGAGAACAATGTTCCCTTCATCTCTAAGAAGAATCCTCTGTGTACTATGAATTGCCAAACTCTTTTGGTCACCAAGGCTGTGCTGGTAGATTGCTTTGGCAATGGGATTAGAGATAGAAACCAAGACCTAGACAGACATAGAAAAACAAAACGATGTGTTCTTGCTAACAGTGGCCAATCCTTATGTGACTTCTTCTCAGAGAAGTCATTGTTTTTCTCCTGTGGTGGAACTTCACGTATTTGAGGCCCTGCTTCTTAAGCCAGAGGGAGAAATTCACTGAGGACCAAACTTCACTCCTTGTCCTTTCTTCACTCTCTCCTGTAGGTCAATAATCGTCCATCAGCTTCTCTCACCTTCTCTTCCACAGCAGCACTGCCATAGTCTACCTGCGTGCTTGTTGCCACAGCTGCATGAAACCTTGCCAAAGCAGAGCAGAGTGAGTGCTCTTGCTCATTACGAGTGGCACTTTAGTTGGAAATAAACCCCCAGGAAAGAGCTCCAAGTACATTCATAAACCCAGTGTTCTATTTCACTGCATAAAACTATTGAGTGCAGTGTGTTTTTATAGCACTGTCTGAGGCTGAATAAATGTCTCAACTCCTCATTTAGCATTGCTGAAATCCAGTAAGTGATTTCAAAGTAGTTTGTGTACTGCCTTGGCCCATACATTGCTAGAAAAATAAAAATAATGGTGGAGTTTATTAATGTTCTATTAATGATAGTCATTTTGACCACATATATGACCAAATAAAATATATATACCACTTAAAATACTTAAAAATGGAAGCCTCTGAAGCAGGAATTTCAGCATAACTGTTGGTTTGGATATGTCAGGCATTTATTTGGTCTTCAAACAAAAGAGCAACTCAGATCCATCAATGTGAGGGATTTTAAAATTTAGACACTTTAACTTAAAAGCAGAAGGGACATTTACTTAAAGGATGAACAAAAATGAGATGAAACATCTTTTGATCAGATTCTTTAAAAAAAATCTCACCTTGGAGCTGGAGGGTAGCTCAGTGGTAGAGAACTTGAGGAAGGTAGGCCTCTCTTCCTCCTGATGTACTGAATTCTAGGTTCCCTCCAGTTTTAGATTTGAAAACCAAGCTCATCAACTCCCACATGAAATGCCAGAGACATTCTTTATTTTTCACCAGGTAGAAACAAGAATTCAGTACACCAGCAGAGACAGAAAGAGAAAAGAGGCATAACACTGGAGGAGAAAAAAGTCAGACATAAGAAAAACACCCTCCATTAAGAGAGTTCATTTTCTAGAAGCCTTCTGAAGTGGAATGGGGGCTTGGGTGTTTACAGGATGTATGGAGATTGTTAAAATGCACCGGCAGATGATGTTTTCTGGGAAAAACAAACTTGGTGTTTTCTAAAGGATAACCAAAGCAGACACAAAGCTCTGTTCTGTTCAACTCATTAATGGAGCTGAGTTCCCCCAGCTTGTGTCCCCCTTAAGGCTTGTGTTACCTGGACCAGGCCTTAGTTTCTACCCCACCACAGCCCTATGAGAACTCATTTTCTTACATTGTTGGTTGTGAGCCTCGCCTCATCTCTCCAGTCCTAGAACTGATTTTTCTCTCATGCCTTTCTATTGCTTACATTTGGGCCTTTCTGGTCTTTCATGGCTTTCCTTCTTTAATTCACTTAAATATCTTGCCTGTATTCTTTTACCCAGGGGCTTATTTTCCATATCTGAGACAACTCTTTCAACATTTCTAATGCTCTGATCCTTTCTTTAAAATATCAGTATGGGAATGCTGTGAGAAAGAGAGAAGGGGGCAGGAGAAGCGGGAGGAGGGTAAGGAGGAGAAGGAGGAGAGGAGGAGGAGAGGGGGAGAAGGAGGAGAGGAGGAGGATGCAGAGGGTTCAGAATGAGGAGAAATCAATGGAGTTGTAAGAAGGTTGATGGCTAAATACAGCTGCAGACTCTTAGATGGAGATATTTGAAGACTGCCACTTCACTGAACTCCTTCACCAGGATATTTTAAACTGAACAGACTTAGAGAGGAGAAAGGACATTTGGGAGTTGAAGAAGAGCTGCTGTTCAGGAACTTTCTTTGGAATGTCAGGTGTTAGCCTGGAAGTCAAGTGAGAACTTTGACCTTTCTCCTAGTCTATGATGATTGGCACCCGGCCCTTCCTCCAGCCCCAGCTTAATTCTAGCCGGGGATTCTGCCTCATCAGGACTGGCGACCTTCTGGAGGAGGTGAAAAGAAAAGACTCCGGAGATGTGAACTTCTAGGAAATTCCCTACTTTTCTCCAATGCCCATTCTTCCCTGGCGGCAGGTAACTACAAGGAAAGACACTGATGGTGTGTTGGTGTGTTGCTGGCCTCCAGGGAGAGAGAGAGAGAGAGAGAGAGAGAGAGAGAGAGAGAGAGAGAGAGAGAGAGAGAGAGAGAGAGAGAGAGATATCTCAGAACTGCATGGGGACCATACTGTCCTCTACCAACCCTTCATATGCTCACCCTGAGAGGCAGGGACAGAGACTGTCTCCTTAAATCCTGGTCCTGCCTCTTGCTCTTTAGGGAGTGAGTAAACCGTGTACAATTGAATTTATACTAAACCTGACCTATTGCCCAATTGAATGCACTGGGAGTGGGGGGGTCGGAATTGTGGGGATCGCTTCTGCCTCTCAAAGGCCTTTCTTCCCTTAGGAATGGAAAGCCTACCAGAGAGAAACAGCCCCAGAGCCCCCTCCCCGCTGCCCAGTCATTGTGTTGTGGCCCCTGCAGAATGAGTAAACTCTCCCTCTGTCAAAGACCTCAAGTCATTAGCATCAGCTGCTGCTCTAAAGGACAAGCCAGCGCCTCTAAGTGGCTTAGCGCACCAACGAGGCTCCGGAGACAGCCTCACTCCTGCGACTCCATCCACTCGTCCATCAGCGGTTGGATATGAAAAGCTCTTGAGAGCCCGTCTCAGTAATAATTTTTATTTTACTTTGAACCATCCTCCCTTTACCCCGAGGTCTTAGAATCCCGGTCGCTGTTCCCATTATGTGGTCCCCTTGGGGACCACACAGTACACGATACAGAGGGTGAAAAGCTTTAACACCTGAGTCCAACGAGTCAGGCTCTTCCCAGCAATGTTCTCGCAGCCCATACTCACTTAGGGACCCTTTTCCTGGACCGGAAGACCACTGAAGTCCCTTTAGGAGGTCTGGCAGCATTCCAGATTTATCTTCTTACCCCATCCCTTAGGGCGGGAGAGGGCTAAGCCAAGTTCCCAGGAAAGCGCATCCCTTGGTCCCCCGAATTTACAGGGGACTCACTGCTAGGGAGGGAGAATGCCTTTTAAGAGAGCTGGGGTTGTCACTTCCTAGGTCACTAGCCTCACAGATTAGCTGCAGCTCAATAGCCAGAGAATCCCTCGGGGCAAATCCTCCCCCTTTCTTTGGGCTACAGCACTCAAACTCTGGGGACATATGCGAGCAGTCCACTTGCTGGCAACAGAGCCAGCTCCTTGTCCTAGGTCCTCCTAGTAAAATGGAAAAGAACCGCTCTGCTCCTTCGGGTACCTTCCTTTCCAGAGCCTGAAACTGATTTTGCCATCCCAGGAGTCCCAGAGGGCCCCAGCCGCAGGAGGAGGCGAGCCAGGCTGCTCTTGGGGAGGCTTTATCACTTGGGAAAGGAGCTCAGGATCTGCCTGGCTCTGGCAGGCCGGAGAAGCCAGGCTTTCGGCGCGGCGCCGGAGGGAGCTCCCAGACCAGCAAGAGTTAAAGGGAGGGGACGTGGGCTGTCACGCGTCATTGGGCAGATTATGTGCAGCAAACAAAAAGTGTGTGTCTGCGTGCCAGTCAGTCATTGCATCGGGTCCATCTGTACAACTCGCCTCCTCTCTCTCTCTCTCTCTCTCTCTCTCTCTCTCTCTCTCTCTCTCTCTCTCTCTCTCTCAATCTGCATCTCTCTTCTCTCTTTGGACAGGACCTACAAGACTGACATCGACACCTCTTGACATGGAGATAACACTAATGTAATAGGCAGAAAGGAACACTGGGGTGCACCCTCTCGGTTCCAGGTGGCCCTATTTGGGAGACTCGGTCCTGACCTTATTTCTGGTAAGTCTATTTGCATTGACGTTGGGGGTGGGGAGTGGGAAAAGGGCAGGTTGAGTGAAAAGAGTGGGGGGGAAATTGCCTTCTTTCTCCTCGTTATCTAGAAGATAGGAGAGAAGCGATTGCTGAATGTTATCTCCACTGCCAATAAGATTATACAAAGGGAGGAGCGGGTGGGAGCACTTTGCGGGAGAAGCAAGGGACTGGGGAGCTCGCGGCAGGCAGACAATGCCAGCCCAGAGTGGAGGGAGACCATCCGGCAGCCGCGACAGCAGGGACCGGTTTTAGCGAACCCACCCGGCTCTAGGTTTCCCCGGAGAATCTGCGGAGGAAGAGAACCCGGGGCCTAGGGATAGGCGTCGGGCTGTGAAAGACTAGCTGGGTTCTGCCTATGGCTTATTGTGGCTGGCTTGCGTCGAGGCGGCCACCGTGGCAACACCGACCGCTATTAGCCCGGGCGTGGGACCTTTTCGCTGTATTGTTAGTTAGAACTGCATTTTAATGACTGCGTCGCAGTCCCTGCTGTTGCAGAAGTAGTGGGCGATCTCCTGTCACAATGAAACACTTCCGTGAAAGATACTTTCAAAAAGCAAGGCAGAAATCAAGGTACAAAACATTGAAATGCAGGCAACTGGGGAGAGAGAGAGTGGGATTCTGTTGAAAGGGAGCCAAGATAACCTGTATTCTGCAATGTATTTGATCTGCAATTGGAAACCAAAACGGGATGGAACGCATTCAGGACAGAGGGTAGCATCCAAACTTTCAATTTTGTGGTTGTTTTCCTTACTCCCGCTGTCTGGAAGACATACTTGCCATTTGGGGCATATGAAAGAATGACTAGAAAAGAGGCTGACTGGAGTTTCAGGCATTACCTGAATTTTATCACATTTGTAAGACTAAATTGGTTACTAGATGCTGATAAAAATACACATCGCCAATATTGTTCTTTAATGAACTGCTAGCTGTATAAGAAAAGAGTAAGACGGATGCTCCCCTGCCACTTAAATTATATAAATATAGAGAAATCGCCGTCAATGGCGAAATTACTAGGGAAAAGTCAACTTAGAGGACTCATTAGATCACTCAGAAAAAAAAATGACACGACCAGCTAAAAGCTAGTTTAAATATCTTAAATTATTGCTTTCTTTAAGTGCTAAGTTTTGTAGGGGGTGTCCGGTGGCTGAGGAAGGAAACCTTCCCTGTATGACAGCTTAATAGAGAGCCCTCCACTGGGGCATTACTTTCTAAATTGCTACGGATTAAACAGCTGGAGGGTCCACGGAGGACCATTCAAGCAGGGCTGCCCCCTCTTGCCTGAACAGGGAGATACCCAGGGATGGGAGCATTCACCAATCATTGCACACTGTATCTCAGACGGGGGATACTTGAGGCCTGCCCTATACCTGCTCGCTTCATGGGCCACAAGCAACTCAATCCACCCCCTTGTATAACAAGGTAACTGGGATTCAACCTCATCCATAAATAAGCATGTCAGAAAAAAAATAATTACCTCTGCTTGCTGTTTTTAATTAAAGCCTCGGAGGGACGGTGTTGGATTATGGTAATGAGCAGACATGCGTCCCTTCTTGTAGGCTGCAGAGAAAGGTTAGCTGACACAGAATTAGTGGCCCTGACACTCCACTCAAAATCCATTCGCCATGCTCCGCTGTCCCCCGCCTGCTAGCTAAGGCTGCTCCCCTCGTTAGAAGAAAAGAAGAAATTAGGCACTGGGTCCAGTACATAGGAAGACAGACTTTCCCCCAAGGGTTAAAAGTTTTTTTTGGGGGGGGGGTTGTATTCAGTCAGAAAAAAAAATCTACATATGCTGGTTTAAAAAAAAAACCCACCTTCACCTCCAAAGCCCACTCTATGCACCCCAAAGCAACGTAGATATGATCTAGTGTTCACAAGCTCTTTATTTTCTTTTTCTCAAGCAGGAAGCATGCTCTCACGCTTCCCATTCCAGATATTTAAAAGGAAAGAATAATACTTCGAAGCTGGCATCTTTAAAACCTGCCAGATTGATCTGCTTTATTTTTAAAATAGGAGCTATGAAAGAAAAAAAAAAAAGCCGGCAAGTGCAAAGAAAATATGTCTAGTAGCGGAAACTCTCTGCCGAGGTTCATAGCAGAAAAGGCAGTAACAACTCACTTCTTGTCCTGTCTATCTGTCTCCAGTGATGGAGGATTCAGGCATCCAGAGAGGCATCTGGGATGGAGATGCCAAAGCTGTTCAACAATGTCTGACAGATATTTTTACCAGTGTATATACAACCTGCGACATCCCAGAAAATGCCATATTCGGTCCCTGTGTTCTGAGCCATACTTCCCTGTATGACAGCATAGCCTTCATAGCCCTCAAGTCCACGGACAAGAGAACAGTACCTTATATCTTTCGGGTAAGTCTTCAGCTGGTACAATGGAGGTGTCTGAGGGTGAGACTTCCTGTTGGGAATAAGCAAGGAACCATCCTAAGGACAATGTGATCATTTGAGCAATCATAGTGAACACAGCAAAAATTAGAAAAGAAAAACTAGACTCAAATTATCAACTGATTTTTCTGAGAAAATTTGACTTGAAATACTAAGGATGTGGAAATCAGTGCCCTAGTTCTGGGTTTCAGGCAGATTAGGACTTCCTAAATTGCTAGGGAGACCTCTCTAGGGCTGGGACTGTTTACATGGTAAGTACTCCCTGGAAGTACTTTTACAAGTATTGAGTATGTTTGTTTTCTAACCTGGAATGTCTCCTCATCTTCTGAACATTGCTTTCATAGTTAAGATTAGCTAGTGCTCAGGGTTTGTATTTAAATAAGAATGGCAATTGTTTTGGCAGCCAAGTATCCTAAATTGTGTTTGTAACAGGCCTCACGTTTCCTAGTCTTTCCTTTTTAAGAAAACCTGTATGTTAATCCTTCAAGCTGCGGTTAGTAAGATGGACATGAGTGCCACAGAATAATTTCTAAGATCCAAACCTGCTATTTACTTGTGAAACGCATGAAGTTCCCTCTACTTCTGTGATAACTGAAAATGAAATTCTGAATAGGCTAACCTATAAAACTGACTTAATGTCGCAAGGGATCATCATCTTGCCCGTTGACTACAAACATAGGGATGTGGTCCAACTCTGGTCAAGTTTTGCAAACTTGGTTTGGGATGTTAGGAGAGAACAAAAACCAAACAGAAGGAAAAGCCCTGGTTTCCCTCCTTCACGTGGACGGCCCTTCTTGTCTTTCTTGAACACTGTAGGTAGACACTTCGGCGGCAAATGGTTCCTCAGAAGGTCTCATGTGGCTGCGGCTGGTCCAATCAGCCAGAGATAAAGAAGAACAGAATCTCGAAGCTTACATAAAAAACGGACAGCTGTTCTACCGCTCTCTCCGCAGGATTGCCAAAGACGAGGAATTGTTAGTTTGGTACGGGAAAGAACTGACTGAGTTACTCTTGCTCTACTCCTCTAGATCCCACAAAATGAACGGTAGGTTGGCTTGCGACCTGCGTGTGGGTCTGTCGCCAGCTGGGAAGAGGCACCGGGGAGCCGAGCAGCAGGGATTAACCCAGGCGCCCGGCACACCTTGCTTCTCTTGGGTGTCTCATAGGCTAGAGCAAGTTTCTGAGGTGTCTGTCCAGAATACAGCTGGGACAGAAAGGGAAGGGAAAGATGGGGCTCACCTGGCTTGATAAATGTACTTCACCAAGTCAAGAAGGAAAGTTGTACCAAGTGGGATAGTATATTCTTTTCTCCGGCACTCAGCCCAGAGAGATAAAGTGGATTTGTTACGGGGATGATGGCTAAGTGGCCTGGGGGCAATGCTGACTAACCATGTGATGTGTGTGTGTGTGTGTGTGTGTGTGTGTGTGTGTGTGTGTTGTTTGCTCACTAAGCAGGGTCGTCCCCTTACACATGCCTGGAATGCAGCCAACGTTTCCAGTTTGAGTTCCCCTACGTGGCGCATCTGCGATTCCGCTGCCCCAAGAGACTTCACAGCGCTGATGCGAATCCCCAAGACCAGCAAAGTGGCGGCGTGGGCACCAAGGACCACGGCGGCGGCGGTGGCAAAGAACAGCAGCAGCAACAACAACAGCAGCAGCAGCAGCAACAGGAGGCGCCCTTGGTCCCAGGCCCCAAATTCTGCAAAGCCGGACCCATGCACCACTACCCGGCTCCGTCCCCGGAGACTAGCAACCCACCCGCAGCCGCAGGTGCCGGCAGCGCCAAGCCGTCCACGGACTTCCACAACCTGGCTCGGGAACTCGAAAACTCCCGGGGAGGCAGCAGCTGTTCGGCGGCCCCGAGCGTCGGCGGGAGCCGCACCGGCCACCAGGAGGCGGAGCTGAGTCCCGACGGCGTCGCCGCGGGCGGCTGCAAAGGGAAGAGGAGGTTCCCGGAGGAGGCGGCCGCGGAGGGCAGCGGCGCGGGGCTGGCGGGTGGCCGTGCGCGCTTCTCCGAGCGGCCGCTGGCGACCTCCAAGGAGGAGCTGGTGTGCACGCCGCAGCAGTACCGCGCCGCGGGCAGCTACTTCGGCCTGGAGGAGAACGGCCGGCTCTTCGCGCCGCCCAGCCCCGAGACCGGAGAGGCGAAGCGCAGCGCCTTCGTGGAGGTGAAGAAGGCGGGCCGCGCGGCGGGCTTGCAGGAGGAGGCGGCGGCGGCGGACGGCGCGGGAGGCACAGCCGAGGACCCGGACGCGGGAGGCGGTGGCGGCGGCGGCGGCGGTGGCGGCGGTGGCTCGACCACGCCCGCGGCCGTGTCGCCGGGGGGCGCCGAGAAGCTGCTGGCCCCGCGGCCCGGAGGTGCGCTGCCCGGCCGGCTGGAGGGCGGGAGCCCCGCGCGCGGTAGCGCCTTCACCTCTGTGTCGCAACTGGGCGGCGGTGGCGGTGCCGGGACCGCGGGGACCGCCGGGGGCGCGGGGGGCGGTCAGGCGGCTGCCTCGGACGAGCGCAAGAGCGCCTTCTCGCAGCCGGCGCGCTCCTTCTCGCAGCTGTCCCCGCTGGTCCTTGGCCAGAAGCTGGGCGCACTGGAGCCGTGCCACCCGGGCGATGGCGTGGGCCCCACCAGACTCTACCCGGCCGCCGCCGATCCGCTGGCCGTGAAGCTGCAGGGGGCCGCGGACCTGAACGGAGCCTGCGGGCCCCTGGCGAGCGGGGGCGGCGGTGGCCTGCCCAAGCAGAGCCCCTTCCTCTACGCCACCGCCTTCTGGCCCAAGAGCTCGGCCGCGGCGGCCGCGGCGGCGGCGGCGGCCGCGGGGCCCCTGCAGCTGCAGTTGCCCTCGGCGCTCACGCTGCTGCCGCCCTCCTTCACCTCGCTCTGTCTGCCCGCGCAGAACTGGTGCGCCAAGTGCAACGCCTCCTTCCGCATGACCTCCGACCTGGTGTACCACATGCGGTCTCATCACAAAAAGGAGTATGCCATGGAGCCCCTGGTGAAGCGGCGACGGGAGGAGAAGCTGAAGTGCCCCATTTGCAACGAGTCCTTCAGGGAGCGTCACCACCTTTCCAGGCACATGACCTCGCATAACTGATGCGGAAAGGACCCCGGCTTTCCAGGCGCGTGCACGCACCGTCAAGTCACCGGCAGGAACAGACACGCGAGGACGTCCACCACTTCCTAATTCCCCCAAAACACTGCAACCAAACATGTGCACCATACAGGTCCCTCCCCTGGACAGGAGCCTCATCATCCAAATGTTTAACATGTTTAACGTGGGACACACACACACACACACACACACACACACACACACACACACACTCTGGACAGGATGGTGGATTTTGGATTGGGTGGGTTGTTTGAGGGGTTTTCTTTTGAATGCACGGATTTTCACTTTCCCAAAAACAAAGGTACATTTAAAAAAAAGTCATATATTGCAACATATTGATGCATTTGTCATACGTTTCTACTTAAATTATTAAGCACTTATGGTTTAGATGTAATAATTATATGTAAGGACAAAATTTATTTTAGATATAAAGTAATGGAGGAAGGTGAGATGCTTTCTGCATTTCCGGATGACAGCTGTGTTCTTACAAAAAATAAACAAAATGAATAAAAAGGGGTTCACCATTCAATTGAAGTTTCCAGGGGGAAGTGCATGTATCACGAAATGATTATGGACTTCAATGAAGAATGTCATCGATTATGTAAATATGTATTTCCTTTTAATACAAAGTGTAATTTTGTGCCAGTGAAATGGAGTCTGAATAGTTATGTGTTTCTTTTATCCCTAAAAAGATTTATTAAACTTTATAGTTTATCCAGGTATGTTGGATGCTTTGACAATAAATAACTATTTTCTTCAAAGCAAATATTTGGAAAGTTTTTAACATTTTTTGTAGGCCAGTACACTTTGGGTAGTTCATGCATCTTCACTGATGCCTTGAAAAGAAGGGAAGAGGTAGCAGGTGAGGGACCCCAAGCCCTTGCCATTTTCATTTACTTATTACAAGCCAGAGTGTTGCTTGTCACTGGAAAATTCTTTAGTTGAAAAGTGTTAGGCTGACTGATCAAGAACAAATCACCTAGACACAGGACTTGCTATCATAATGTTGTCAGCATCCCTTTCAGAAGGAAGATAATCAACCAATCAGGTGACCAATTTTTGGACAGCATCTGGAAGAACCGATTTTCTTAAAAAGCCACTTTAGGGTCTAGAAATGATGCTTCCACCACGGGGTAGCCTACATTCTAGAACTTTCAGCTTTCTGCCATTCATTAAGGATTCCACAGAGAACTTGTAATCGGGTTGTAAAGATCGTGGTTTGATGGTCGTCAGAGTACTGAAGGGCCCAGTTTCAACAGCTGTTCTGCTGGGAGTGATCTTGAGACTGAAATACGGCAGCCCCAACTGGTTCTTTATGAAAAACCTCCCTATCTTCTGCAGCCACTGTCAACAACTCTGAGAGAACATCTGTGTATGTGTCTGGGGTGTGCACTGAGCTTCTAGACTAAAAACCAAAAGGCCGGTGAGCCTTTTGGGGGAGCATCCTCACACCCCAGAGTCCCAGGAACAGACTTATTTCTCCAGAGGCTGAGGCACCACCCTCACCCCCATCACCCACACAAACACTTTCATAGTCTGTTGATTTTCCCCTTATGTTGGAGAGATATTTGTGGATAGATTTCTAGTGGAAACTTCACACAAGCTCACCGTTCCGAGGCTTTCCAATAACTTCCCTTAAAGCATTTTGAAGCGTCCAGTGTTTTAAGACCACCAGATAGCAAGTTGCATTTAGAGTCGGGAGCCTGTAAAGAGTAAGGGCAGGGTTAGTAAATTTGTTAAGGGCGTGTGGCCAGTGAAAAAAGGTGACTGGCTTCCTTGGATTCATTCAAATACTATTTGGCTAAGGTTTTTTTCTCTGAGGCCTGCTTTCAGTTTCCCCACACAGCGGTTTGATGAACTTACAGAGAAACCTGCTCAAGATGTAGGTAAAAAGAATGGTCCAAAAATACCAATTCCACCTCTGCTCATTTTGGCTGGTATTACCCTGTATCATCATTCACATCATTCGGTGTGCCTGATGTGAGCATATTTATGTCATCTGTAAAACCAGTGAAGCATGTTCTGGTGTCTTTAAATTACTTCCAGCACTGAAGAGGGGTTTTGTCTTTTGTTTCCCAGGGAACCAAACAATTGAACCTAAAGAGAGAGTTCTAGAAAAGGACTAAGCTCAGTTGTGAAGAAAATGGAACAGCAAGAACAGAGGATGGTATTTAGGTGTCAACAGAAAATGGTTCTTAGGGAATGCTTACTCCCACAGTCTGATATATTAAACTATCTCTGCTTGGGAAACTACTGTATCACCGGAACAAAAATCTGCTAAAAACAAGCAAGTGCAGAACATCTTGGGAACCAACTTTAAGAGGGGGAAAATACTTGAATTTGCTTTCCTGTTCTATCTGATCCTTCTGGAACCCTCGCTTTAACCTAAACAGCTTTATTATCAGTGGAGATTCAGAATGAGTTGTCTGGGAAAGTTCAGCAAACACTGCTCTTGGAAAAGGACACATGCAGACATGGCAGTCCCTTCCTTATTTTCCTTGGTTTGGTCATTATCTTACCCGTATTATCTATCAAGCAGGAAGCCGCCCAAAGGCTGAGCTATTGCCTAGGCGACCCAGGTAGGCAGACACTTTAGTGCCAGGTGGGCTGTGCTGTTTGCTCCGTGTACAGACCGTTTTGGCGGGAGGTAGTAGAGGAAGGATTCCCAAAGCTAGTTTTACCATTAGCCAAGGCAAACTCAGTAATGTTTTCTTTTAACGCGGGCTGTCAGAATGCCCTGCAATCCTTTCCGGTATTCAAACCCCAGAAGAGAGTTTCTAGAATTCACAATCTCTCCTAGCCGAGGTCATTGGCCAAAGCTGTGTTAATGCCTGCACACAGCTGCGGAGGAAATAAGGTCACAGGGCCTCAAGACAAGCTGGTTCCACAAAATTCCATGCCAGGTGTCCCAAGCTTCCAGGCCTCGCAGGTGGCCTGAGCTTTGAGTGAGTGCCCTGCCGGAAAAGCAGGTCACAAAGCCAACCAGTAACTTCCCAGCATTTGTTGTGTCCCAGTCACTGGAATAATGCCTGGAAATGATCCGACATCTGGGGTCTGAGAGTTCTTCATTCGTCTCCTTCTCCAGGCATTTGCACATGGAGGAGGCCATATGTTACAGGGTGTCTTTACCGGGTGCAACCGGCACCCACGGGCCTGCACAACGGGGGAGGGAGACAGGAAGGGATGCTCTGCTGGAATGCAGAGCACGGAGAGCTAAGTCCGAAACGAATCTTATCTGGGAAAGTTCCCAACTCCTACCAGCCTTGACTTTGCAGCCCTCATACACCTGGATCCTGGAGTGTGGCAGCCTCTGTAGGGCAGCCAGGGACTAGTTGCAAACACACGTGTGTGGCTGTGGTCTGGTATCGAGTCCAAATTGCGTGATGGATCCTGTGCGGGACCTCTGAACTGTGGCTTCTGGTTCGCGTTAAACTTGTCCCTGACAGCTTTCCTACCTCAATAGGCGCTTTGAATGTGACCTTTGATGGGAAATTGTTGAACAAGCAAGGACTAGAAGCGTCCAGAAAAAGGGCAGGGAAGTGTCCTGTCTCATCCCGCCCCGTTGCGTCCCTGTCCGTCTGTTCTACCCCACCCCCCACCTTAGCCTGCTCTGTTCCGAGGACTGAGAGAACTGAGCAACCTACCTCATCTAGGGGGTGGGGGAGAGTTCAGCTCTTGCAACGTTTCTGCTTCTCTGTCTCCTAGGCCAGGTTCTCCTCTCAGCCCAATATAAGCTGTAGGTTTCTTGGCTGGAGCCCGCCCTATGGATCTTGCACAGTACCATGCCCAGTGTGCCCAGCTGGGAGGCCATCATCTGTCTGGGGGTTTTAGCTTTCCCCTCTTTCTTCCTAGGTGGCTCAAGCTCAGGTTCTGGAATTAACAGAGCTGATTCTATGGTATCTCCTGCTTTCCATGCCCCCATCTCCTCCTCACTCCCATGGCCTGTCTCTTAGTTTCCTAAGCTCTTGTGGAAGTTTTCCTTCTCGGTTTTATAAGGAAAGTCCCCTTGGAAGTTCTGCCCTCCAGGAAACTGGCGCCAGCACTTCACCTGAGGACCACACTGTAAATTACTCAGCCTGGGACTGGAAGAGAGGGACTATTCCTCCAGCACACACACACACACACACACACACACACACACACACACACACACACACCACATACCACACAAACATACACTTGACATCGTTTTCCAAAGGTGACATTCAAGTGATGTAGAATGGAGCCTGCCTAAGGGCTGATTAATGAACCCACCAGAAAGCTGGGGACCTTACCTCCCTCCTTCAAAGGCATCACTGAGGTGGAGACCCAGTTGGTGGCCCGAGTGAACCTTTCTAACTCTTAGAAGGACTCAGAGAAGCTGAGCATAGCTCCTCCTTTTCCCCTCTGTAGAAGGAGAATGGAGAACTTTACAGAATTTTGTCTAGTCTACAGAACTTGTGAATGATACAACTGAAGACTAAAATGTTTATTTTTAATATTAGGCTGTCCAGCTTGAAGCACTTACTTGCTGCTGATTACCTAGCTACCCTATTCCAAGTTGTGTGTATAGTAGAATATCTATGTAAGTTTGCACACATGTTAACCTATGTACAAACATGTGCATTTAGTATACATACAAATCTACATATAAATGTAATACATACTCAAGCACATAACAGGTAGGAACTATTTTTAAATATTTTTCCTGTATTGACTTGATTTAATCTTCACAATCTACCCAAGAGGATGGCAAACTAAAGAGTCCATTCTCTCGTGCCTCAGCATGGTTACCATGGCTGTCACTCTGGAAGAGAAATGTGAGTATATAATTGGGCATAATATAAAGAATAGTGGATCGTAAGTCAGTAGACCAGCTCCAAAATTTGTGGCCTAACTGTTTATGCTTCCTTTCTAGAAAATGTGGGTAATGCCACCTAAGGGCTTATCCCTTAACAGTGTCTTGAAAAATAAATATAGCCCATATATGTAGAAATTTGCAATCCTATTATATAATGACCATCACTGTTGGTGGGTGGGATAGACTTTTATTCTCTTTTTATTCATCTTCCTTAGATGGTTAAGGTGCTCTAAAACTTTTATAAGGAGTCTTTTGTGGCCTTAACTCTCTTTAATGGTCTGCTCACTTTAAACCATAAGTGGAAGTGATCACTGGTTGATTTTGGAGGTGTGTGTACCACTCTCGGACTTGTCCTAGTGTCTCAAGCTTACAAGGGGGCCACTGGGGTTGGGGGGGACCTGAGACATAAAATCAAGCCAAGTCAAGGTACACTCATTTGTAGTTTCAGTTGGCTTAGCAGCAATGGTACTAAATAAATATGGTGAATTTCCGGTACTTCTAAATGATAAGCCACCATGATCATAAAGATAAAAAGGGCTGTAAGAAGAAACTGAGCTGTAATGTTTCCTGCCACAGACAGAGTGACCAGAAAGTAGAAAAGTAGATGTTTCCAATTCCTAGTTGATGTGTGGCAAACAGCACTGTACTTCGGAAGCTCTACTGTGCTCAGTACTGGAGGAAATGCTTCCTGCTGCAGAGGATGCCCTAAATGCTGGTTGATACTTATTCATCAGTAAAACACCATGCAAAGGGACCCCTGGCTCCAGTTTAAGCTTTTCAATATTGTTTTTATTATTAATATTTTCAGTATTTAAAGATGCATGCTGAGCTATAGGACTCTGCATTCATAGGTAACTTTAAAAATGGAGACTTGAAAACACACATCATCTCCTCTCTTTCCCCATTCTTTAGGTTTCTAGAGAACAAATTCTTGGTTGAGGGAGTAAGATCTTTTGTAAACTAAGAGACAATAGACATACAAAATTTGTTAGAAAAAGGAAGTCATGAAATGAAAGTAACTAATTCTGTCAGGTCTTTGTTTCTTCACTTTTCCCTAAAATGCTCGGCCACCAGCTCTAAATGCCTTCCCCACTCCCATCCCCTGGGCTTCAGAAGAGAAACACACAAATCACTTCTGTCCTTGGTGGAAGGCTCTGTGTGGATTGTTTCCAGGGTTGAAATCTGGACCAGTGCCTTAGTGCTACACCTTTCCTCTGAGGTCATCCCTGGGCAGCTGTTGCCCATGTTACAAAACTGCACACTGCTTGTGCAACTCAAGTAGCCTTTTGTGTTTTGTTTGGCTTTGTTCATTCTCTAGTGAAGTTTTAAATTATTATTATTATTATTATTATTATTATTATTATTATGCAAAAGTATTTGGTGACTTCTTTTCTCTCCAGTAAAGTAAATTAAGATCTGTTTTCCCCTCTGGCAAGATTTTTCACTTGCTCTTTAAGAAAGACAAATGTAGTCAAACAGCGACACCCAGCCCAGAAATCCATGGAAGCCACAGAAATGGAGAAGTCTTAGCTTGCTTCTTCTCTAGGCTCAAAAGAGGGTAGGAGAAAGAAAGTAAAGGGGCTATGGCTTCAGAGTCCGCCCTAGAAAGATTGAAGGTAGCATTCCGGGAGGGCAATTAATGTTTCCACTAAAATGCTTTCAAGGAGAGTGCAGGCTAACTACTAGCTTTAGAAAGGAGACTAGGCAGGGATAAATAATGAGTGTGTGAAAGCTTATCTCCAGGGAGGTTTAATCTGCTGGCTGAATTCCATCGCCAAAACCCCCATGTTCTATTGCTCACACCTTTAGGCCTTTTAAAATCTCCCCTTGTCTGTTTCCTCCCCCAGGCAAAGAGGTAGCATCCAAAGTCTCCACCAGTGAGAATAATAGCCAAGATAAAAGTTTCAATCTCTACTAGATTTCAAAAATTTATGCCCTTTTTTGTACTTATTTTCTAATTTTGAAACATCTAAATAAAGAGAAAGCGTTGATATGTAGAGGTGCCTCTCCACCTAGGGTGATAATGCTTCCAAATCAGAGGTATTTGATTTTGAGGCTCTGGCTTATTAAGCCTCCAAACATGCCTAAACCTAAAACCAGGAAAGACATTTCAAAAACGCAGCTTTCAAAACTCAAATTCCACACCTAGTAAAGAACAGCATGGTAAAGCAAGTCTCATCAGGTTATATGATTGCCAGCAGCTCACATCTGAATTTCTTAAATCCTTTGAATATTCAAAATATATTCACTTTTAACAACTCAGGCACAGAGGGTTGGGACTTCATGCATCTATATAAATTGATACGCATATGTATCTTGCCAACTTTCTTCTTCAGGAGACTGAGGGGTTCCTTTTGCATACATTTCAAGAGAAGCCACTTGTTTTATTACTATTATTGTGGCTGGTGTTTTGATGCAGAGTTTTCATGCATGAACCAGGCTGGCCTGGAACTCAAACTCCTCTTGCTTCATCCTCGAAACTGCTGAGATGGCAGGCATGGAGCACTCTACTAGGTGGGAGGAGAAATCTACAGTTCAATAGTGTATAGTTTCAGAGTGCCTGCCACCATAGCTTTCTGTAGAAGCCTCCTCAAAGACGCAGGATACTGCCAACTAGAAAATCGAGGAAGGGTGCAGATAGAGGGGAACTTTTGATATGATGTCACAGTCTCCCTAACTCCATAGGGAGAAGACAGAAAATAAGGATAATTTCCACAAGATTCTCATTCTTAAGATTCTCATGATCATTTTTATTATTTACCTTTATTTATAGTGGGGGAGCATATATGTGTGCTATGCATGTGTGTGGAAGTCAGAGGAGTCAGAGCTCTATTTCCACCATGTGGGCACTGAGGATCAAATTCAGACCAGCAGCCTTGCTTGTAGGCCCCTTTACTCCCTGAACCGTCCCTCCAGCCCAAAGAAATTTCATTCTGTAAAATAAGCATAAGCAGCTACCCAAAGAAAGGAAAAAGAACAGAATCTAAAGGACTTTACAGATATCTTATAGGAAGAGATTACTCTTAAATCACTGTTAACTTAAAAATGCAAAGCCCACAGGCAAGATCAGAGACCCTGCTGTGGAACAATCCTTCTGTAAATTGTGGAAATGTGTTGTTTTCATTGTTAATAAAAAGCTGATTGGTCAATAGCTAGGCAGGATTTTTGGGGCAGAGAGAATGCTGGGAAGAAGAAGGGACGAAGAAGCAGCATGGGAAGTTCATAGATGAGGTAAATGAGCCTCAGGGCAGCACGTACATTAATAGAAATGGGTTCATTTAAGTTGCAAGAGCTGGCTGGAGACAAGCCTAAGCTATCAGCCAATCCTTTATAATTAATATTAAGTCTCTGTGTCATTATTTGGGGAGTGGCCGCCTACAAAACCCAATAGAACTCTCATAGGAGCCTAAATCTTTCACTTCCAGCAGTTGACCAGAGACCTTACAGAGTGGCTAGATCTGCCCTTAGCTAAAATTAGAGAAGAGGTTAGATCTAGCCCTGCCAATGCTAGAAATGTCAGGATTGCCCCCTTAGAAAATGTCTATACTCCTGAAATAGAAAATGCACTCTGCATTATATTGTTATAAATAACATTTTCTAAATCTTCAGTACTGTTCTGTCTGCATTTCAGATGATCACAGTTTGCTCTTTTATTCCCACTAAAACCTGTGCTAATTCTATAAACAAAACTTGTGAGAATGGGTCTAAAGAGATGGCTCAATGATGGCTGTTCTCCAGAGGACCTGGTTCAATTCCCAGCACCCACATGGCTACTCACAATCTTCTGTGACTCTAGTCCAGGGAATTTGACTCCCTCTTCTGGAGATCCTTTGCCGGCTTACATGGGCACCAAGTATGCACTAGTAACACACACACATACATCCAGACAAAACACCTATACAAATAAAATAATTTAAAAGTGTTTTTTTGAAGTGTGAGGATATAAGAAAGTTCCTATTTAATACCCCTTTAAAAATTTTTTTTTTTATTTTATTTTTTGAGACAGGTTTCTCTGTGTAACCTTGACTGTCCTGGAACTCACTCTGTAGACCAAGCAGGCCTTGAACTCAGAGATCCTCCTGCCTCTGCCTCCTGAGTACTGGGATTAAAGATGTGTGCCACTACTGCCTGGTTTTGAGAGCACTTTGTTATTATTTTTTTGGTTTTTCAAGACAGGGTTTCTCTGTGTAGCTTTGTGCCTTTCCTGGGACTCACTTGGTAGTCCAGGCTGGCCTCGAACTCACAGAGATCCGCCTGCCTCTGCCTCCCGAGTGCTGGGATTAAAGGCGTGCGCCACCACCGCTGGGCGAGAGCACTTTAAAGTTAAGCAGAGGAAATTGTTTAAATGTTCATGGATCAGTACCCTATCAGCAGTTTCCATTTTGCTTGGCAGACATTAATGCATGGAGCTTCACGAAATTGCTTCCAAACTTACTTGTACTTATGCCCTTTTCAGGATCAGATGTGAAATTCCCAGGTACTCTCCTAAGCCCAGGTTTTTGAAAAGCTAAGAGCAGTAGCATCAAAAATCCCTTGAGCTACCGGTTTGTCCTTAGTTCCAGCCCAGGAGCCAACCACAGTCTCTGCCAGTGATTGATTTCGTAGCCACTGCTGCTGCCACTTTCTGATGCGGGAATGGCTCTAATCCCTGGGTCCCAGCTGGTGTCAAGGCATCGAGTCTCCACTTCCCGCCTGTCACTGCTCTAAAGACTGCCGCATTCTCTTGCCCTTGAGGACAGTGTCTCAGGAGGCATGGTAGAAGATCTTAGTAACACCAAGTAGCACACAGTGCAGAATGTACAATCACCCATCAGATCTGAAGCTGCCCATGGCTCCTGAGCACAGTATGGGTTCCTGGAACTCATCCTTTGTATAAACACGGCTATGTCAATTCTGCTTTTCTAGGCCTCTAGATGTGTCAGGACACTCTAATGAAAGGAAGAGGCACAGACTATCAGTGGGCCATAAGTATAAGCTCATCTTAAAGTTCCTATAGTTTTCCATAAGCATACAGAATTTTGCTAAAAAATTCACCTCGTGTCTGAAGATCAAAGCTCTAATCCTGTAGCAGGCTTTCTTGGACCGCCAGCCCCCAAATCATGACATAGAGACTTATTATTAATTATGAATGCTAAGCCTTAGATTAGGCTTGTTTCTAGCTAGCTTTTTTTTTTTTTATCTTAAATTAACCCATTTCTATTAATTTATGTGTGGCCCAAGCAAGGCTTGTTTACCTCATCTAAGTACTGTCCATTTTTCTTTCCTGCTTCTTCCATGTCTGTCTGTCTGGCCCATGGCTGGCTGGTCCCTGGCTGGCTGGCTGGCTCCCATTTTCTCTCTGTCCACCAACCCAGCCTATCCATCCTCAGCCTAGCTATTGGCTGTTCAGCTTTTTATTAAACCAATCAGGTGCCTTAGGCAGGCAAGGTAAAACAGCAACACATCTTTACATAGTTAAACAAATGTAGCATAAATAAAGTAACACATCTTTACATAGTTAAACAAATGCAGCATAAACAAATGCAACACATCTTTACATAGTTAAATAAATGTTCTATTTCACAGCATTTCCCCCTTTTTTGTCTAAATAAAAAGGAAAGGTTTTAACTTTAGCATAGTAAAACTATATACAATAAGAACAATTATCAAGTAAGAATTACATTTACAATGTTGAGTCCATATATATTTGGCAAATTCAGAGAAAATATTCCATTATTTATCCTATGTTGGTGAGTCCAAAGTTTTGTACCTAACTTACCTTTTATCATAACTAAGGAACACTGTAACTATAACTTTCTAGTCTTCAACTCCATCAAATACCCTAGTAGGATATATCACCTGAGAAATTAGGAAGTGCAATGCAAGCCACTTCTAAAACTATAGAAGTGACAGAGACATCTGTCACCCAAGGTTCCTCTACAATGTTGGGGCATCCATCTTTGGCCTTCAGGCCTAGAATATCTGGCAGACTTTTCTATATAGCAGGAATTTTGAAGAACTTTCTCACCTTGTCTTGGCAAACTTCAGCAGTCACTTTTCCCTTGTGTCCTGCATGTCCAGTTTGTACAGCATACTGTCAGCAGTTGAAGCAAGGGCAGTTTCTTGCCCAAATGGCTAGCTTTGCCATATTGAAAGCAAACTCCATATGGAAGTTCTTAGATGCCCATCATCCTTTTATAATGTAGACTGGTGCTGCCAGGAGCAGATGTGTCTCACTTTGATGAAAAGGCCTTAGGTTATTAAACATTTTAAATGCCATATTCTGTAGGTCTCTGAAGCATTGAAAGATCACCTATCTAAAACATATCTGTTTAACCTTGAAAACATACCTAATATGACTACAAGTTTGGTAATTATAGATGATTAACTATTAATCTGTATTTATTAATTATACACTACATTTTTAAAAGATTTATTTGTTTATTATGTATACAGTGCATACAGCATTCTGTCTGCACGTATGCCTGCAGGCCAGAAGAGGGCACCAGATCTCATTATAGTTGCTTGGGAGCCACCATGTGGTTACTGGGAATTGAACTCAGGACCTCTGGAAGAGCAGCCAGTGCTCTTAACAGCTCAGCCATCTCTCCAGCCCTACATTACATTTTTAAATGAGCTGCATAGGTTCAATACCCCAAACAAGAGTGAAAACATGCATAGTGTAACAAAGATAACTTTAAATTTGTATCAATATACCAAAATACATGCCAATGTAAAATATTCTAGGTTAATAGTTTTTTTAATCCTATTTTCTTATATCCCCCACCCCAATGATGTCAAATATCCATAACCCAACAAATGACCAAAACCATCTCCTACCTCTTGGGAATGTGGATGTTGTGTTCTCTAGACTGCTTCCTATTGTCTGAGGACTATGGCATCTTTAGGGGATGCTGAAAAAATTGAGATAATAGTCAAATCCTGGGAAAACTAGTTGTAGCATTTGTTGTCCAGTCTCAGAACTGTTCCCATGCAAAGGGATCAATATACGCATCATCTGTCTTGTAGTTTTTCTTGGTTTGTTTCTTTATGTCTGTAGGCAAGATTTTTGATGAGATCTCCCCTGATAAAACCTGATCTCTACTAACCTTGAATGAATCCACAGCCTTTCATTTCCTGTGGAAACAAAAGCATAACCTCTCCCCCAACTCAAGACATTTTCTGTCTTCCATTTTAAAGTTAAGACATCCCGCCGGGCAGTGGTGGCACACGCCTTTAATCCCAGCACTCGGGAGGCAGAGCCAGGCGGATCTCTGTGAGTTCGAGGCCAGCCTGGGCTACCGAGTGAGCTCCAGGAAAGGCGCAAAGCTACACAGAGAAACCCTGTCTCGAAAAACCAAAAAAAAAAAAAAAAAAAAAAGTTAAGACATCCCTAAAGTATCTAGGCTGGTTTAATTCAGCAGTCCCTTTTACATTCCAATGTCTCTCAGAAGCTGTTGTTCGCTCATCAAAAAATTCTAAACCAACCCAACATCATACAGGATCCAGAATACCTGTGTATTTCCCATCTTTACGTGGATTTTTTTTCCTAGATACTACTTTACTCTTTCATCAAAAACTTTATTATTTATTTATTTTTCTATGACTGTCTATATCCATTTTCTTTTCTTTCTTAAGCACCTACACGAATTTTTAAACACACTATAACCTGCTTAGTTTTTTTTTTTTTTTCCCTTAATATCTGGACCTGCTTTACTGTGCTCCTGTAGCATTTTCTGACCATGTGAGCCCAAACTTACACTTTCTCTGTGGTGTTGTGCTGGTAGCTGGTTCTACCCTGTTTGGGTCTGTGGTCTGTGAGAGCTGAGCTGTATACCTTGTGGGCCTGGCTGCGAGCTGTGTTTAACCCAGAGCTGTATTTAACTGTCCCAGCTCTAGGAAGTTGGTGCCCACACCACGGCAGGAATTTATACTTAGCTTGTTGTTTCTACTTAATGTGCCAGATGCTCAAGTGCTCTCTGTGTGATAGAACAGTGCTCCTGCATGCCATGAGCACTGGGCTCCTAGGAAGCCATGTTGTTGTTGTTTTTCAGCTTCCTCGGGCCCTATGTAAAAATATGTGCACGATGTTGGGCACCAAATGTAGCAGACTTTCTTGGACCACCAGCCCCCAAATCATGACATGGAGACTTATTATTAATTATGAATACTCAGCCTTGGCTTAGGCTTATTTCTAGCTAGCCTTTTTTTTTTTTTTTTTTTTTTATCTTAGATTAAGTCATTTCTATGCATCTATGTGTTGCTTGAGGATTTCTTTTTTTAACCTCATCTACATACAGTCCATCCTTCTTTCCTACTTCTTCCATGTCTGTCTGTCTGGTCTCTGTCTGGCCCCTGGCTGGCTCCCCTTTTCTCTCTGCCCACCCACCCTGCCTATCTCTCCTCTACCTAGCTATTGGCTGTTCAGATTTTTATTGGACCAATCAGGTGCCTTAGGCAGGCAAGGTAAAACAGCAACACATCTTTACATAATTAAACAATTATTCTGCAACACAAACAAACACAACACATCTTTACGTAGTTAAACAAATGTTCTATGCCACAACATAATCCCATTTAGCTATGCCATTTCCTAGCTAAGGAGTGAACTAAGGCCTCTAAGCTCCTGGATTCTCACCTATAAAATAAGAAGCATGAGATTGGAACTCTCCAGATGATAGATGCTATATACCTGGAGATTCAGAATGAAGATGGGAATGGCTAGGGACTGTTGAGATTTACATTTTAGTTAAGCTTCAAGTTTATTCTCTCAGCACCTTTGGGAAATCTATCTAGATTCTCCATTGTGGCCTCCTATTAGAAGCTTTTGGAAAATTTAACAATTACTTATAACCAATACCATTTCAAGTCAATTTCTGAGACTCCCTTGTGTCTGAGTTTGGGGCCTGTGTTCTAGTGGGCAGAAAAGGTCTGTTCTGCAGCAAAGAGCCAGTGGGTTAGACCATTTCTAAGAGATTCTCTTTTTAAAGATTGTCATTTAATTACATTTCTCCTTTTTTCCCCTCCTTGCAAACTCTCTCATACACCCCTCTTCATTTCCCTTCAAATTCATGGCCTTCTTTTTTTGATAATTGTTAATTGCATGCATACATGTGTATGCACCCACATATATATTCCTAAATATAACCTATTAAGCTCATACCATGTTATTTATACATTAATGGTTTAAGGGCTGACCATTTGGCATTGGATAACCAATTGGTGTGCTCTCCCTGGGGAGGACCACCTCTCTTGCTCCTAGCTTTACTCAGTTGCCTATAGTTCTTTGAGGTTGGGGACTTGTGGGCTCCTCCATTCCCATGCAGTTTGGCATGTCATTGGTATTCTCATTCAGTTCATGTTTGGGTAGTCACATTGGTGAGATTTTATGGGTGTAGCTTCTGATGTTACTAGGAGACACATTCTCACAGAAAACTTTCTGATCCTCTGGCTCTTATAGTCTTTCTGCCCCCTCTTCTACAAGGTTCCCTGGGCCTCGTGTGGGAACATTTTGTGGATGTGTTGGGACTGGGCTTCACAACTCTGCATATTGACTGGTTGTGGTTTTCTGCAGTGGGTCTCTGTTCTAAAGCAACATTCCTTGATGAGGGTTGAAGACTACGATTATCTGTGGGCATCAGAACAAATGTTTTATAGAGTGTTGTTGGGGATTATGTTGGTTTAGTAAGTTAGAAGTTTTACATTCTCCTCCAATAACCATGGTTTCACCAGCCTTGACTATTTAGCTAGGTTTCATGTACTTTGAATTCCCATTTCTTACCTAGGTTTCTGGTTCTGTACTCTAATAGCTCAGCTTGTAACTGTGAACTGATTTGTATGTACAGATATACTGTTATTTATAGGCAGGATTGTTTGTCCCCAAATGCACACACTGGGGTCCTAGCACCCAAAAACTTTGAGTATGATTGTATTTGGAAAGGCCATTACTGGGGTCACTAAGGTTAAATGAATTTCCTGGCATAGTTCCTACTTCACATGATGGATGTTCTTATTAGAAAAAGGGATAAGCACATGGAGAACACTGGCAGAGAGACTCCCACATGAAGAAACAGTGAGAAGGGGGCCATGTATGGGTCAAAGAGAGAAGTCTCAGAGAAAGCAGCCCTGGCAATACTTTGTTCTTGAGCTCATGAATCTGTTGGTCTGTGGAACAGTGAGAAAGAAGTTTCTGTTGCTTAAGTCACATCCGACAATTGATTTTAAGGTGGTCATTGTAAGCACACAGTGAAAAAGGTTACCAAAACCACCTGGCTTTAGAGTGTTTCATTTGTTCAGGAACAGCATACTACTAAATGAGTACAAATGGACTCAGACAAGCCTAACTTCAAGAAGAATGAGTGTAATAGGATTTTACCCCAAAGTGATTATTAAAATGAGCCATGGAAATAAGAAATGCATTTAACAATACTATAACCTGTTTCCAAGGCTAATGTATTAAGTAATTAGACTAACAAAAAAACAGAACAAAGAAAATATTCAGTGTTTTTTGATACAAATAATAACAGTTTTAATTTCACTTAATAAATCACTACCAAATATTTAATGTGATCCTTTAAGAGTTAATATAAATTCTAATTATGAGCATACGTGGAACACTTATTAATTTAGTTTTGTGCTGGCTATTTATGTCCTCGTATATTTACAAGTTCCTGAGTCTCTATGTGACTATTTCTCTAATATTAATCTTTTAATCTTAATTTTGCAGTTGGTTCCACTAAAGGGGAAAAAAACTCAAATAGGTATTTTCATTTTACCAGAACTGTAAAGAAAAAGATATATTGCCACCTAGTGGAAAATAGGCTGAATCTTTGTGTAATTCAGGTTTTTGCCACAGCACGGGTAGCGGGTCTATGCTTCTGAAAGACTTTTATCATGCCTATGGACGCATGGTAAATCATAAATCACACCTATCTGCCACGTCACTGTGGACTTTGTGCGGTGCGTCAGTCATCACTGCTTTCAGCAGCAGCTCCATGCATCTGCTACTGCTCGAGGCTGATGGACACAGCTGAACGCGGTTTTTCTTCAAGGCATTTAGCTGAAATACTAAGATAATTTATGGGGAAATATAAAACAATTGTTACTACAGAAAGCCAGTGAGTAGTATGGTAACCAGCTGGGGTGAATATGGTTGACTTAGCTTGGAAAAAAAAAATCACATTTCTAGACTCATTTCTTCATCCAAAAAAAAAAAAAAAAAAGAGGAGTGGACTGTATGATTTGTAAAAAGTTTTCAGTTATGATCTTAGGACATACTGACACTGCACGAAGTTTTCTTCTTCTTAGTATCAATTGTTTTTATTTATTTATTTATTTTGTACTTAAGTAACTGCCCAAGTTGTTTTTAGAAGTGGAGCTCATGAACTCATAGTTATCTGCCTTGGAACGACATTTCAGAACAGAACTGAAGGAGCTTACTCATGGGAAGGAACTGCCTATCTATTTACTTGGTTGCCAGGTTTCCAGGAGGATTTTCTTTTCCGTAAGAGTAAGGTGACCTGGCTAATTTTATCTTGAGCAATTACGTTCCACCCAGCTGAGTTATCCTCACAGCTTCTCTCTGGATATAGCATCTTTATTGTTTCCTGTCCCCAACTCTAAGGAAGTTGTGCTTAGCTGATTTACTGTTGCTGACCTTTAGCAAGTGTGGAGGAGGTTGTCAATTACTCGGTAATTCTGTAAGAGCCTTTCCTACCATAGATCAGGGAAGGGAAGGAGAGATTAAAAATACTTCCCCTTAGATACTTAGTTAACCATAGAACGTGGATGGCCTCTCACAGCCTCTATGTCAGGTGATGTAAGTAAGGCAGGGAGCTTAAGTCATTAAATAGTTGGATTTTCTTCTGCACTAAGATAGAAAAGTCACTAATGGGGTCCTTTCAAACAGTGTGGGCCTCATATGAAATGTCAACTCTAGGAAATAAGGAAGTCACAAAATACCCCAGATAGGTAGATGGTATAATTAGTCAGCTTTAAAATAATTAGTTATGAGGAACTGTCTGTAAATCATGCCTATGGGGGCATGCACATAAAAAAAAAAACAATGTGGGAAGGATTAGTATCATAATATTTCTGGTAACTTCCTTTGATTCTTTTTTCTGTGCCATTTCTATTACAATAAAAAATAGTAAGAAAGAATGCGAGAAAAATGATTGTTTTTTTCCCGACTAAATTTACAAGTCTCACAAATCAGATATAAAGAACAAAAGAAATAGGATCTCTTTTCTTTTCCAAGGAGCTTTTAAAATGTATCCTCTTCAGTAGTAGTTGATTTGTAAGTGTATTTTTGTAGCATTTATTGCTTGTTTGATCCAATCAACAAACAGCAGAAAAAGTTAAATCCAGGATGGGGAACTGCAACCACCTGCCTCCCTAGAATGTATAATCCCTTCTCACCCATTGTCTTTTCTTTTCATATAAAAATCTTTAGATTGACTTATTTTATTTACTAGTGTATGTGTATGAGTGTTTTGCCTGCATGTATGTCTGTGCACCACGTGTGTGCCTGGCCCAAGAAGGGCAGAAGAGGGCTGTGGACTCCCGGGTACTGGAGTTACATAGATGGTTTTGAGCCACCATGAGGGTGCTGGGAATCAAACCTGGATCCTCCACAAAAGGAAGGGGTGCTCTTAACTGCTAAGCCAACTTTCCAGTTCCTGCTGAATTGTCTCTATAAGTCATTTGGTAAACAGGCTCACCTCATTTCAGAGGTGAAAGTTTCAGTTTAAAATGTAAAGTGCCTCTCTTCTCTCAGCTTTTAAAGTGGATATATATATATATATATATATATATATATATATATATATATATATATATATTGAGTTTCTTACTCAGGCAGGTAGCTTCAGCAATAAAACATGGAAAAGGAATACTGCATGCCTGAAGCAAGAGTTGAATGTGACAGAGACAGATTAAAGGTCATGACACATGTCATTAAGGACACTTTCTATAGTTTTTTTTAAAACAACTTTTAGATTGATCTATGACTCAAATTCCAACATAATTTAATATGCCTGTTTCTAGTATAGAAACATCTGCCAACTCATTACCATTATTCTCTCTAAGATATCATTTCCCCTCCACTGAAATAAAGTAGTACCAGATAACAACAACAACAAGAAAAAAACCTCATTTTGAGAAGACATCCTAAGAGTAGATCCCCCAATGAATATTTTAAAAGATAACTCGTTTTGACTGTACTATTTACTGCTAGTATTAGTTGGTAATAAAATATTATTTGATAATAAAGAGTTTTATTATTGGAGTGCATGTTGTTTTAATACACATTCCAGGAAAGCTGAGGTTAGAAAGTTAACGGTCTTATCATAATAAATGAGAAGAGATTTCTAAAGTCATACGTGTTAAATTCCAGGCATTTTCTGTGGCTCTTAACAGAAAAAAAAGTCAGAGTTAAAATGAAAGACTTTGGCAGTGCTGCTATTCTCAGAATTTAGAGAGTGTTAAGATAAGAAAATGTCTGGGAAGCATATGCAAACTGACAATGGTCCTTTCTGCTAAAATATTGTTCTGCTTAGGTATAAAATGTTTTATTAGCCCTTGGTTCTATTGAATGCAATTATACATATGCATGATAATAAGCTTATTTATATTCAACAAAACATTCATTTGGCAAGCAGCCTAGAATATTCTAGTACTCTAAGAGTCAAGCAAATGCCTCAGAGATTCAAAGTCTTTGTTGCCTTTTCAATATTGCAAAGCATAACAATTCTTTATCCTCTTGTTGCTACATTCTAAAAAGTATATTAATTGACAAGTGACACAAGTTGCCCAGATGTGTTCGATGCCTACTAATGTAGAGCATTCATTTGGGAATCACCCCTGGTACTCTTAATACATACATACACATACGTACGTACATACATACATACATACATACATACAATTGAATGAATTTATTTGGCTTCCAGATAGTAAAAGAAATGCCAGTAGTCAAAGTGTGTGTTTGATTTCATTTTGTTTTTGCTGTTGTTTTCTCCTCACACATTGTGGCATACAGCTTAGGTGGGGGTTCAGAAGCACCAGTCAGGGAGTTAATGAAGTTGACGGTTAAGATATCAGATCTCTGGTGAGCAAAGGGATGACCATTGGTGGCCCCTCCTTACACTTTGGTCTGTATTAGGAGGTGGAGCTGGAGAAGGCATTGGGGTCAGAAGGACCTGGCGCTTCTACCCTGGTTGTGTTCTATGATTGTCTGAACTGTTGGCAAGCTGCCTTCTGAATCTGTTTACTCCTTCTTCTGTTACCTGCATTAGCTGAAAACTACAGAGTTATAGTAAAGAGTGGAGATAAACCATTAAAAGCCAAGTCACATTGTACACAAATATTATTGTTTTCATAATTCTTCCTTGTAGGTTTTGGTGAGCTTTCTATTACCTATGGTTTCTCAACTTTAATGGCATAAATACTTTTTCTTTCTCACTTATGAATGAAAGAGGCATTTCCTGTCTTCTTTCTGTAAGTGGAACAGGATGTTGCTGGAAACTCTGAGAGGAGATGTTTAAGGAAGGCTACACTATTACCCTTTTTTTGGGGCGGGGCGGGGGAATGGTAGATGGGAAATAAAACAAGACCAAGTCCAGTTTGATTCTGAATCAGCTCTTGCACACCTCACAGTAGATTTCTTATCTTCTCTAAACATCTTGGGTAAAAAATTCATTCCCCAGGACTGGCTTGGAGGTTTAGTACTCCCCAGCTCCCTTCCCTGGTGGTCTGGTGGAGCCCAGGAATGCTGGCCTTTAGGGCGCATGGCCAGACCTGTTTGCTCACTCCTGCTGGAGTGAGCAGCGTGGGAGGTCCTGATAAGCTGGCTACTTAAGGGTGCAAGATGCTTTCTGAACATTTGTAAACACTGGTGAGACAAGCTGTCAAATGGTCATCAAGAAGTTTCTAGTCTAAAAAAAAAAAAAAAGCAAGTGTGCATTGTATTGGCATATTATCTTACAGAATCATTACAGAGATTCTCTAAAAATATTTTCCAGTATTTATACAACTTTGGAAAGTAACCAGCCAGATCTTTAACCTCTTCTGAATTGTTTGGGTGCTAGAAGACTCTAAATCTGATTTTAATATGAAATGAGTAAATTTTTTAATGGAGGAGAGGGTTGGCTTCTGCCTTTGTTTAATTCATTCATTGTTTGAATAGTTCTCGGGTATATGAAAAGTGAACATCAGTAATAGCAAGCTTCCACAGCCTGTTGCTCACACTCTCTTGAGTACAGGGAAGTTGTAGGGGAGGAATCAAGTTAGGGAAGTTTCTCTGGTTTTGTAAAGATGACCTTGTGTGAGTTCAGCTTCTAGTTCCTGCGCTTAGTCTAATTACTGGGTGTACAATATTCTCAGACGAGAAGAAACAAAGTGACTGTGGGTAGCACATGCTTGCACTCTTAACACCTGGAAGGCTGAATAGAGAGCCTTGAGGCTAGCAAGGGGCACTTTTGTCTTAACAAAAACCAGGGAAGCAAGCAAGGAAGGAGGGAAGGGAAGTTGAGGAGAGAGGGAGGGAGAGAGGGAGGGAGGAGACTGTTTAGGGCATTCCTACATGCTCTTTGGTTCTTGTGTATTTCTGGAATAACAGAAAATCCCATTCTGAATATATTTTCTTTTGCCTTTCAGTATCTCTTTCCCTACCTTCCTTTACTTTTATTTATATTATTTTATTTCCCTTTATTTTTTTTTTATTGGTGCAAGGCAAGTGCTCTACCATTGAGGAATATCCCTAGAGTCTAAATTTCCCTTTATTGGGCTGGGCCCGTATAAATTTCCCTGTATATGGGCGGTGCACACCTTCAGTTCCAGGCAAGCAAATCTATGAGTTTATGGCCAGCCTGGTCTACTTAGTGAGCTCCAGGCCAGCCAAGGTTGTATGCATAGTGAGATCATGTCTCAAAACCCCAAACAACCAACTGAACAAAGCCAAATAAACAAATTTTCCTTTTTACATTTTTCCCTTTCTATAAAAACAAAATAGTCTATACTTTTAAAATAAAATCAAACACATTTAATGATGTGTCCTGAGATATGTATCTTCAATATGGCAAGGATCTCTTCTGCTGTCCATGTTTCATCACACAACCAGAAGTCATATTTTCAACATGTGCTGTTTAAATGGATTCACTTCATGATTCTGAACCAGGAAGCCATTGATACTGATTTTTTTTTTTTTTTTTTTTTTTGGTTTTTCGAGACAGGGTTTCTCTGTGTAGCTTTGTGCCTTTCCTGGAACTCACTTGGTAGTCCAGGCTGGCCTTGAACTCACAGAGATCCGCCTGCCTCTGCCTCCCAAGTGCTGGGATTAAAGGCGTGCGCCACCTTTTTTTGACTCTTGTTCACCTTGCTCAGCAGAGGATCTGGGTCATGGCGGAAGGTTAACACTAGTTTAGAATTCAAGGGACTAGCATAAGCCCTCTGGTCAGTTGTGGAAAAGCATGCTGTAGACCATTTCCATATGCAGAAGGTGAACACAATGAACTTCAGACGCAGAAATGTATGTGCTGATGGGCCATCCTGGTTTGTTGCTCATGACTCTGAGCTGTATGCATCATGGGCTGACCAGACAGGCCCTTTTGTCTGATAAACACCATGCTGCACAAATAAAACAAACCAAAGCAGCAAATAACCCCGCCTCCACAGCACACACACACAAGTAACAACAACAACAACAACAACAACAACACCATCTTTTAAAGTTCACCTTATTTCAAACACATTAGTTCAAACCAGGAGAATTCACGAACTTCCTGTGAAATACCGATTTTAGAACTTAAATGCAGCTGAAATAAGGAAACTAAGTTTCTAAGTTTGTTTTTACTATTATCCTGAGTGACTTGTGTCTACAGAGTAAAAAAAAAGGGGGGGGGCAGGTGGTGAAGGCAAGATAAACGAGCTTTTTCAAAATAAAGAGCCAACTTTGCCAGTGAAGAAAAAAGCCCACTAGAGGTCACTTTTCAACTCATTTCTCCGAATGACTGAAAAATTGAGCCTTGATTCTTGCTCCTGTTCCTTTTTCCCGTCCCCGCACAGCTGGTTAGAAGCTGTTACTTAAGAACCCACGGCTGTTCCCTGGGGTGGGACATGGTTGTGCTTCAAGCACAATTTCTGTCGGGACATTTCTGGTGATTGTTTTGGGTGCTTCGTTAATTCCGTATTATTTCTGATTATTGAATGTCACTATTTGAACTCAGACAAGGTGTGCTTTTATTTCCTAAAGTTTTAACGAACTTTGCGATGTCGTGTTGGCGTGAATGAGGCCGTCAGTGCACAGTCTTCAAGACTGCAGCCTTCAGTCATCATCCCTTGCTACAAACACCACACTTCCACAAAAGCACTTCAGTCGCACCGTCGGTGGACTTGACTGACAAGAAACCCATTCATCGTTCTTGATTTTTCCCTCGTATTTATTAAACTAGACTTTGAACCACTTTGTAAAAAGTAAAGGCTCAGAGCTGGGGGTTGATTTCAGCTCAGTGGGAGAACACTTGCCTAGATGTAGGCCCAGGGAATAATTCATTTTAATTCCCCCCTCCACACACACATAAGGTATAGTTCTCAGCTGTAAATTCCTAGCATATTTTATTTAAGAAGAAGACATTTTAAAACCTTTTTTTCTTAAACTTGAGCATCAGAGCATTCACAAGCTGCTATTACGTTAATTTCAGTACTTATGCATGAAGGGTATCATCAAAAAACAGTCTTGTACATTTACTAAAGGCCTCTGGCAGAAGTTAACAATATTCTGACTTCTCAAATGCAAATGCTATATCCTTCCTGCATCCATATATTTACTGATCTTCAAACATTTCTCAGTTATGTGAAAATTCAGTTATGTGAAAACTCAGAAAAATAAGGACTTTTAAACTTGGCATTTTTCTATGACAGGAAAGCATTAACTTTAAAAAATCACATGCAGAAGTTTATTTTTGGCTTCTAAACCCATGTCTGTCTCTTTACATCATTATTGTCACTTACCTACCTAAGTGCTGTAGAGCATCTCAGACGTGGTCCTTGATTCCTGCTCTCCCCTAAGCTTGGTCTACTGTTACTGAGCTTCATCATAGCAGCTCTGTGTAAATTCTAATCTCATAACTTCTTGTTCTAAAGCAACCTCAGAGTTACCTAGATTCTTGTATTTTTCTCCAGTTTCACAGACAATTCACTAATTTTCCCTGTGCACTCCATCAGAAAATATGGTTCACATCTCCTTACCCCTGTCCTTACCAGCCTAACTGGCCCACCCCATGGTGATCATCTGCTTATAGGATAAACTTCTGTGACTCTTCTTCTTCCATTATTCTTCCCCCCCCCTCCTCCCCTCCTCATCTTCCAGTTTCAATGACCAGTAGCTCACTGCCAATTCTTTTTCATCTGGAATGTGAGATCTCAGCTTAACATTCAATCAGAGAGAACAAACATCAGACCAATAAAGACTGTTTGATGATCACAAGAAAATAGAACAATAGGAGGTTTATCCAAATTAACTAATTTCAAAGTCAGCATCATCTCATGTAGCTCAGGCTAGCTAGCTTCAAGCTTGCCTTGTAGCTGAGGTTGACCTTGAATTCCTAGTCCTCCTGAGTACCAGGATTACAGGTGTGTGATGCCATATAGTTTTCTTTCAAATCTACTTTTTCTGAAAACACTTAAGAAAATACCTAGTTTAATTCCTGTCAAGCACCAGAAAACAGAAACTGTATAGAAACCACATACTTTCAAGTGTGACTATCAGCTTTGCAACTTTGTTGATTCACCATGACTGACTCGCAGTAAAACGATTCTTATATAGTTGATAAATTTCTTTTTCTCACACAGCAGCTCATTCAAGTTCCAGAACTGCACCATGAACTAGTCTGTCTGAGCAGTACTGAACTCTGTTATGAGTGAAGAAGCAAACGTGTTTTTCTTGCATAGTTTGCAAGCATTCACTGCTACAAAGTAGCATGGAGTGAAGACTGTTTGGTTTCCATGTAAATAACTATTTTGTAGCTAGTGCTCACAGTTTGTTGCTGCGGACACAAGGAATTGGTGAGTCACAGGACATGTATGTGCAGCATTCCTTAATTATCACTAATTTTGCACACCTGGATATTCTGAATGTCAAGTTGTCAGGCTTGGGTCACAGGATATATAGCTGGGCTGGGAATAAGTAAGCAAAAATAACTATCAGAGTATGTAATACAAGAAACATGACACTCAGAGTCTGTTCCTGGCTTTAGAGGAGAATTCAGCCAAGCACTTGTCTCTGAATTTTTCTGTACTATTACAAAGAAAATATGGTTGTTTATAAAACAAAATTGTAACTTTTTTCTTTTAAATAACTTATTTACTTGTCTTTTGTGTACATTGGTGTTTTGCCCACATGTCTGTCTGTGTGAAGGTGCCGGATCCCCTAGAACGGGAGTCACAGACAGTTGTGAGCTCCCATGTGGGTGCTGGGAATTGAAGCTAAGTTCTGTGGAAGAGTAGCCAGTACTCTTAACCACTGAGCCATCTCTCCAGCCCCAAGTTCAACTTTTTTTAAATTATATTTTGAGTTGATTATAGGTTTAAAAAAGCTGAAAGGAAACTTGATTTCCAGTGTTCTGTGGAAACTAGTCTGGAAAATTAGCATAATAAATTAGCATTATTCAGGAAGGTCGGGCTGAAAACCATAAATGCAAGATGTGGAGGACCAGAGGTAAGAACAGAGAATGGTAGCATAGGTTTGCAGTCTTAGCACTCTGGGGCTAAGGCAGGGGGACCTTGAATCTGAAGCCAGTGTGAGCTATCCAGAAGGCTTAAGGTAGCTGGAGCTACATGGTGAGACCCTGTCCATCAGTCAATCAGAGAGACAGACAAACAACTAGGAATACAACACGGTGGTTAAATACTTACCTAGTGTGAGCAAGGCCCTGCATTTGATCCTCAGAGCAACAAAATCATGTTTAAGAAAGACCGAGGTGTGCTATTTTAATATTGTAGTGGGTTTGGTTGTGGAACATTGTTTTAACGAGGCAAAGACATATTACATTTGTTTGTGCTGCAGACTATCACTTTAACTGTGCAAAGGTGTATTACTCTTGTTTGTGCCGCATTTGTTTAATTAGGTAAAGCTGTACCTTGCCTGCCTAAGGCACCTGATTGGGCTAATAAAGAGATGAACAGTCAATAGCTGGGCAGACGAGGGATAGGCAGGGCTGGCAGACAGAGAATAAATAGGAGGAGAAATCTAGGAAAAAGAAGGAAGAAGAGAAGAAGGAAGGAATAAGAAGTAGAGAACTAGGGAGACGCCAGGGGCCCGGAGCCAGGCAGCCACCAGCCAGCAGACACAGTCAAGTTAAGATCTATAGAAGTAAGAAAAAGTAAAGAGCCCCAAGGCAAAAGGTAGATAAATCAAAATAGGTTCATTCAAGTTAAAATAGCTAGCCAGAAACGAGCCTAAGCTAGGCTGAGCATTCAAAACTAGTAATAAGTTTCTGTGTCATGATTTGGGAGCTGGTTGGTGGCCTAAAAGAAAAAGCCTGGCACAAGAAAATTTTAGGATCATGGAGTAGTCCGTGAGACCGTATCGTCTGAGCCAGTTGCCTTGAAACGATTCTGGATGTTGGATCATCTGGGCCATGGTGTCATCGGAGACCTTTCAGGTGGTCTTGGCTGGTCAAACCTGATGTATCTTAATCTGGAACAAATCCATAGCCTCTGGCTTTCTGTAGAGACAAAAGCAGAGTCTCCTTTCCAAAGTAACACATCCTTATATCCAAATTTTAAAGTCAAGATATCTTTAATATATACATATTGGTTTAACTCAACATCTTTTACGATCAAACGTTTTTCTGCAGTTAAAAATCCCAAAGACAATATAATCCAAACTCTCTGTGTGATATCCATCTTTACATGGTAACGACTTTATTTTTTTAAACTTTCTATTTCTTTATATAACTGTCTATGTTCCTTTTCCTCTCTCTTCCAAGCCCCAGGAACCCGCCAGTAACTCAAACCGGCGGCTGCCGCTCATTTGAGAGAGAGAATTAGGAACTGTGGGGCGTTTACCGACGTCACCATTCCTGGAGAACTTACCGACGTCACCGCTCCGTGTGTTGAGTTCTGAATCCTCTTTACCACCACGCGAGGATTCTTCTCAGATCACACTTTATTGGAGCGCCTCTTGGTTAAGGGACTTTGTCTTTAGTATTTTTTTTTTTCATAACACCGGCCTTTATCCCTGTTCATTTGTCCTTTTTCTTTAGTCCCTTTTTTTTTTTTTGCTTCCCTTTTTTTCTTTAGCCCTTTTTTTCTTTAGCCCCACGTTGGGCGCCAAATGTAGCTTGATTTTTTCCGCCTTGCCCACAGTCAGGACAAATCTCTGTCACCCGCCAGTCCCACAGCCGCTCAGACCCAACCAAGTAAACACAGACACTTATATTGCTTTCAAACCGTATGGCCGTGGCAGGCTTCCTGCCAACTGTTCCTTTATCTTACTAACTGTGCTTTTATCTTAAATTGATCCATTTCCATACATCTATACCTTGCCATGTGGCTGGTGGCTTACTGGCGTCTTCACATGCTGCTGGTCATGGCGGCGGCTGCAGTGTCTCTGGTCATGGCAGCGGCTGCAGCCTCTCTGGTCATTGCGGCGGCTGCAGCGTCTCCTTCTGCCTTTCTGTCCTTTTATATCTCCTCTCTGTTAGTCCCGCTTATCTTTCCTGCCTAGCCACGGCCGATCAGGTTTTATTTATTAACCAATCAGAGCAACTTGACATACAGACCATCCCCCAGCACAGCCAAGTGCAGACCATCTCAAACACCTGCACTCAGGCCCATGGTCCTAATCATCCTCTATACGGACCTGCTGGGTAACGCCACAAAGAACCCGAGAATGGGCTCCCACAGGACCTACAGAACATCCCACAGCACAAGGTTTTGTTTTTCATGTCACTTGTGCACAATTAGAGCATTTTTCTTCCTAGTAATCTCCTTCAGTTGACTTTTCCCCCAGACTCCTATTCAAGGGTCCATTCACTGAAATGATTCTATAGACAATGAAGCACTTCATCTTTGGAAGCTTGTGTTCTTTCCTGTTTCACATATCTATACCCTTTTCTTCAGTAATATAAAAAAGCTGCACCCAGTTCCATGGTTAGTCATTTAAATATACTTAATATGGATTTAATTAGATTCCTTGGAATCTGAAAGTTACAGGTAGATAACTTAGTCATTTGCAGTTGAGTAAACTTAGGTTGAAAATGTAAATAATCCCCCCCACACACACACACACTTGGTGGTCCATGGTAATGAAGACTCAATTCCTACCTTGAAACTCAAGTGCATGGTGGTTCTCTATAGGATACCACGTCTACCACTGTATGCTTCTTGTAATTGATAAATGGCAGGCTTTTGTCATATTGACAGACTTTGAGGCTCCAGTAGCTAAGTACAAAGACACTAGGTTCATAGTATGGAGGTAGTGTAGACACCCTGGACCTGTCTGACTACGTGATGGGGGAGGGGGCTTGTGAAAATCAAAACACTGAAATATACAGGCTTGAATATCTCAAATGTCATGACTTTAAGTCATTTGATATTGCACTAAGAGAAACTAAAAATTTTAATTTCAACTCGTATTTTTACTATTTATCTCCATTCAATGAGAATTTTAACTATAAATTTTTAACTACACCACTCTCTTTTTTACCTTCTATGAGTTTTGTCCTTACCAGGGCAGTGAAAATATGCACAAGACTGAATCATAATTATAGAGAGGCAACTTTTTTTAATACTATTTTTTAGGTTCTTAACAACGAAGGAGTGGCCTTCAGCAGGAAGTAGCTTGACCTCATCCCCTTCCTTCTGCATTCAAAGTAAGTTTTGAGTACATGGTCTCTGGGACTTCCAGCAAGACCCTCCCTTCTCATTCTTACTCTTAAGTGCAGCCAAATGTGTATCTGCAACTGTTGAGTCTGATTTCCCATGTACAGTGTGCCCACAGGAGACCTGTTTCACAGATGGGGCAGTAAAGAACAGTGGCAGGCACTTACATTGTACCTAGATCCTCTGTTGCTCACATGAGCCACTGTGCCATTGGATTTCATTTCCAAAGCAAAATTCCAAGCCAAGTTAATGAGAATTTCAAGAGGGCACTAACAAAGCGTGGGAGTAAATGAGTCTGCACAGGTGCAAGGTCCTGAAGCTGACTCTACTTCAGTTGCTGCTGCATCCATCCGGCTGGTACCCACAGGTACCCAGCTTCCTCTGCAACAGGACACATCTGCTCTACTGGTTCTACCTCCTCACTTTCCCCCTCATCTTTTCAAGCAGATTTTGTACAAAATGTTTCCCCTCATGCATGACAGTCCACTTCTAGTCCCCAGCACTTACTAATCTAGACTGTTTTGACTTTGTTTACCTTTAACATCATTATTTACCTGCCAAGTAACTTACCCCCAAAACAGTCATTTTTAAAATCAATTTCCTCATCTTTTCAAAGCAATTTATGATGCAAATTATTAATCATCAATGATTATTCAAAAATACAACAACACTATTGTCTATTATGATGTTTTCCCCAAATGTGTCTTAGAAATACAATCACTATATAAAAATTTCCTTGTAACTAAACTCATTTGGTTATTGATAACCAAGCCTTTCACATTTGAGATAACTGATCTAGAAAATATAAACAATTTCCTCACTTGTATATGATAACAAGGATTCAATTCCTGTCTTAAAAAGCCAGTCTATGGCCGGGCGGTGGTGGCGCACGCCTTTAATCCCAGCACTCGGGAGGCAGAGGCAGGCGGATCTCTGTGAGTTCGAGGCCAGCCTGGGCTACAGAGTGAGTCCCAGGAAAGGCGCAAAGCTACACAGAGAAACCCTGTCTCGAAAAACCAAAAAAAAAAAAAAAAAAAAAAAAAAAAAAAAAAAAAAAAAAAAGCCAGTCTATGGCTCTCGCTATTAAGACTTTTTGAATATAGTAAATTTATTTTTTGAGACTGAGTCTCTTGCATCCTAGTGAGTTACTTGGCTTAAATGGTGGGAGGACAATTTCAGGAAGTGCTTGCTTCTTGACACTTGGTTAACTTTCCTTGGAATCCTATGTTCTTTCTTTCTTTCTTTCTTTCTTTCTTTCTTTCTTTCTTTCTTTCTTTCTTTCTTTCTTTCTCCTTTCTTTCTTTCTTTCTATCTATCATCTATCTATCTATCTATCTATCTACCTACCTATCTATCATCTATCTATCTATCTATCTATCTATCTATCTATCTATCTATCTATCTGTCTGTCTGTCTATCTGTCTGTCTATCATCTATCTATCTGTTCATCTGTCTGTTATCTATCATCTTTTTGTTTGTGTATGTGTATGGACATGTGGAGGTCAGAGGACAACTTTTGGGAAGTTGGTTCTCTGGTATTTATTGACTTTGATCTTTGATAATTTTAGATATTATAAGGTGCGTTCTGCTTACTGTAACCCCACTCTCTAGCCCCCCCCCTTGCCTTCCCATGTATATCAATCCCTTCCTATGCAGTTCTCTTTAAAGCTCTTTCTCTACCCCCCACCCACCATCGCCGACTCTTCTTTCCTCCTTCTCTTTGGTGTTCAGTCCCACTCTGTAGCCCAGGCTAGCCTGGATTTAAGGCAATTGTCCTGTCTTTACCTCCCAGGTACTGGGATTGTAGGCATGGACTACTCTACCCAGTTTTCATTCTTCTTCTTTATTATTGTTATTATTAATTATTATTATCAGGTTCTCATTTAGCCCATGCTGGCCCTAAACTAACTTATATAATTAAGAATGTCTTGAACTGATCTTCCACTTCTCAAACACTGAGTTGACATTCATGGCCTACTATGCTCGCAAATTTTCATGAAAAATATTTCATGTATTACTTTTCTCCTAAAATTTGAATTATGTGTAGTTATTCTTGAAATTAGAATTGCTGCAAAATATTCTTGCTATTACAATACGCCTAACGAATTTTAATCAATCAACATTTCCAACATGCATAATAGCAGAGTTACTTGAATCCTAAAGAGCCCTCACCTCATTTTTACTGTATTTATGGCTTATATTTCTTAGGAATTATCTTCATGAAACACAATATGTATTCTTACATGGCCTAAAATATGTGACCTTATGAGCCTATTGAAATCTTTTTGGTAGTGTTCCTAAGTGAGCTTTATCAAGATTCTCAATGCATACTGCTTTCTTTGAACTACATTCTGATGACTAATTTCTATTTTAAATTCAGATTCCTTTTCCTGCTAACTCTCCATGACTCTAGCTGGACACACAGATGCTTGGAATACCTCTTCATGCCCACACTTCCTGTCCCTGAGGTTTCACTTTCCACCCTTTTCCTTTCCTGGGTGTTCAGTTTCTCTGCTCCCTGGCCCTCCTCTTCCTGTCCTGAGGCTGGTATGTCTGCCAGAGAGTCTTCAGGTCCTCAATGGGGGAAAAAGCGTATTTCTATCCTATACTTCACAACATTCTCTTGCTGTTACCTACTTCCGCTTGGACTGCCCACACCCATGCCCCCCTCTATGGATGCCAAGTTCTTTTCCCATGTATTTATTCTTTTTATCACCCCCCACAATAATTCCTTGTATCTGATATGGGAATTCTTGCCATTAGAATTCCTGATTGGAAACCTCCATTCCCCATGTGAACATGGCCATGACTCACTTCTTCAATACTATACACCATTACATAGGACCCTGACTCATCACTGCCCACATCTACACCAGAAGGGTGTTCCCTGAGTTTGCTGAAAAGCAAACATTTTCTATGTAAGATGCTTATGAATTTGTAGATGAAATAAATTATTTCCATTCCTCTATTTTATATCTGAGGATATTGACAATGCCTTGCAAAGAATGTCTTGTGAAAATTATTCACAAGGAAAATATACAAACATGGATTAAAGCAAAAACTAGTAGCCCATAACCATTGTCTTCAAATAGCCAGCAGACTATTAAATGAAATAGCAATTAAATGATTAAATTTATTGCCAGGGGGTGGTAATTGGACAAAAGCACTTTTATAGTTTCTAATGTGATACATATGATGTACTGCCTAACTGTGCACTTTTCTATTTAGATTATAAGCTTTACCTGTGACTTAGAGATGTTGAATGGCAGGAGTATTTTCTCTCCCAGGGAGATTCTATCATGTATGTTCTCCAGACTCATTCTGATAGACATAGGATATGAAGGAACTTATCAAAGCTTCTACCTCACTGTTCTCAGTTAGGGGGACTTCATTCCCTAGAAGACATTTGGCAAAATCTGGAGACAATTTTAGTTGTCACAACGTGAATTGGCAGGCTACTTGGCCAGGAGCCACAGAGGCTGCGGGGTCTCCCACAATGCACAGCACAGGCCCCTACAACAAAGCATCCCTCCTTTCAAATGCCCACAGTGCTGCTGAGGGTGAAAAACCTGAGTCTACCAAGACGACAGTCTGGTTTACAAAGTTAATCCCAATTAGTCCTGCTGCCTAATCCTATTTTGCATGCAAGAAATCAAATATTACCTCATTCTTTCTTATCATGTCTCTTGTCAAATCTTTATCATTCTTCTCCTTTTAGGTTGTTGGACATTTAATGTAAGCTTGATAAAGGTCATATATCAGACACTTATGATTTTTAAAACATGATTCACGTTAGAAGTATGTCACTATTAGAAATAGCCACAAATGACTTCCTAATATGGCTGAATAATGGTTTGCACTATTAAATTCTTTTTATTCCTGTTTTGTATTTCCCCTTGCTTTCTATCCAAGCAGGTGGCTCATTCTGAGTTAGAATGATTGTATAGTGGTTAGAAATAGCATGCAGTACTTATAGGGTTCAGTCAGAGGGTTTGTGGATGCACGCAAGAGGATGCAGAGAAGTCTCAGTCATTGACAAGGTGTTTTAGAGACTCCAAGGTAGAAATACTTTTCTTTTACCTACAGACTGAATGGACGACTACCAATTATGTAGGAAAGGTCAGGCAAGGGGCAAATAAATGCTTGAGAAGGTATCTAGGGGTAGTGAGGCTCCAGTAGCATTGCCAAGAGGAAGGTTTAGAGAAGGATCGATTGGTATATTCATACTGCAGATACAGATTACCAGAAGCAGAGGCTCCATCCATGGGAATGTTGTGGGAATATGTGTCTAACAACCAAGTTCTCCTAAGTTATTCCAATCTTGCTCTAAATATGAATAGGGAGATGGGAATCCCAGAATAACCTTTTTAATATTTTGTGAATCTGGCATAATGAGAACCAGGAGAAACAAACTCAGTCATTAATTACATATATTTTTTTTTTCATTGAGTGTCTTACCCGTGTGAATTATAATTCCAAACCCACCAGAAGAAGGTGCTATTGCCCCTAAACACTGAAGGCGCTTTGAGAAAATCTACTCTCACAAACCAGTTACAATCTCATTCCACACAATCTTTTGATTGTGTGAGCCTTTTCAACCTACCAAGCATGGCCTGTTCATGGATTATGAAGAGATATTAGTAAGGTATAGCATTTAAAATGAGAGTTCTAAAGAGAAAAAGGAAACAGAAATGCCACACATGCTTAGCTGAAGCATTCACTGGTGAAAATGTGTCATGCAAGCCACATAAAGTATAATTAAGACAAAGTTGTTAAAAGATGTATTTCCAAGAGACTTTTGGACTTAACCCTTTCCTCCCGCATCCAGCTCATCTCTCTGCTCGTAGAAAGGCCTTTACTCCACTCCATCACTTTGCCCTCTGCCCCTCTCTCGGTTAGCCATTCGGCCAACATTGGTTGCTTCTGAAACATCGGTGTCAGTATTGCGCCCATCAGCCTCTTTGCCCGGCCAGGTGTTACTATAGTTGTCAGGGCTCACCGACAGGTGAATTCACTTTTCTCTCCCAGCAGCCTGCACAGCACCTTCCAGCACTATGAAAGCTAGCCAGTAGAGAAGGAGCTTGCAGGTGAGTACCAGCAGGTGAGGAACAACTCTGTGTTTGGTGACTGAAGTATATAGTGTCCTCAGCAACGGGATCTCAACATCAAGTTCTAGAGGGTATACAGGAGCAATGGCAATAGCCTATAATGTTTGGGGGTCCATGTGACTCATTAGCCAACAACTCCAAAGGAGACCACCCATTTCTGGTACTGGGTTTTTAATTTGCTAAAATGGGATGTTTCCTGAGGGTATTGTCCCTTATTGTAGTATAACTCCATAAAATTATTTTAATACATGTATATGTATGTATTTTATGAACTCTCTATAGTAATGGGTTTCCATAGGGCTTTTTCAAAAGGCCTTCAATGAGTTATCCTCCACATATTGCCCCTCTCCTCTTCCATCTTTTATGCCCCTTACACTCCAGGTCTATATTCTATGACAGTGATGACATTTTCGAAAATTGTCAACCCGTGTAAGTTTACTCAGATGCTTTCAACCATTTCCCCCACCTTTCAGAATAGAATTTAAAGTTCCTGTCATCCATGAGGTTGCCCATGATAAGCACCCCCACTCCTTTGACCTCCTTTATTACTCTCATTCTCTTGTACTGTGTTTTGGTCACAATGTTCTCCTTGTTCACGGCACTGCACCATCCATTCTGTTGTCCTCCAGGATGTCTTTCTTTTTTTCTTTTTCCTTCCTTCCTTCCTTCCTTCCTTCCTTCTTTCCTTCCTTCCTTCCTTCCTTCCTTCTTTCTTTCTTTCTTTCTTTCTTTCTTTCTTTCTTTCTTTCTTTCTTTCTTTCTTTCTTTCTTTCTTTCATCTCTTCGTTGTTTGCCTCCTTTCTCCTTTTCAGTGTCTCTGTCAAAAAGTCCTCTTTTGGAGGCTGGAGAAATAGCTCTGTGGTTAAGAGAACTACTGCTCTTGCAAAAGACCCAGTTTTGATTTAAAGAGCCCATGTTGGACAGCTCACATCCAAGTACAACTCCAGTTCCAGAGGATCCAATAACCCTTTCCAGCCTCTCTGCAGACACCAGTATTCAGGTGTACATTTGAACACACACACACACACACACACACACACACACACACACACACACCAAGTAGAACTTGGAAAAAATTAAGCTGGTACTGATCTGCAAGCTTCATTCATACTGCCTAACTTTCATAGTATTAGGAGATGCTATGCAAGTTATCAGAAAAGAAAAATAACTATTAATCTTATAAACTTATGAAACCTACAGGCTATAATAATGACTTACTTGGCATGATGTGCCTAGTGGTGGAACAATTCATCTAATGTTATGGTACTAACTAAACATTTTCTGATTGCAGCAAAGGCCTACTCCTTGAGATGGTACCCACACCTGGCACTGTTATTGAGTCCAATAATGTGTGGCTAAATGTCTAGATAAGTTATGGGCCTACTACTATTATTCCTGCTAAATGGACATAGCATTAAGCAGACTCCTAATAACTTATTACCATATGCATAGATTAATGCAGCCTTCAGACCTCATCAGAGGAGGTTCTTGTAGTAATGGTGATTGACACAGAGACCCACAACTGGCTGTTGTTGGGTAAATTGGAGATTGCAGAGTGCTTATCTTTAAATGAAACATTTATATCACACCTCCCAACCCCAACGCTCAAGTATCGTTACAGAAGAGGGGGAAGAAAGATTGTAAGAGCCAGAGGACAAGGATGACAAGGTGAAATAGTATTTTCTAGACAGAACAGGGCCATTGCACATAGAAACTCACAGTGATTGTGACACATTGCACGAGACCACCTCAAAACCAAACCAGACAGAATCCCAGCATGGAGGGGGAGGTGGGCATGAAGTTCCAGCCCATCCAAAGAGATATTGACAGTTGATAGCTGCTGAGAAAGGGAGAGTCAGTTTTCTTTAAGGGCGTGACCTCCGGAAGTTTGACCATGTTCCAGGGGATGGCCCTATAGCCAAGAGCATTTGGGCAGCATAAATTGGGCTGGCCGAGTTATTAAAAAATGAGGGCATAGGTGGGGTAGAGAGGTGGGTGTAGATCTGGGAGGGATTGAGCAAAGGAGGTGGATATCATCAAAATATATGAAGCTCTCAAAGAATTAGTAAAATAAAAATATTTTCAGAGTCTTTTTTAGAGCACCCCTGTAAAGCAGCAACATCCCTTCTTATAGCCTAATATCACTGTCTTGCTATGCATCATGATTTTATTTTGCTTATTTAGAAAATACTGATTTATTTATTTTCGTGTGTGTGTGTGTGTGTGTGTGTGTGTGTGTGTGTGTGTGTGTGTGCACCTACATGGGTTATGTTCGGATGCTCACAGAGGGCAGAATGTGTTGGATCCCCCAGAGATGGAGTTAGAGGTGGTTGTAAGTCATGTGATGTGGGTTCTGGGAACAAACCCGGATCCTCTGCAAGGACAGTAAGCGCCGTTAACCACTGAGCCATCTCTCCAGCCCAAATTTTATTTTATTTTTAATGAGTCATTTATATTGTCCCCCCTTTATCGGGGAAAAATTCCACAAATATAATTTCATCACTCTTGCTGCTGCTGTTTATTATCGTATCGGTAGAACCCAGAATGATACCAGATACAAAGTGAAAACTAGAACGAGATTAGTGAACACAGTAGTTTTGCCAGCACTGCAAGCTTACGTTTTGAAAACATTTGGACGGGTGTCTTACTTGCAAGTGTGTTCATTACTTGTGTGCCTAGTCAGTGTAGAGCCAGAAGAGGACATTGGGTGGCTGCAGCCAGAGTGAGGGGCAGAGCCACCAGGTGGGTAATCCAGAAGAGCCAGAGTGGGGGGCAGAGGCTCCAGGTGGGTAATCCAGAAGAGCCAGAGTAAGGGACAGAGCCACCAGGTGGGTAATCCAGAAGAGCCGGAGTGAGGGGCAGAGCCTCCAGGTGGGTAATCCAGAAGAGCCGGAGTCAGTATCCTTACCTGCTGAGCCATCTTTCCCCGCACTCACATATTCACCATTCTAAACGATCACAACGAACACTCACTGAGCATCAGAGACTCTCAAATACTGAGCGGGACACATGGGAATTATATTGCAACTAACCATGCCTGCAACTTAATTGTCCCCTGAGCAGGACTGACTACCACTCTCCTAGAGGATTACCTTCTCAAGTGAGAACATTTGTCAAGACACACATGATAAAATGTTGACAGGATTCCATCATGCTGAATTAGAATATCTTTCCACGGAGGTGTCAAGGCCCGGCAGAAATCTCACCCAGCAGCAGACCTCGGTGACTCGCTGTTGTTTCGAACTTTGATGCAGCAATCTGGCATCAGTAAATATTGACTCAGTTGAGTCCTATGAAAGAGGAGTTTTACAATCGCTTATAATTACCGACTTGAGGCTGGTATTTTGGGATGGCTGCAGAGTTGCTAAAAATTAAGTTCAAATGAGACATGGCAATCTCTGATTCCCATTCTGAGAACTCTGGGTCCTTAAAGAAGAAGAGCACGTCCAAACGCTTCTCTCGGACTACTGTTCTCTGCATAGGAAAGTGGCAAAGCATAAATGATAAATGAAAATCACACGCCACCGAGGCTCATCCCTTTGTTGTCTTCTCTGTGGTGTCCGTGGTGTACCAGCTGCCTCTGGCATGCACGCTCTGGGCGACTCTCAGGTCTGCTGGAGTTCTGCAAGCTTCCCTGTCATTGTGGTGTGATCCTCACAAGCCACTCTGCACTTGCGGGGCCACCACTTCCGCTCTCAGCCCGGGGCCCTGCTTGTGCATTCAGAGGGTACCCGTCATCCCGCTATGGCAGTCTGTTCTGCCCTCCGTGTGTTATCATCTCTCTAATGTCTCCTCTACCGGCAGTTCCTGAACTCTGGCTACCAACAGCTTGCCAACAGCACACTCCGTGCCCTTGTCATCGCTAGCCTATCACACCTGCTGGCGCCACCTGTTCCGGTACCTTGCCAACTCCTCCCCTACTGCCTTCAATGCTGGCCACGATCCGTCAGGAGGAGGAAGGACTTCTGCTAATCAGCGGCTGCCTCTTGACAGTGACACAACTACTCAGTGACACCTGGGAAATATCAAGTCCCCTGTCCTTGAGACGGGGAGGAGCTCACATTGCAGCCAAGACATCTAACCGCTCAGTTCGGTGGGTCTGCAGTGTCCACTGTCCGTGGAATACTTTCTCCTCTGGATTTCTAGGAATTGCATCCTCTGCCAAAATAAATTCTAACCCTCATTTAAAATCACTCCAGTAAGCCTTGTTTTTGTAGTTTATCCTTTGACTTCGGCATCAAACTTTATGGGGAGAAAGAACAAACTACGTCTTTGATAAAGGCTGGTCCCAGTGTCACTGACATTAGCTAGACTCGTAGACGTCTAAGGCAACGAGCTCTATTATGTTGATAAGTAAATTCTGAAGGGAACGTTTAGATTTTAAAGTGAATATTGGTAAGTGGTGTGTACATACAATTAATTAGGACATTTGTAAGCAAACCCCATATTTTTGAGTGAGTAATCTATACCCATAGCTTTCCAAAGCCAAAGGGAAGATAGGCACAAGGGGGGAATAAAGGAAGAGGAGGAGGAGGGGGTTGTGTTTCAGATTAATATAATCTTTTAATTACAAAATACAAGTTACAGGAAGATTGTTTTTAAATGGCATGTTCATAGCATAATAGATGAATCTAGATCCAAAGACGAGTGAAAATTAAAGCTTATAGATGTGGTGTAAATGATAAAACCATGCAAATACGAGGCTTGTTTTTAGAAATGGTATTTCCAGAGCAGTAAAGTAATCTCATAACAAGAAAGTTTATTCTGTGTGTGGGGACAGTCTAATGGCTACAGAGACTGCAGTGGACAAAGCATGCTGTGATTCTGTTTACATTATCGACACTTCCATGCTTTATAGGGCAAAATAACCTAGTCACAATTTTAAAGCCCTTAAAACAACTGAAGACACCCTTATAGAAACGTGAAAGTTCACAATAGCCATATTTAATACGAGTGAACACTTAATCGGTTTCCAGAGGCATGTTGACATACGATGCCAGTTCTTTTTTTTTTTCTTTCCCGGAGACAGGGTTTCTCTGTGTAGCCCTGGCTGTCCTGAAACTCACTCTGTAGACCAGGCTAGACTCAAACTCATGCAGATCTGTCTGTCTCTGTCTTGCAAGCACTGGGACACATGAATTATTAACATCTTATAAGTACCCTAATACGCTACGGCAATAAGACCTTTGTGACTTTTTGTTTGTTTGGGTTTCTTTTTTTTTTTTAAATTTACTTATTTCATGTGTATGAGTCTCTCTCCTTCCTGGATGTATGTGCTATGCCAAGTGCCTTTTGGAATTGGATCCCCTGGAACTGGAGCTTATGGTTCTTGTGAACCGCCATATGGGTGCAGGGAACTGAGCCAGGGTCCTCTTCAAAAGCAACATGTACCCTTTAGCACTGAGCTATCTCCAGTCCTGTTTTTGGTCTTTGAGATGGTCTCACAGTGTAGCACAGGCTGGCCTGGAACTCAGGATCTACCTGCTTCAGCCTCAGGAGTGCTGGAATTTCAGGTATGTACCATCTTGCCTTGCTTTCCTTTGTCACTTTTGAAATGTGTGTACACTTTTATGTTTGAAACTGGGAAGATAAATGTCAAAATTTCAGCTCCAAAACCAGATGTCAACTCCTCAGCTCTTCTGTGCTCTACACTCACTGTCCCTAAATCTTTCAACCACATGTCAGGACTCTGAGCTTCTTGGTAGCATGCTGGTTATTCCTTAGTTCTGTGTTAAGATGCATCATTCTGCTTTGGAAATCTGTATCTTGTATCCTTGAAGTGTTCCAGAACTGCAATAGGCATTTACAAGATTTGGAGATTTATGTTAAGACTGTGATGGATTACTGTCATGATGCATTAATAAACATGTGTATGATGTGAGTGCATGCACATGTGTGTGCATGTGTGTGTGTGTCATAGGTATGCACTCATGTTGGTGTGTGCACAAATACATGTGTGAATGTACATGAGGAGGACAGAGGTTGACACCGGATGCTTTCTTTAATTGTTCTCTACCTTATTTTTAAAATTTTCCACAACTATGATTTCATTAATCAAAAGGGATACGAATAAAACACCAAGGTTCATGTAAGCACAAGTCATGATATATAGTGTTCCATATTTAAAATTTTATGAAAAATTTGTGATTATTGGTATTTCATTTAAAATGTATTTAATAATAATTTTATATGGGGAAGACAAATGTTACAAAAAAGAAAAATAACAAGTAAAAAACATTGAACATTTTTGCTTGTGATTTTCAACTATGAATTACCATTATGCTGGTAATATTTCAAATTAAGTACAACTTTGTCCATTGTTGCTTATAGGAATTTTTAGTAGCTCTAACTGAAGAGAAAAATGAAACAAATTGAAATATCACATGTAAAATTCCAAACTATTGTGAACCCAGGAAATTCTAAGCCTATAATTCCAAAAATTTTGCACAAAACACCTTTATATCTAAGTCTAATATTTAACTGAGAGTGTCATAGTAAGAATAAGTGCATATATATTTGGTATTTTAGTAAAAATGAATAAATAAATGAATCAAATTTCTTACATAAGCAACCTAAAAGAATATCACTGTGTGGTGATATTATGCTCCCCAAAATATTGTGCACCCTAATAAACTTATCTGGGTCAGAGAACAGAACAGCAACAATATTAAACATAGAGGCTGGGCAGTGGTAGCACACACCTTTAATCTTAGCATTTCAGAGGCAGAGATCTGCCTGGATCTCTGTGAGTTCAAAGCCACACTGGAAACAGCCAGGCGTGGTGACTCACGCCTTTAATCCCAGGAAGTGAAGGCAGAAAGCACAAAGATATATAAGGCGTGAAAACCAGGAACTAGAGCTGGTTAAACTTTCAGGCTTTTGAGCAGTAGTTCAGCTGAGACCCATTCAGATGAGGACAGAGAGGCTTCCAGTTTGAGGAAACAGAATCAGCTGAGGAATTGACAAGGTGAGGCGGCTGTGGCTTGTTCTGCTTCTCTGATCTTCCAGCATTCACCCCAATACCTGGCTCTGGGTTTGATTTTATTAATAAGACCTTTTAAGATTCCTGCTACATCACTGAGCTAAACACCCAACAGTAAACAGCCTGATAGAAAAGAAGTACGAGGTGCTAACGCTGTATGGTCCAATAACAGCAGTCATGTCCAACATGCATACCAGCAACAATCATGAGCGAGATAGCTCAGCAGGTAAAGATGCCTTTTGCCAAGCTTAAAGATCTGAGTTCAAGCCCCAGGACCCCATGGTAGAAGGAGAAAGCTAACTCTGGTAAGATGTTTGCCTCCAATACACACACACACACACACACACACACACACACACACACACACACACACGTGCACACACAAATAAATGTAAAACAATAAATCTCTATTCTCTGACAATCTCATGTTGTGTTCATGTCTTTTTGTTTTTGCTTTGACCCACAGGATTAACCCAGGCCACCCCCTTTGGAGCATGAGCGAGTCACCAGTGGCTACATCACTAAGAGGATTTTTCCTCTAGCAACTCTCAACTGCCATTCCCTAGTTGGACGGCAAGCCTTGGGGATCCTTCCTTCTCAGTTCTACCTCAGTTCAGGGTTACGGGTACTCACCACTATGCCCAGGTTTTTACATGTGTCTGGGGAATTCAAACTCAGGTCTCCACGCTCATGTGGCAGACACTTTACCAGGAAAGCCATCTGCAGCCCAGTGAACGTTTTGACACAAACTGTGTGTCATCTTTCCCACTTATCATGTTCTGGAAATGTTCTTGTCACCTTATAAGCCGTACTTCCCTTTTTACCACTGTCAGTTCGGTTATATTCACTGTATTGATGTTAAGATGGTAAAACTGTATTATATACATTTGTTATGGTTACAATTATGTAAACAATGTACCCAGCTTATTACATTAAATAAAAAGGAAATCAAACAGAGTAAAAGTAATGACTTTTACTAGGGTTAGGTATTAGAATGTGGAAATTTTCCTCCCTCCTTTCATTTTCTTTAAAAATATTTAAATGAAAAATTATATTATTTGAATAGAACTTTAACCCTTCTCTCAATTGAACAAATTATTTTCAACCCACTGACTCTTTAGTCTCAATGAGTAAGCTTTGGTGAGTAAGATATTTATTCAAACTTTTGATCAGGAGGAAATACAATAAGTACCACACTATACGGTTGGTTAATGAAGCAATTGCTGAACTGAAATGATAAATGGTGTAAATGCAAGTGTGGAGACATATTTTCACATTGTGAATTTAAATGTATCAGTAGAGCTTTAATAAATATTGCATGGTACTCACTCTGAGCTTTATTCAAGAGTCTCTGGAAATGCCATCCCAGGATCACCTGCATTAGGATTTCTGGACTATGGAAGTCATTTCTCCTCAAGGAGTATGCTAGCTCAAGAGAGGCAGGTACATACAGTAAACATACAGTTACAGACAGTGTGGCACTGGTGACAGATGGTGAAGTGACATGAACCCAATGGGGAAGAAGACTAGGTAGTGTTTCTGGGAGAACACAATTAGGATAAATCCTGAAACATGGAAACAAATCATGGTTTGAGAAAAGCATCGTAGACAAAGAGACAGTCAGTGTGCCATCAAGAAGATGTCAAAGATTGTGACCTGAGGTTTATGAATCCATGCTCAGTTCATTATGAATGAGCAGTGAATCAGAGAAAGAGGCGAAGGCCAGCTCATGAAAGGTTTTTAGCCTGTATCTCTAACAAGAAATTGTGTGTTGTCTACTGAACATCACAGGACATCACTGAAGGATCTTAAATAGGAAATGACTTCAGTTTCATAGCCCTGGTATTATTAAGATGAATTTACTGAGCAAGAGGAAAGCAGAAGTGTGAGAATAGTGAGCAGCAGTGAGGCCAAGTGGGAAAAATGGTGTTCGAGGTGGGAAAGGGTGGGGCCATGGAGATATGAAGAGTAGGAAGATTTAAGGGATAGTTTTAAGCTTTTGGGGATTCTCCCTTCTTTTGTCCATAATAATCATACCATTTTATAACCCAGCATTTCCAATTCTGCAGTCAAAAATCATTGAGTGTAGGGCCTTAAAAATGTGCTGCATCCGAGATCATTGTGGTACTATCAGGAATAGCCAAGAGGTAACAGCAATCCAAGGACCATCAGCAGCTCACTGGATAAACATGATGCGGTACCTAATGAAGAGGAAGTAGCAGGGAGGCCATGACACACACTAAAATACAGGGGAGCTTTGAGGACATAGGATGAGTGCAATTCAGTGGCAAAACATGTAGACATTATATAGCTGTATTTAGTAGGACATCTCCAGCAGTATGGGTGTGGAGCACAGGCTGCATGGGGTGGGGGGTGGGGATGGGGGGGTGGAAGTTGTTTAGTGGGTATGAAGTTTCAGTTGTTCAAAAAGTTCTAGAGAAATATTTCAAAACACTGTCAATATACTCATCACAACTAAACTGTACACACAAAAGCAAGGAAGATGGTGTTCTGGTGAGGTTTTAGTTTTGTTTGTCAAAAGCTTGACCCAGCTAGAGTCATCTGAGAAGAGGGAACCTCAAGTGAAAAACTACGGCCACCAGACTGGCCTGTAGGCAAGTCTGTGTGGCATTTTCTTGATCAGTGAGTGATGTAGGAGAGCCCAGCACTACCCCAGGCAGATGGTCCTGGTAGGAAAGGTAGCTAAATAAATCTTAAGGAGCAAGTCCTCCAGGGTCTCTACCTCAGTTCCTGCCTCCAGGTTCCTGCCTTGCTGAAGTGCCTGCCTTGGCTTCCCTTAGTAAATGACTATGATTGGGATGCACAAGCCAAAAACCAACCAAACAAACAGAAGTCCCCTTTCCTCCTCCAAGCTGCTTTTTGTCATCGTCCATTGTCACAGCAACAGAAAGCAAAGTAAGACATGACAAATTTTGTTTCACTGGAGTAATTTTTCCCCATAACAAAAAATGTGAACAAAATCTAGAAATTGCTCATATTAGGTATGGAAGATAGAAAGTTGGGGAAATGTTAATTCAGAGCATGCTGGCTTAGGCAGCCTGATAGGTGGTGACTGCATTAATGGAGAAGTGAATAGGCATGAGGAGGAATCGTCATGGAGACTGTTGTAGATACTGTGGTATTTTCAGTCCCCCCCCCAAATGTTTATGGCATGGCAGGGATATACAGCCTCCATGAAGCTGGCAAGGGTTCTAGCTCCAAGTGGGAAGTTGTACAGTCACCTTTCTATCTCAAGTCTTTCTCATCAAGTTCCAGTGTCCTCAACCAGCACATGGGTTCATCCTGCATAGAGGAGGAAGAGGGCCTGGTAGGTCATTGCTCAGCCCTCCTCTTCTCTTCGGAGTCAGTTTTGAGCTAGTTTCTCTACCGTGCCCTGGCATGTTCCCAGTGGGTCTGAGAGCTGGTTCTGTAATATGCTCCCCTCCCAACACACAGTGTGTCTCTATTTTTCTTCTTCCAATGGATTAGTTTAACCAAATAAAGCTATGGATTCCTTCTGGAGACTCTTCTGTCCTCTCAAGTTTTTCAGCTTATGTGAATAGTGGAATCCACTCTGCCTCCTTTGTCCTTTTATTTCATAAAATGGTTTTCTGTAGAAAATGAATAAGCATAATGAAAATATGTTTTCCACCCCCGTTTGATGTTTGATTTTCGTCTTTCTAAGAATTTTCACCTGCAACAAATAGGTTGGTTTTCTGTGCTGTTTAACAGCTGCAGGACCCCATCCTGTTCGTGTGTCATATCTCATTTGATGCATGATAAAAGAAATGGGGTTGAAATCTGAAGAAATCCGGGATCTTTGGCACTTTTCCAAAGGCTAAAAGAAATGAAAGGTGTTTGTGACCTGGGAGAAGTACATTTAAAAAATATTAAATCAAAATTCTATTCTCCAAGAAGACAAAAAAAAATGACAAATTTGCAAGTGATGACTAGTCCTGTCGTGAGTTAAAATGTTCTTCCCCTTCATACTCTGAAATCTGTGATCAGGTTTTCTGACACTTATCTTCCTGTAAGCACAAGAAGCTCTGACTCCTGGACACCAGTGCTCTGTGCTTTTCCTCAGATTGATATCTAATCTCTCTTGCCTTTTTCAGAAACAGAACTTTCCCTTTTATTAAGTTCAGAGGACTTATTGCTTTGACTTAAGTTTAAAGAGGATCACTGGACATTGACCATCATTTAAAGGGTGTTAATTCAAAGATGTTTCACAAAACAGTAGTATTTTAAAGCACGAAAGAAACTGAAGTCCATCAGTGTTGTGTCTTTGGGAGCCACACCCTTATCCAGGCACTACTTGAATTTTGGAGGCTTTGTTTTGTTTTAAGCTGAGGTGTCATCTGTAGGCCACACTGTCCTTCAGCTTATGGGAATCCTCCTGCCTCCAGTCTTCAATGTGCTGGAATTGCATGTATGAGCCATGACCTGGTCAATAGGCATAGTGAATGTCTTCTCTGGACTTCTGTTTAATCCTTTGTGGCATAAGAGTGAGAATTTTGGGGCATATACTTGAGGAGTAGCAAAAGCTCCCGGGGGTTGGCCCCTGAGCACTGCCTTGGCTTGTTCCTCAAGGCACAGTGTGAAGGTTCATCCCCTTTGAGTCTTCTAATCTCTAGAAAACTTGGTAAACTCACTCACTTTGCACAAACCCACATGTGGAAGTGGGCAGCCATGTGCACCTCTCCCTTGAGTGCTTCTGTGGTGTGTCCTCCTTCCTCTCCCTGTTGACTGACCCGGCAGTAAAGCCACGTGAAAACAAACTTTACGAATGTCTGAGTTGTCTGCCTGGCAGTATTTCAAACCCAGGCATACTTCTCAAAATTAAATTATTTGAAAATTTTGTACAGGCAGATAATATGTTTTGGTCAAATCCATCACCCCTATCCACTCCCCTCAACTTTCTCTCCTATTCCTCCTCCTCTTTCCCCTTACAACTTCATATACTCCCTTCTTAAACCTACTGAGTCCACCTGGGGCTGCCTGCATGTGCGTGAGTGTAGGACCACCTACTGGAGCATGGGTAGTCTCTGAGAGGCATCATCCCTGACTCTCTCTCCCGCAGTACCATCAATGACCAAAAGCTTCTGAGTCAAGGGTGCAACAGCATTAGCCCTCCTCAATCTATGCCAAAATTTTGGTGGACTTGGTTTAGTGTAGGTGTTGAGCATGCAGTCACAGCCTCTGAGTTCAGCGTGCTTCGGCCCTATTGTGTCTCTCAAAGACTGTTGCCTGCAGATGTCCAGTATCTCTCCTTTAATAGAACAGCTTAGGCTAGAGTTTAATGTCTAATATAAACCATGAAAAGTCACCGGACCCTAGGTGAAGTGTCACTTATTGGTTAAGCTGTAAGCCCATACAAAAAAAGAAATAAAAGATTTCACACCGGCTTCACTCATTCACAAGTATGGGTTGTGCTGCTAAGTTTCTGTTCCCCACATAGACTTTCAATTCACAAATACCTTGTCCAGTTATTGGAGGAAATGTAGCCAAGAGTTTGATTTAAAAAAAAAAAAAGATGTCTTTATTTAACCTAGTACTTGAAGAAGATATTAGAGCAAATATTGATTTATGGGGAGACTAGCAGTGCCTACCACACACTCAGACTGTTTCTTCATTTAGGTGTGTGGGGAGACAGGCATTGGGTGATTTAGCTATGCAGAAAATATTCTATCTGGACATGATGAAGGTAAATTTTAAAAAGAATGAAAAGCTTTGAAAACACATCAGGGGAGGACCTAATCTAGACACAGGGTTAGGGAAAGTCTGCAAGCCCTTCTGTGAAAGCAGATTTTTAAACTCAAGCAGTGGATTAAAGAAGTAAAAGGGACGTGTGTAGTTTTGTGGAGGGTCCATTTTAACACAGAAACCCAAACGCCTTTCATCCAATCTTTCTTCACAGTTTCTATCTCTCGTGATTTCCACGAAGGATCAAATCTCATATGGCTTCTCTTTAAATTGTATTGCATATTCATCGTTTTTATTTATAATCAGCATGTGTGGGTAAATAATGGGGCTAGGGGAAGGCACTGGTGCCAGGGCACATGTGTGAAGGCCACCGATGTCATGGCTCACCTGACATGGGTCCTGATGATAAAACTAAAGTTGTCGGGCTTGCCTGACAAGCACCACTACCCACTGAGGTGTCTCACCAACCCCACAAGTTAAAGCCTTGGTTTGCGGCGATTGTTACATAGCCACGCATTCATCAAAACTCAGGTAAGTGCACGACAGAAGATGAGTTTTACCACATGGAAGTAAAAAAGAAATCAAATCAAAATGCAAATTAACTGCGCAGTTGGCGACTACCATCCAGTTCCTCTCTCAGCTTCACTCTGAAAAGGGACAAGCAGCACGGGAGTGTGAGCAGAACTGTGTGCTTCTTGGAAACCCCAACATCCCCCACGTGGATGGAATATTTGCTCTTGTTTTTATTTGTCAATTCTTTCATATTTCTAACCCAAGAAGGTTTCTTTAATATGCCTTCAATATTTAGGCCGCCTAAGGAAATTCCCAGAAGAAAAATACATTTTTTAAACACACTGATTCGACAAATGGAGTGTCATTTTAAGGCTTTACTCTGGCGTCACGCGACAAGTGCCTTTGTTATCTGCAAGAGATACAGCTTCGCTCATGGAGAACACGTGTCAGAGGCGCCTGAATGTCAGCACTCCGAGAACAGGATGGCTCGGGGACCATCATTTCATAGCCTGTAAGATTCTGGTATGATTGTTGTTAAATTGGAGGGCTGTCATCTCTCAACATGTCATCTGATGCTATTATCTCTGATATTTATGTCAAGAGAAATCCCTTGTGATTTTTACAACTCAAGCTGAATTGCATTTTCTTTACAGAATTGACGTGGCCTACCTTAGAAAAGGAAAAGCCTCTTCAAGTGTGGTCTTCCTCTCCCCTGAAAAGATTTCCTGTCAGTTCTCCTGCAGAGGATGGGCAGCACTGATTCACCCCCCCACCCTACCCCTCTCCCTCCCACCATCCCCCACCCCCCCACTCCCATGTGTGCAAGCCATACCATCTTCACATGAGAAACAGTACCACGAGATTTGGCCTGGTTTTTGTTTCCTAGGCTCACAGGGCATAGGAAGTTTGCTCCATGTTGGAGAGCCAGGGATTTGGGAGAGGGAGACTGACCGACCTTAGAGTGCATACTTCCTGCTCCCAGGCTAAGTGTGCTGGTGGAGGAGGCAATACAGGACAACTCAGCCAGCCGGTCTTCAGACTGATGTTTATGTGTGTGCTGATATCTTCCTGAGGGAGGATGCATATTAGCACCAATGTGCATGTCCAGTCCCAGCATTTACATGGACCAAGGTTTCCTGTGACTCCTTTTAAGGGGTTACAAGCAACGAGCTCCCTAAGGCTTTGCTTGGGTAGCAACCTTGGTTGGGATGACAATATATTAAATGCTAAAGGGTTACAAAGGCAAGGTGTCGGAGTTTTCCTCCTTCCTTGCAGTGACTAGGAAGGTGACAAAAATTCCTAACAATAATTTCAAATGTCAGCGGCAAACCGGTCTTTAAACTGGTCTTTCACACTGGGTTAGACAATTCCTCCAACTCTCTTCCTTGCCCTTCCTGTTCACCACAGTCCTGCACCACGACCAGCCGTGCCCAGCATGATTCTTTCCTTAAAACACATTGACCTTTTAATTTTTTATCTTGCATATGCTCAAATGTTTCACAAAAAGTGCCTGTTATATTAGACATACAGTGGTGTAATACATCTGCCCAAACAAAGTCCAGGCCATATCAAATAATGTGGTAAGAAGTCCTAAAATACTTGGTAAAACTGTAGGAATTAATCATATTTGAGTAAAATTCTTAATGCTTCAAATTTGTTTTTGGTTTCTATTATCAGAGGAGCTGGTGTGGCAATGAGTGGAGATTTGTACCTGCTCCATCTATCCAGCAGGTAGGACTGTGAAAGCTTCACAAAAGCAGTGTCTTCAAGGCAATCGGACACATTAAAAAACAGTCCTGTGAAACAGAATGACTCTGGCAAACTCTTTAGCTCTCCTGGAATATAAGCTGAGGCACCTGAGAACTGGATGTTCTGGAGTGATGCAATCAAGTTCATTTATGCACTCAACATAATTATTGGGTACCCACAGTGTCCAGTGTCATCCTGTGCGTTTTCTAACTTTGAACAGAGGAAAGATTTGGACCATTGAGCTTATTGTTGTTGTTTGTTTTTACTCTTTTCTTGGGGGGCCTGCCACTTAGCTCCCAAATAAATCACATACAGAGGCTTATTCTTACTTATCAATGCCCAGCCTTAGCTTGGCTTCATTTCCTGCCAGCTTTCCTTAACTTAAATTATCCCATGTACCTTTTGCCTCTGGGCATTTCCTGTTCTTTTACTTCTGTAAATCTTACTCCTACTCTGTGACTTGCTGGTTGTGTAGCTGCGTGGTTGGGCCCTGATGTCCTCCCCTTCTCTGGCTCCTTGATCTTAGATCCCTCTTCCCAGATTTTTCCTTCTATTTATACTTTCTGCCTGCCAGCCCCGGCTATCCTTTTTCCTGCCTTGCCATTGGACCATCGGGTGTTTTACGCAGACACAGTAACACAGCTTCACAGAGTTAAACAAATGCAACATAAACAAAAGTAACACACGTTAAAATAATATTCTACTGCAGCTTGCACACTAAGCAGCAGACTGAAACAGACAGTATGCGGCTCTCAGGATACTGAAATTCTCCGATAGCAGGTTAGAAAGTCATAAATTGCCACAAAGATACAAGGACATTGGTTCTGGAGAAGACTACTGAGCTTGGGCCTCAGCCCCACCCTTCCAAACTACAGGAAGTAAATACATTTTTTTTTTAACTTCTTTGTGCCTCTCTTTTTTTTATGACCTCAAAGAAACAAGACGATGATGACTATTTCTGACAGATTATGTGAGCATTTGATGAATTCATAGCTGACCAGAATCTTGCCTTATAGTATAGCTTTTCTAAGTGTTTGTGAAATAAACAACAATTTCTGTGGGGAAAAGAACCAATAAACGGCAGAGTGCTTTTTGTACAGACTGCTCAGATTTGAGAAGAAAACATCTGAGCAAAGCCTTAAAGAGGTTAAAGGACTTGACCAGACACTTGTGTTTGAAAACTCGGCTTCAGCAGAGGAAGTGAGTGGCCTTGGTGGCTGGATGGAGACAAGGAGGAGGTGGCAGCTGAGATACAACTGAGGGGAATCTGATGTGGCTGCAGTTGAGAGAGCGTGATCAGGTGGGGGCTTGAAAGCTACTGAGAACACTTGGGCTTTTGAGTGGAGTGAGAAATGATGGGGAGTTTTAAGAAGAGGGGTGTTATAAACTGATATTAATTTTTAAAAAAGGATTACTTGCCTGTGAAGAGAACAAAGTGCAACAGTCCAAGGCCCAGAGCAAGGAGACTTAAGGTTACAATCAGGTGTGAAGGCTGTTTCACTCTGAATGGCTTCCGTGGAATGGGGTAGTGGTAAGGAGATTTGGACTCAAGTTACACTTTGGAGATAAAAGGATTCCCAATAAATTGCACATGGAACAGGCAAGAGAGAGAGAGAGAGAGAGAGAGAGAGAGAGAGAGAGAGAGAGAGAGAGAGAGAGAGAGAGAAACCAGCAATGAGCCCCAGAGTAAAATCCTCTGAATGATTTTTCTGTCTCCCTTCCTTCCTGTGTGCAATATTTTTAATCTACCTGAAACTGCCATTTGGAGTTAAATGCAAAGAGTGTTCAGAGAGTAGAGAGGACCATGGTGTGAAGGGAGGATCACAGTGTGAGGGGAGGACCGTGACATGAGAAACAATGGGGTAGAAACAGGAAGCAGCAACCATCTGGAGGAGGACAGACTGGCAGCCCCTCCCAGAGAGCATCCCGGAGAACATTTCCGACTGGAAATAGATGCAGATGGATCCTTAGGAGACCCAGCTCTGTGAGCAGTCTTTCACAGCGTGAGGAGGCTCCAGAAGTTTCCCTGGGCCAGTATGAATGTCTATACATATTGAGCCTGAGGAAGAAAAGGTTAGGGCATATGAAAATGAACAGTAGTGTTGAAATCCCTTTGGAAAAGGAAAACCCCAGGGAACTTTTTCATTTTGCTCCTTCTCTTTCCTTAACCTCTGTTTCATTATGTTCTCTTCCTTCTCTGTATGAGGGTATAAGCTATAGTAGGTATCTAACCTGCCAAGGAAAACCTGATTACTTAAAGCATTGATTCTGATTTTTCCAGTCATGTCTAGTAGAGTGTATTTAACTGTCCCTGGTAGCACCAGCCTAGTGCCATGAACTTCCTCAAAATGATCCTTTTTCTCAATTCTATAGAGAATAAGTTGGTCTTGGCTTTCATGTTAGCATGTCTTTGCTTCCTTTCCTTTTCTCATGCCCTTCCCTCTACTCTTATCAGCTGGGTAATCACCTGTGAAATTGTTCCTACCTGTTAAACCATGGTATCCTTTAAAAAAGAATTCCCCTGGAATCTGACCACGTTCATTTGCTCATTAACAGATGTTACAGCCCCAGGCTGCATTTCTCTGGGGTAGACAGAGGAAGGCCAGAAAACTCATGGATATCTTCTGCTAGAAGTCAATAAGCTGTCATTTGTTTTTCCCCCGGCCCCAGGCAGCTGCTCATCCTTTCTTCTGACAATTGCAAAGGTTTCCAAGACCCCAATGACAGCATTCAGTAGCTCTATTAACAGGTGTTCCTCTGTGTAACCAGACAACAGGTGTTTGCCTGGCAGAGCCTGCCAAAAGTCGGGGTATCTGGAATAGAAAATAAAGTTTGTTTTTAAAAATGATTATTATCATTAAGATCTATAGTAATGCAAATGATGAACACACACACATACACACACACACACACACACGAGAGAGAGAGAGAGAGAGAGAGAGAGAGAGAGAGAGAGAGAGAGAGAGAAAGAGAGAGAGAGAGAGAGACAAACAGACAGACACACACACAGAAGAATGCATGCATACTCACCTACCTTACTTACTCATGAATCTTCAGGTCTCTTGATTAAGGAAATGGTAGAGAACAAATTAGCCAGCTTTGCAACATACTTTTAAGGGTTAAAAGTTCTTACTTCTTTTGGGGAGCCCTTTAAACAATTATTTAGCATCATTTAAAACCATTTCTTATAGGACCTTACCCATGATTTGCATTTCTGATTGTATGTCAGCACATGCTGAAAGGATATTGCTTTTAGAGAACCTGTAATTTATTTTTGACCATATAAAACCATGAAAAAGTGAAACAATGAAATAATAATAATACCACAATAGTACGTTCAGTAGTGACCATATTACCACAGCAAGTTTTACTGTGTGTCCATCTGCTCTCCATCAGGAACTGCTTCACTTATATTTAATAAAAATCTTGATAACTGAAGAGCATGTCTTGTATGCTCCTCCAGTCCCTTCCTTAAGAATCATGCAGGAACATCTAAGACAAAGCAGACAGAATGGTTAACAAAAGGTAAATTCCCCCTTCTCCTCCCTGTTCTTTTCCCGAGACAGGATTTTGCCATGTTGCCCAGGCTAGTCTCCAACTCCTGGGTTTCACGTGATCTGCCTCCTCACTGAGCAGGAACTGCAGGCATGCCTTACTGACTACTGTGCCCAGAACTCCCTCTCTCTCTTCCTCTCTCTGCTCTCTCATCCAGGAGCTAGGCTAGAGAGAGGCCGGAACCCATTCACTGCTCTACTCTGGTCAGCAGCAGGAATAAAAACAATCGTATCAGACCCGGTCACAAGTTACAGTAACATGATTTTCTGGTTGTGCCTCTATGATCATAATAATCGAAATGATTCATGTAAGTTAGGCCTGTCTTCTATTTTCTTCTTGTGTATGTTTGCAAGTGACAGGGATGGGGGTATAGTAGAGCGTTCAGCTCCACCTGATAGACACTATGACTTGTCAATAATTTCCACAGCACTATGAAGGAACAGGCTAGATTTTTACATTAGCTATTTCCTAATTAGGAAAGACTGGCTGGAAGAAACAGAAGGATTTTTCAAGTAATCCTCTTTCTAGAGAATTCTTTTTTCATAATTTCTTTCTTTCTCTCTCTTTCTTTTTGTTTTGTTATGTTTTTTCGAGGGTTTCTCTGTGTATACCTGGTTGTCCTGGAACTCACTCTGTAGACCAGGCTGGCCTTCAACTCAGAGATCTGCCTGCCTCTGCCTCCCCAGTGCAGGGATTAAAGGCTCTTTCCTTCTTTCTTTTATTTATTGTTTGTTAGCATCTTTTGGCTGAGCTAAAATCACTTTTTCAACTTCTGAGAGAACAGATGCAATGACTATTTCTCTAGAATGTTTTGTGGAAGCCAAGTGTGCGGTGCACACCTTAAATGCCAGCACCTGAGAGACAGTGTCACATAGAGCTCCATGAGTTCAAGGTCAGCCTGATCTACATAGAGAGTTATAGGTCAGCTAGTGAAACATTGAGATCCTATTTCAATAAATGAATAAATCATAAATAAATATGTGTATGTTTTTTTTTTCTTGGAAGAACAAAAACTACAATCAAATCAATCCCAAGCATTGTTGACGGCATCTTTCAAATTTTGTGTACACTGATAGTTGGTTGCCTGGCTATGTCTTCCTCCTTCCTGATCAGAATGAAAGGAAACTTACCACCTTACTGCTGGGGGGAAAATACACTCTGAATATACAGACCTGATCTGAGAAGGCATCTTCTATGGTGGTATTTTATTTGTACTGAAATGTGATTTTAATTGTATGTTAATAAATAAAGTTGCCCGGGGGTCAGAGCTATTAGCAAGCCATAGGAAAGCAGGGCGGTGGTGGTGTACACTTGTAATCCCAGCACTTGGTAGGCAGAGCTAGGTAAGTCTCTGTGTGTTCAGGGATACAGCCAGCATTGGAGACACACGCCTTTTAATCTCAATACCATAGAAGACCTGGAGGGCTGTACTTACAGGCAGTGATGAGGCAGTCGTGTGGTTGGGTTTATAATCAATGAGAAGGCAAAACAGAAAGTCTATATAAAGACAAACAGATAGGAAGTAGGTCTCTTTTTCGGAGAGGTCTCTTGGCTAGCTGCAGCAGGCAGGTAAGGCTCTTCGCTCTGATCTCTTGGCTTTCTCCTTTGCATTGGTTCTGTATTTCTTATTTAATAAGATGGTTGGTTACATCTACAATCTTCAGAGTCCTTTTCTGAAAGATGCCTCTGGGTGGGTTGGTGCATAGACAGGTCCTGTCAGTTCATCACTTGCACCAGGCTTGCTGTCACTCCTGTTTGTGGTGATATGTTGTGCACCCCAATATATTGTGCACCCTAATAAAGCTTATGTGAGGAGCAGAGGAAAAAGCCAGCCACTATATTAAACATAGAAGTCAGGCAATGGTAGCACACGCCTTTATTCCAGTATTCGGGAGGCAGAGATCCATCTGGATCTCTGTGAGTTCAAGGCCACACTGGGGAACAGAGCCAGGCATGGTGACACACACCTTTAATCCCAGCACTAACTACAGAGGACTGGAGGTCTGTACAGACAGGAAGTGATGTAGCTAGGCAGAGAGAGGAAGTGAGATGCAGAACAGAAAGGCATATAGGCGTGTGTATACAGGAAGTAGGTTTATTTGGAAGCTGAAGAGTTGGTGAGGTGAGGTTGGCTGTGTCTTGTCCTATTCCTCTGATCTCTCAGTTTTAACCACAATATCTGGCTCTGTTTTTTTTTTTAATTAATAAGACCGTTTATCAATTTGTCTTACACCTGTTTGCTTCTCACCTTTTCCATTGGACACAAGAAGAGTTTCCTAGGTGACCATGCAGCCTTTCTCTTCTTCCTACAGTCTTCCCCCATTTTTCTTGAGTATATACCCATTTGCTTATGGCCTGCCTCTCTAGAGACAAACTATTCAGAGTGCTAATAGACCTATCTGAAGAGCAGACCTTATTGTCATCCTCCTCCTTCTGCACGGATGAGAAACACCCATGATTTCCTACTCAATGCCTTGTTGAGAGTAGAGACTCTCCCTGTGTGCTCACAATGTACTCTTTGGGATTATTAGAAATAGATAGTGCCAATAACAAAATCTATCACACATTGAGGTTGTCTGTGGACCTTGCCCAGGGTTGCACAGGGCTCTGTTTTGGGGAAAGGCTTGAAATCATGATTTTTTTTTTTTACCCATGTGTATTAAACATCAGAAATCTCTTCTGCTGACCACTAGACCCTTTAAAGTGGTTATTTCTCCACTATTGAATCTTGTGCACTGAGATAATTGGCATCCTGTGGTCTTTGGGAACTCGGTGCATGAGTCTATACAGAAGCTAAAACAAGAACAGTCACTAGGTTAGTTCAAATGCCCAGGAACTGAACTCTACTGAGAAAGACATCGCTGATATCATTGACTTCATTCTACTTACAGGAGGTCTTTTTACATCCGAAGCTGCAAACGTCGAAGAGGGCCATTTCCAACCATCACCCCTTCAGAGAGGAAATCAATGGACTATGAAGACAAGGGAAGAGATCTAAGCCCCTTGTGCTCCTCTTGGTTTTCTTCTCACACAGAAGTCCCTTCCCACCCTTCTCAACCTGTTCAGCCTGCTCCTGTAGCCACAGGCAGTCTTGCTGCTGTAATGGCTGCCAGCTCGGCTGGTGGGAAGCCAGGCCTGGAGGGAATAAAGGGTCCTGGCAACTGCATGGTCTGAGGGCCCCACAGGTCAGCTCCTAACTACTTCCACAGGCAACCTCATTGCTTTCTGTCTTCAGCTGTTTTAACAAGAAGGTGAGAGACTGGATGGCTTGGAAAACACATAAGTATGCTCCCAGTTCCAGTGTCTGGGAAGGCCGAGATCAAGGTGCCTTTTGGCTACTCTAGGATGAGCATTCTCTGATTTCCTCATATGGAGGGGGTGGAATCTCTTTCCCGTCCCTTCTTATAAGGGCACTGGTTTATGAGGAATCCATTCCCAGGGCTCAATTACTTCCTCAAAATTCCATCTCCAAATAGCATTATACTGGAGCTTAGGGGTTCAATGTGAACTTTGAGGTATCATACATATTCAGTCCATAGCAGCCTTCTTGAAAATGTGTATGGCACCCCTGAGAACCTGGTTGGCAAAATATGATGTGTATTGTTATGTGGATAACCTCTCTGAGCATAGAAATGGGGCAGGAATGGTACGAGCCACAGAGCCCTTTAAAACCAGGGTTAACAAAGCTTTTGCAGAAAAAAAAATTCTGTTTTCTCATATCAAAGAGAGGCCTTGCCTTCCAGCTTTATGAGTAACAGACCCTCAAACACACAGACTCCACCAAGCACTTGCATTTCCAGGAGCAGAGATTTGGTTCAAGGGAAGCTTTGGACCAGAGATCTATGCAGGGTCCTGGCACAGGAGTCTGCTTCCAGGTGGGAGGGTCTCTAGGATGGCTTGGACTGCATCCTAAGACACTGTCTGCATCTTTGCCCTTCCTGGTCCCAGCATGATGCAATGTAGGAGTGATGTCTTGTAAGTCCTGCCCCAGCAAGGCTAGGACTTGGCTTATAACCAGTGGGAGGTCATGAACCTCTTCCTTGGATAAAAGGAAGCATTTATCCTAACCTCTGTCTTCTTAGGCTTCCAAGATCTAAACCGAGGGTAGTGTATTTCATCTTCCATCCAGTTCATGGGGGCTAGAAAATGGATCAATGATGAAGCTGATATTCTCCTCAAAGACATAGGAGAGGCCTGGAAGGGTCCAGATGCTATGGTCAAGAAAAAGGGAGTCCAAGGTGGTGGCGCTTCCAAATGTGAGGTTTAGGTCAATAAAGTGACAGCAAGTGAGCCTGAAGAAATAGGGCTGTAGAAAATCAACATGATGGGATGGAGCCAAACTGACTGCACACCCCAAGCCTGGCACCTAGATGATTGGCGGACGCAATCAGTTTGGTGAGCTTTCCATTGCTCTGTTAGATGGCAATGAGTACATACACATCACTCTTCTAGAACTGTTTGCTTTATAAAGCAGACAGATAGCAGCATGCTTTTTTTTCCAGGTCTTGCTTCTCAGTTCTGTGAGAGTAGGAATAACACGATGGTGCTGGCTATGGGTTCAGGCTTTCAGGAACTGTGTCCAGGTTTCAGTGGCTCATAAACAGCAACTATGGGACTATACCAGCAGGGGAGGCAGTGTGACATAGCCTTTTAGAAAGCCACCTGAAAAAAAAATGTGGTATAGGATTGCACTCACGTTGGGGTAGAATTCACTGGAACGAATCCAGAGCAGCCAAGACAATGAAATGAGAGATTTTTGCCCACAACAGTGAATTCGCTGTGAGCCCAGGTTTGGCTGAGACCAGCTAGTCATGTGTGAGAAAGGATGTAGGCACTGCAGGCATGCACAGCTCTAGTGTGTGGAACACTAACTGAGTTGCGGGGTTAGGGTGGGGTGGGGTAGTTGGGGGGTGGGGGGTGGGGGTGGGGGTGGTCACTCAGCTCACTCACAAGTGACAGGCATGCTGTTGTTGTCTCAGTTCCTCTGCCTCAGTTTGTGTAGCTCCTCTTAAATGAGCTCCATACCAGTTTAACAGTCCTTTATCAATATTAAATTAATGGCAATCACTATTTGCTTACATGCACCAGCGGGGGACATGGTTTTCTACGCACATGTACACGTGTTTTATCCTTCTGAGAAGAGAGTTAAGTTAGGTTGCTTTGCCAAATTTAATCACTTCACCCCCAGCAGCTGGGGCTTATCTCCTAAAAGGTGAGCCCCACCCAAACCCTTGAACACCAGAAAAAGTCATCTTGCCATGCTCCAAACTGAGGCAGACTAAAGCCTGAGCAGAAGTCTCAGTCTTTCTAAGTCACCCTTAGATAAGGATTTGATCTTCAGCTTGGCTCGTGCCAGATACAAGAGGGGCAGAAATTGCTGTCTCAGTCAGACAGAACAGAAAGAGGCCAAACTTCAGTTCTTCAAAACTCCCAGAGTCCTCCTCTTTCTCTCACTCTGGAGCAAAGGGGGTGCTCAGACATCTGAGGGGTAGGTCACTCAACCGTTCCTTCCCTGGACTCCACAGGATGGGGGAGGGCAGCAATAGAATTTGCTTTGAAAAAAATTTGTGAGTTTAGTCATAGGCAGTGGATTGGGTGACACACAAGGAGTTTACTGATGTCATCCAGAGACAACAAAAGTGGTTTGAACCATGCAGATCAAGGGTTTCCTCTTCTGAAGGCGTAGCACAATGTCTCAGCGTGCTAAATCCATTCACCCCGGAAGAGGTGACTCTTTTCAAGTGAACCTTTTGGAAGGAACCTGGGATTGTTCTCATGGTGGTTTGGGCGACAGCTGACCAATGGGCTCTTCTGTGAGGGCCTCTCTTCCCAATTCAAGTAAGCCAGAGACGTGCAGCATGGACCTAGAACAAGAGAACTCCGCACAGAAAGTGTGCTGTGGAGCAGCCAGTGGCACTGTGCCTCCTGTTACAATCCTTTGTGTTAGATCTCCCCTTTCTTCCCTTTGGTGGCTCCTTGTGTTTTTTCAGGTGAATGAAGGTCTGTTGTAAAGTTGTACTCTGTCCACAGACAATTTGCAATTCTGAAAACAAATCTACATCCGTCTTACAGTTTTTCATTTTTAAGATAGGAAATCTTAAGCAGACACTCAGTAATGAATAAAGTCATAACTTAACATCAAGCATGACTTATGTGGATTGACCTTATTGGCCAGTATCATTGACTTTTCATTTAAAAGACCAATGAGTAATATATCACAGTGTAGTTTAAAGTTTCAAATATGTTTTCAGACAGAAATATTCCAAGAATGCAAGTCAGGTATATTTCTCAGATAAATAACAGTCGTAGCGTTACATACAGGGAAAGTCTCCCTTCTCGGGTTTCCCAGTTGAGATTCAGAGTTGTCATTAATCATTCACTGGGGTCGGTCCTGCAGTCAATGGAAGTTGAAGAGAGTGCTGTTGGCTAATTCCTCTGGGTAAGGGGATCATGGGGCCAGACAGGACAACAGGGCAGTCAGTCACATGTCCTGGTGTTTAGACCCACTTCATCCTTGCCTTGAGTTCAAGTGTGTGTGTGTGTGTGTGTGTGTGTGTGTGTGTGTGTGTGTGTTTCCTCGTGGGCGTTCACCTGTTCCAACTCAGACACAGGACTTTCCAGAAGGATAAACTGGGCACATCGTTCACTTGCTGAGTTCGTTACAGGGCAGCAGTTGAATTCTGGCATAACGATTCAGGGTGGCTTTCTAACGAAGAAATAAGCGCACACCTTAGCTCTCTAATAAATCAACAACATTAGGAAACCGGCCTTCTCTCCCACCTGGGCCACCACAAAGCCTTCCCGAGTTGTGTGGCCAATCAGTTCTTGGTTCCCTTCGGAAAGTGGTTCCCAGGCTCCAGGTGGTAGGGGCCAGCAACTTGGACATCGGGTGCTGGGTAAAGAGGGAGTTGCCTGGGACACACGTGGCCACTGAGGACGGGAACCCATGCCCACGTTTCCGTCCTTGCCCCTTGCGCGCGGAGAGGCGCGCTCGGAGCCGAATCCCGCGCGGCTGGCTCGGCCAGGGGTGGGGTGACCCTGGGGCTCCAGAGAACCGCTGGGGTGCGTGGCGGGTGCTTGGGCGCAGCCAACGTCCTGGGGGGCAGCTTCTGAGGGCCAGGTACCTCCTCCCACTCCCGGGATCGCTTCTCCCTCCTCCTTCACACCCCCGCCCCCGGGACCGCGGCGCTCCCTCCCCGCACCGGCCAGTGAGTACACAAAGCGGCGGGTGAGGGGAAGCTTCGCAGGCGTGCACGGAGCAGTGAGATCACTGGCGTTATAAATATCCCGGTGCCAGCGCCGAGATCCGCTCGGGTGGCCTCTCTCTCTCCCTCTCTCTCTCTCCCCCTCTCCCTCTCCCTTCCCCGAGGCTATGTCCACCCTGTGCGGCGAGGGAGGCAGCGCCAGAGGCACGCAGCAGCGCGGGGGCTACGGAGCCCGGAGCCAGCCCTGCAAGATGCACTTAGGACCCCCGCGGCCGGAAGAATGAGCTTGTCCTTGCTCTTCCTCCTCTTCAGCAGCCACCTGATCCTCAGCGCTTGGGCTCACGGGGAGAAGCGTCTCACTCCCGAAGGGCAACCCGTGGCTCCGAGGAACCCGGGAGACTCCAGCGGCAGCCGGGGCAGAAGTAGCACGACGTCCTCCTCGTCTTCTGCCTCCTCCCCAGTCGCGGCTTCCCCGGGCAGCCCGGGAAGCGGCTCGGAGCACAGCAGTTTCCAGTGGAGCCCTTCGGGGCGCCGGACCGGCAGCCTGTACTGCAGAGTGGGCATCGGCTTCCATCTGCAGATCTACCCGGATGGCAAAGTCAATGGCTCCCACGAAGCCAGTATGTTAAGTAAGTTGCTCACTCTCCAACAAAACCTGTTCTGGGAGGGACAGCCGGTATTCCTTTGGGCCACAGTGGCACCTCTAGGAGCCCCAGCTTCTGGGACTCGGTTGATTCTGGAAATAGTTGGGCAGGTTTCGTGGAGATGCGTCTACAGGGTCCGTGCACACGCACCCCTCTGTCTTGGGCAGCGGGCATGGCGCTTCCCCAGGTGGAGGTTGCCCTGATGAGACAGGCAGCTGGTTTCCAGAATGCCCTGGCCGAAAAGACCAGCCTCTCACCATAGCTGAAGGAAAAAAAAAAATAACGCAGGAAGTAAAAAATCTTTCTCTTGGTACAATTTCTTTTTACTTATGAACTAGAACTGCATTTTTCTTTAAGTGTCAAAGTACATCTTTTTTTTCCCCCTGTATACAATTCAGGTTAGTTTCTGAAAATATCAAATCTGAGTATTTCTACTCTCCAATCACATATATCATACACATATATCCCATATTATAGGTTTATATTAATATGTGTAACTTTACACGCATAGGCACATTTCGCACACGTATACGTATATATGTATACACAAATATACACACATACACACCAGCTACACCCGTCTACGTAGAATTTATATGTACGTACTGAGAGCAGAGTCCTACTTGCAGGAAAGCAACCTGATCTGAAAAACTGTACAGACAGTGTGATGACTGAGTCCGGGGCCGGGCTTATCAGTGTTTAGTAAGCTGAGACTCTGACAACACCTTCTTAGCCTTTGATATCCAGGGACATTTAGAAAGTTCTTAATTTTAAAAGAACCACAGAGGAGGTTGCAAATAGTTGTAAGTTGAGCATAACTTAAAAAACAACAACCCAACTTGGAAATTTTCTTTCTGAGTTCTCTTTCCTCTTTGCTTCCCCTCCACGCGCGTCCCCTCCACTCCACCCGCGTCCCTTCCACTCCATCCCGCGCTCCCTCCACTCCATCTGCCTCTCTGGACTATGCAGTAGCCGCTCGCACTCCTAGGCGGCTGAGGCGAGCAGTGATTTGGGGCTGTGTGCACGGGGCTGGGGTTGTCTCTGTGGTCCCGCTAGGTATTTTCTCACTAAATTCAGATCGCTTTTTCCAGCAGGGCTTAGTTCTGATAAAAGCCACAGCAGGGATCTCTCAGACTCCCAGGGAGAACGGAAATGGGGCGAGGAGATAATGCTGTGCAGTCACCTGGCTTCTCTAGTCTTCCTGGTGGCTCCCAGGTATACCTCACCCGACCAGCGTCCCCCAGAGATTAGAATGCTTCCGTTTATTCAGCTCCAAGAACCGCAGGCTTTATTTGTTGGGTTGACAGTCTGCTGGGGCCTGTGGAGAGGGTTTGGAGATCCAAGCACAGGTGGGGTGGCTGGCTGACCAGCCTCTTTCAATGAGTTAAGAGGATCAGACGCCTGAGATCTGGCAGGAGCGTTCCGGACAGGTGCGGTTCCGGGCCAGCAGGCTGCTTGCTTTGTCTTTGGAGGGCTCCCCTTCAGCCGGCTGAGCTGCAGGTGGGGAGGCAGTGCAAAACAGAGGCTCCCATCCCATTGAGTCCCAGAGCTCCAGGATGCTCCACGTTGGATCCCCTCTCTTCACCTTTGAAAGAACTCTGGTCTTTGTTGATGAAGGGAACAGCCTGTGCTGGTTAAGGTGACTTTTCTGAGGCTTCAGGGAGATGGAGAGCTACTTTTTGTTTCAGTGTTCCTACTCACACTCCTCATTTTGTAGGACTCAGTTCTACCAGGAGACACCAAAACTCAGTCCCCACTTCCAGCAATCTTCCTAGCTCTTGGAGAAAATCATTCTCTAGTTTGTTGCTGTGGATTTTATTCAGGAAACTGGCACCAACCAAACATAACCCTTGCTTGCTCAGGAGAGACCCAAAGTAGCAGGTAGCAAGTGGTAGGTTGGAGTCCCTGATGCCGGAGGTAGCTTTGGAGAGCTCTGAGAGCAGGATGTCCCTTCTTCATGACAAAAGCACGTTGAAGTTAAATGTGGCTGCAGTTTAGGCCTTGCTAGAAGGGAGTTTTCAGAAACACAAATGAAGGAAAGTGAGAACAGATCAGCAGACTCAATTTAGGCTAAAGAAGAATCTGGCCAGCTATCCATTAATGCCAAAGGCCAATTTATATTAAAATCCTCATCGAAAGATGGCCACCAACAAACAACAGAGATGTATCCTAGGCAGGGACTAATAAATCTTTGTAAGTAGCTTTTTCCTAACTCCCAAGCCCTCAGTTTTAAACAGTCATTCAAAGTTTAATTTGTGTCTTTCAAAAGACTGGCTTTCATTCATTCTCCCATTCATTCATTCATGTGCCCAATGTAGGGCACCTGCCTCAGGAAGTAGGGGGTTTGGGTTACTTTTGTACCACTTTTCTTTTCTTGCTTGCATTTTCTCTGACCTTGCCTTCCACAGTTTTTTTTCTTAAAGGAAAGCATAATTTAAATAACCACTGTCATAGTGATTGCTTTTGATATTCAGAGTTCCTAAAAATGCTCTATGAAATATTTCTATGTGCAGTGGGAAGGCATGGAATTTGGAAAGTTAACACGGCTCTTTACACTTCCATAGCCATGGGAAAAAAGCAGCAGCTACTTGCAGTTGATTATTTAGCGTACTTTGAAGGTAGTGCTTGATAGATTCCTGAAATTTATGTAAACTAAGGTATTGACCTTGGACCATTCCTTAGAATATATGTGGAAACATTTGTTTGTGTTTCACAGGAGAGGCCAGGAGGGCACTGCAGGAAAACCTCAGTATAAAAGGTTCTTTAAGATGCTACAATAAAACTTTTTTTTTTTTTGGTCAGATAAAATGTCAATTTTTACTCAATAGTAAATATATTTGCCAATTGAGAAGCTTTGTTTAATTTTACTATCAAAATCATGCTCTAGTCACAGATATTGAAACATTCCCTTCAGTACATCAATTAGTAAGGCTCTGGTTTACCTCATTCAGTAGGGGCACCATACTCGAATATGCTATCTAGCTTATTGCACATGGGAAGGAAATACTGGGGAAAGATGGAGAAGGATGGAGAAGATGTGATTATGAGCTCTAACCTGGAAGAGAAAGGAGCAGCTGCTTTCACTCACAACCTGTCAAGTTTAGCTTGGATACAGTGCTATTGGTTAACTTACCTTGGACCATTAAAACTGTGAAATCAGTATCAGTTCAGAGGAATAAACTTTAGGTGATGACTACACAAAGCATTCACACAAAATATGAAAATTTCATTTACGTTTTGGTTAAGGGAGTCCTCAATTTTACGTTTTGTTTTGAGAATCTGACTCGACTATCTGTTTTGGTGTTACACAGTCAGCAGATATTTCCCTGAGTTGGAGAAATCAGAATTTACTAGGCAGAGAGATTCAAGGGGAAATTTTGTCACTAATTTAATCAGCAGAGACTGTGCTAAATTGGATCATTCAATACTAAGATTTGATAACTTGGCAGAGTATATCTGTTGCCATGGATGGAAGTGGAGAAACTTCAGTGTCGCCATATTTTTCTTTGGGAATATTCAGATGTTATTGAAAGATTCTTAACACATGTGACATCTGTGTTGTTCTAGCTTTTATTCTCGAAGACCCACCACCATCAACAGAGCCCTCTGATAGTTAGAGATGTAAAGAACAAGAAAGGAATCTATGTGTTTTCCTACTTAAGTAAACTTATTCATAAAGCATAATTTTCCTTTGAAGAAAGTAGATTAAAGACCAATGGTAGAGACACCAAAAAAGTTTTGTTTCCTCCAACCTTGATATCAGTCCTGACATTTTACTGAGAAAAGGCTCCCCCCCCCACTCTTTCTTTCTTTCTCTCGGTCTCTCTCTCTCCTGTGAACTTTGAACATTTTGGGAAAGATAGCACACCATCTTCAGTACCTGACTATGAATTAATTTTTTCCCGAGTTCTCTACACCCTTCCCCAGACAGAAGAGAGATGCAATAATAAGAACAACTCAAAACACATGTTTCTACATGGTGGGAAGGGGTGTCCCTATGACAGTGTAACATTGCAGACAGTCACTGGCTGGTCTGTGAGACAACTGCCTTCCAGAGTTTTGCTTAAGGGTACTGTTTTGACATCCACAGGGTGAACAGGAAAATTCCTTCAAGTTTATTATCACCGACTCCTAAAGATGAGGATACAGATAACACCGATGTTTTCAAAGTTAGTGTTAGAGAAAGGTTTCTTGGGATGCATTAATTAGTGATATAATATACATAGGTTTAAAGTATTTCCTAGAATTCCTTAATGAGCTATTGAGATTTGCACTATAAAGTAGATAACATAGACAACCTGTGCTCCCTTGGAAAGAGGAACAGGAAACCCACTTATTGTGAGTTGTGTAGAATTGTGCCAACATTCTAGAAGACAAGACAGAGTGAAATCATTATTGACATTAGTTTAGGAATATGATCTTAAGAATGATTCCAATATTAGATCAAAATTACATTCAGATTTAAAAGATCAATTCTAAAGTTGCCTGTGAAAAACAATTCTTATGTACATATACACTCACACATATACATATATACATACATACACATATATACACACATATATGTATGCATACACACATCTATAAAGCTTCCAGATACAATGGAATCTTCTTAAAATTATATAATCCTTCCGTTATTTGGCAATACATGATTTTTGTAATAGAATTTATCAGACAAACCCTGCAATGTATAATAAAATAACACTTTTACAGACACTGTTTCATCATCTCCCCATACTTAGAATTAATTGAAGTGAAAATGTGTGTGATAAACACATATGCAGTGTATTGAGACACAAATTTAATGAGATAAAATGAGTCCTTAAAAGAAGGTTATATGATCGGAAAGCAGTAGTTTGATTAAACAAAACCGTAGGTGTTTTCTTCATTTGTTTGCTTTTTTTTTTAAACCAAGTAAATATTTATAAAAACCATCTAATCAACATCTCAAAAGTTAGACTGAAAACATGAGAATTTGATCTTTGATACTGTCATATATTTCTCATTAATATATGACCTATTTATACTTATAAAGCTGAGGGCATCCATAAGGTGAATGGAAATTTCCTTCGAATTCATTGTCAAGGATTCCTAATAATCAGCTTATAGAAAATACTGAATTTTTAGAAAATCATTTTTTCTTGGGAGTGCATCAGTGTGTGAGTTAAAGCACCACTTAACAATCTAGAGCTGTAAGAACACTGGAGAAAACCTATTGAGACCTCATCTCTCAATCCATTTGTCCCTGTTATATCATAATCATTCCACAAAGAAAGCTCCTGTGACGGCCTCTTTATGCTTCTGATCACACATGTTTATGCAGTGCTTACAAGTTCATCCCCAATCAACTAAATATTTGAACTTGTTATTGATGCTTTCAGAATTACTCTTTAATTCTGGCTCAAATATAGCTTTTTATCAGACATGTTAGTCATAATTTAATAATAATAGTATTATTATATCTACATCTTTATAATTTTATCAAGTTAAATATCCTACATGTAAAGTATATTTTAAATTTTAAAAAGTTAAATACACCATGTATGTATACATATTATACTCTATATAAACTGATGTATATAACTTACAAAGTATTCCCTGTGCTTTGCCAGTATCTGGTAAAATGATAATGCTTCTAAATCTTTGGGTGTGTATCACAGTCAGACAACATTTATATTAAATTCTACACAAATTACATTTTAGAAACATTTTAAAGAAAATGATGTACAGGACACTAGTGTCTGTTAACACTCTCTTACATAAACAAAAACAGCTCCTTGTTGAGTGCATTTAAAATTCATGAAAAGAAACACCACTAAATTGGTGCCTGCAGTTTTTTTGAAATGGTTTTCATACTCTGGGCTAAGATTTCAGAACAATAATAACAAAAATAGCTTCTCAGGTGTTCCTTTTTTTCTGTGATATTTCTAAGTATTTTTAACAAAGCAAGCTGAGAAAGCAAGCAGTAACATTTGTGACAATGAGAGGTGCTCAGCTTGTGTTGTGGGACGTAAGTCCTCAGTAAATTGATTCATCTACATGTACTTAGAGTCCTTGTTAGAAGACTCTGCCCGGGGAGATTGCTATTTCAAGGAAGACTGAAGGAGGTGTCATCTCAGCAGAGATCTACTGAGATCTCTAGTTAATATGTATGCTTGAAACAGTTGTGACCAAGTGTGGAGATGTGCTTTTTCCTCCTCTGTGTTTTTTTTTCTCTCAGCTCTAATGAACTATATTATCTTGTTTATATATATATATATATTCAACTTCATATGTCTAACTAACAAGAATGTTGTCCTTTCTCATACTTGCATAAAATCTTTTGTGACTTTATTATTGATAATGGGCAGGCTTTATAACTATATACAGAATACACATTTAATCATATTCACTCCATGAATTACAGTAAACAGTTTCTTGACTTGACACATGGTTCTTGAAATGACTGTACGGGATGAAGGACATTGCGTTGACGTGCAGACATGCTGCATTATACATTGACAATGCTATAAAAATCATCACGTTTATATCTAGGAAATGATTTAAAATCTAGCATTTCTCAAAACATAATTCACCAAACAATTCACAGAAGTAGTAATAACTTATAATGTTTTCAGTATCAGGTGTAATTTTTATGGTTTTAAAGGACTGAATGTGCCATATGTGTATTTAAGTTCTTAAATTGTGATGATTGAAAGAAGGGGATTTGTGTTATGTAAGAAAGAATAATTTTCCAGGCTTTTGAATTTTTTATACCAGCTTTAAAGTTAGACTTATGTTTTAATACTAAAAGTAGATCATCTTTGGTAGAATAGCAACAAGTTAAGATTAAATTCAATACCTTTAGGATTTGAAAAGAGTCTAATGTCAAACGCTATTTACTAAAAGCCACCTACCATTTGCAAATACAGAATTATTGAGGAAGCGGAATCAAATTTCAGAATCTGGAAATAAGTCATCCTGAGTGTCCACTCGGATGGTAGCCATTCTTTAACATGGCGAATGTCACGAAAGGTCACTGTGTGTTCTTTTCTTTAATCACAGTAGTGAAGACTGAGAACAGTTGGTGTAGACATTGAATTCTTCACAGTTCTGTGTAGAAGAGTCTGTGTTTTATTTTGGGATTTTTGTCATCCTAGGTATTTTGGAAATATTTGCTGTGTCTCAGGGGATTGTAGGAATACGAGGAGTTTTCAGCAACAAATTTTTAGCGATGTCAAAAAAAGGAAAACTCCATGCAAGTGTAAGTAGAACCACTTTATATTTGTTAAAGGTGCTCTGGAGATTTTACATTTGTAACAAAGATGAATTGATTTTTTTTCAAAATTGGTAGATAAGATAGACAATTTGCTTATGGAACTTAATTTTTGGGGGTAAAACTCTATGTATGTATGAACAATTTTGTATGTAAGTAATCATTTGAACTTACTTGAAAATATATAGAACCTTTAAAATGGTAAAGGATAAATGTACTTAGAAGTAGCCTTGGCACACTGGTTGCCATTGTTAGTTTCCTAGTAGGGTCTGGGTGAGACTTGTCACGGCAACATGCTATTCTGTTGCATTTTAACTTTCCATGTTTACCTGGTGGTCTGAGTGTTTAATAGATAGAGTCCTTATTTGATCTTATAGGTTATTCATGATGTCAAATGTGGTCTAAGTAATATACATTTCCATGTAAGTGAGTAAGAGACAAAAACCAAGATTGCAAACCCCCTTAGCTCCCAGAAAGAAATTGTACTGGATGAGCTAGGGGAATTTCCATCTTGTATTTTGTCACATCAAATATAATTACTTAATACTAATCTCGAATTGAAAATATTCCTTCACACTACTTTTACGATTTACAGTTTACAAATTAGTTATTTCTTGGCTCTTAGTACATCCAGATTCTATTTATTTGTATTAGTGTATAGGCTTTACACTTAAAAGTAATTTAGGGTTTTTGTGATATCAGATTTCTTCACACTAAATAATTTTAAAAGGCAATTATTTTTTAAAGGCAGTCCTTTAATTAATAGTAAATGAATAGCTGACTATTCCTTTCGCAATTTTCAAAGTAGATAGAATGTCTAAGTTAAGAGTGATATCAATGGACACTTCTTGGCCTTTTACTTTATAGAACTTTAAGAATCCAATCAGAATTCCACTTATTTGTATATGTAAAACTCTTACAGTTTCCTTTCCATTGCATCTAAAGTAACACTGTGGCTGTTTGGGGATTTAGTGAGATAGTACATAGAAAGTACTGAGGATAGCATTTGGTACCTTGTAAGTGTTCAATAAATAGTGTATATTATTATATGCAATAAACTAAATATAATGTAGATGTAGCAAACCACAATCTAAGATAAATGGAAACCCTTTGTTAAACTATTTAGTCATTAATTTCAAAAATTATAAAAGCACTTTATTTGATATCTGGGTTCTTTGCGAGGACTAACACAGTTTTTTTTTTTAAATGATTGCTATGACTGAACAACTAAAAGTAACATTACACATATTTAAGTGGGAAAATATTCTGTATCACCATGGGTAAAAGTCAGACATCTCATTTTGTTAAGAATAATATTTGATCCCTAAAAATTCACATCCCGGTTGGAAAGCAGTGACTTTTCCCGTTCTACTTTAAGGTTGTAAAAGCCTTCAAAATCTCAGCGTCAAAATGTATAAAACAAGTAAAAAAAAAAATCACCTCTTATGGGTTTGTTTGCTGTGGGATGAAAAAATCTTAACACTGAAAATATTATGAGTTGTGCACCAGTGCAATACAAAAACAGATGAAACTTGGGCCGGCATGAGGATAATTGCTACAGAAAGCAAAGTATTATAAATGGATGCCAATTAGAAGGGTCAAACTGAGAGGTTAGGATACATGATTCCTCTGTCAAATGCAAGTAACTAATTTCTAGAAATTTGACCCAAATGTCTAAGGATGACTGGTGGAAATAATGCAGATAACGCAAAAACAGCATCTGTTATTCTTTCTCATCTTGGCAGGCTGAAGTTATTTCATGGAATAATGACTTTTAGCCAGTACAAAGCAAGTCTTGCTCTTGTCACTCACTGGGGCTCTTTGATATAAAAGTCATTCTGATGACTTTGAGCCGAACCGTAGATAAAAAATTAAGCCCTACGATTATGTCCAAACCTACATTCTCTTATCTGAGCTTTTATTAGCACTTTTTCTCTAGATGGAAACCTAATTAAATTATGAAGTGATTTATTTTTAAAGAAGTCGAGTTTAGAAATAGCATTAATCATAGCAATTATCGGCTTTATGCCCAGCTGGTTTCTTTCCTGTTTTCACTGTAGCAGAATACGTTAAAAAACAGTCTTATAACTTCCATCGTGTTTACTTGACTTGGTTTTGATATTTACAAAATTACATTATCATCCAAAAACCTAACTCACATTTACTAATCCCTAGTGTTTGTGAGTTACTTTATATTAATAATCTTGCAAAGGCATTAAAGAGTACCTACCTTTTGGCTTCTTCTTCCAAAGTAGAAGTCAACAAGAAGTGTAAAGCATCCAGGTAACTCTGGAGAAAGTAATCCCCCTACACTCAATCGTCCATTTCAGTTCAGTTCTGCCAAAAGAGATTAGTCACCAGGCAAGGGTGATGTACTTTCATAGTTCTGTAAAGACCTTCCACTCATATTGTCTCATCAGACACTGGGTCGAGGAAAAAGTGTGAGATGTTTAGTTATTTTCCTAAGGTTACACAGTTATGTGATTGAAGAAAACTGTACCATTTTCAAATTCCCTCTTTAAATATCCAAATGCTTTGTCGGTTCAAGTTAGTTTAAAAGAAAGCATTGTGTTTGGGAACAAATTACTGTTTTCATGTGCTTAGAGCAATTACCAAGTGCCTGATTTAATATTTTCATACCATATGTAAAAAGTGATCATTATGGCACATCACTAAGAGCATTTATAGCACACTATTAACCAGCAAAGAAGAGGGAAGTTCTATATTAGACGTGGAAAGTTGTAAATTAATTTCCGCCTTCTTCCCTTGGATTCAGAACACATTAATTTGGTCCTTGCTTCCATTCAAACTCTCCAGTACTTGGTTTTAGTCCACAGAGGAGGGGATGTGTCTGCCACAGAACTTTACAGACATACGTGTTGTTTTCCAGTGTGATGTTGTGTTTCTTAGGGAGCCCTTTTCAAGATGGAACTTTCAAAACAGAAAAGTTTTACCTGGTTCCTAAAAATCTTCATGTACTACATGCTACTTTCTTTGTGTACCCAAAGATGGCACACTAACGCGGCAGCCCTGGGCAGTGTCAAGGAGCCGGCACTGGTGCTGACGTGAGTGCCCTGAGTGTTACTTTCACAATAGAAGTTTTACTTGAAACTCAAGCATGTGGACAGGTGGTGTTTTAAGCTCTTACCCCATCCCTTCATCTGCATGCCCCTCTCCTCAAAACCATTCTCAGATTGCAAATACACAGATAGCCAAATTCCTACCATGTAAGAGTCTCAGCACTCTTTTTTTTAAAGAATCTTTTTCATTGAAAATATTTTTTCATGCAATATATTCTGATTATAGTTTTTCCTCCCCCAACTCCTCCCAGGTGTTCCCCACCTTCCCACCCACCCAAAATCACACTTTTTGTCTCTAAAGAGAGAGAGGGGGAGAGAGGGGGAGGGTTATGGGCCGAAAGTGTATGGTCTTCTTGTCAAAATGTGCCAGGAGTTATGGAGACTAGGAGACAATAATTACTTCCCAGAGAGCCAGCAGGATTAGTCAGTCTCCACTGTGGCTCTTATTCTCTGTCTCAAAGTCCTCCAGATGGAGGCACCTTCTGAGAACAGGTGCCCTTTGTTGTCTCTCGTCTGTTCATGCTCTTTCTTCAGGTCTGGGGTCCTTTAAGAAAGTCCCACAGAGAACCTTTTTGGATTTTCCTTACACAGTTCTGATGTGAGCATGAATCCCTCTGGGTGTGCAGCTAAGCACACAGACCACTCAGCCAGTTCCGCTCCACACTTGTGTCACTTTATTTAATGGTCCTGTTTTTTTTTTCCCCTTTTATGAGTGATACAAATAGGAAAATCATTTTCCTGCAGTGACTGCCCACAGTGGTGGCTGTGTTTTACATGAGATAATATGTACAGAATATTTGGTGTCGTGCCTGGAAACTATTATTACTCCCTATTTAAACAGATCTTCCAGAATGTGTTCTCTGGCAGCTGGTTGATGATCTTCAATCTTTCCTTCTGATTTCAAGGTCAAGTAGCTGTGACTCTTTAGTTATTTAGAGTAGCCCAAATCCTACTCGCCATTAGCCTTTGTTCCTCAGGGTCACACTTTTTATGCACACAATAGTCTCTTATCTGTTACGCTTTTCTTTTGCCAAGGAGTCAAATTTGAAGGCAACATTTCCAAGCTCACATTGTCCCAGTGGCAGGGATTTCTACTGTCACAATTATGCAATTATTTTGGAGACCTACAGTCCATTTTAGTATGTTAAACCCTAGAGAACAAAAACTTGGAAAAGTTGGGTATCACATGTGCTTCAACCTCTTCATGAAGCATGCACAGTAGCTTGTTACATATTGGGGAAAAGTCTGTTGGCTTAACTATATAGAGAAAAGCATGTGGTCAGATGGTTATTTTCTTATGTCTCAGGGTTTTAGGGGATCATGTTTGGAAGGAAAGCTAATTGCGGAGTTTACGAAATAGGCTTGGAATGTGTGTTGATCAGCCCTGGGTGAGGACGAGAACATCCTCCTTTCCTGGGTTCAGAGGGTGCCAGCTGGCTGGCCTCGGAAGAGAGGCTGGACTGGACTTTAGGTGCTGGGGGCAGTGAGGAGCAGCCAGCAGCTCCCTAGCTCAGCATGTTTACTAAAAGGGGAAACAGAAAGACTTGAGCAGTACTTACCATCATCACTTAGAAAAAAAATAAAACCTAGTAAGACCCACTCTTCCAGTCAAGACTGTGGTTTATATCAAAGCATTTGTTTAGAATCGTCCTTTGCACTGTAAGAGCGGCTCATTTATATGGAAAAGTGAGAGGTCCAGTAATTTGGGATCAAAAATGAGTTTGGGGTTCTGCCTGTGCAATTAATTCCCTTATCTGACTTTAATTTTGTCTTCTGTAAAGTTGATGAGAAGGACTTTTTAAAAAAAATAAATTTGGGTAAAATGAATGGACTTGTCACTTCCAAATCCAAGTTGCCTAAAGCAAGTAAGAGTGTGAGATTTCTCCGATGGTTTAGGGAAAGATGCTTAGCATTTACCAGTATTTAAAAGTGGAAAGACTTCAGAGCAAGTGCAATGCTGAAGTGAGGAGAGAGTCCCAGCTTTCAGTGTTACGGAAAGAACTGTAATCTCAGTCAGGAGAAAAGTGAGAGGCCCGTACCTAACATGGGACTTCAGGCCGACCCTGTCCTGACCCTTCTGATTTAAAGCCAAATGATAGTGTTTGAGTTACTGAATGAGGTAAACGATGCATGCTAATCACTGGATATGGAGAAGTGCAGTTTTACAGGGCCATTGAAGAAGTGAAACACCTGTTTTCTAGCCTCCTTCTCCATACATGATCCTTACCTCACCTCCATCACTACCATCCAGTAAGCAGCTGGTGACGTGAGTCCAAGCCTTCATCTCACACCCACTGAAGCAGAGTCTCTGGAGACAGAGCCGGGGCACAAGCCTTTTAAACTATCTGCTATCTGATTAATATTTTTGAAGTTATATTGATTTCCTTTAAGTTGTTTATTTTTTTAGCCATTTAAATATGTGTCTAAAATTTATAAGCTCTCTGAGGCTATGTAGAACCAAAATGTACATCTGCTATCTGGTTGATTTTTCAGACAGTTCTCTCAAGAGGCGAGGGAGGGCTCATGGTTGGCGTTTGTCACCGTATTATTAAGTTGGTTATTATTAAGCTCAGTTTAGACATTTCTTTGGTTGCTCAATAGGAAGAAATGGGATCTGGAATGGTAAGATGTTCAGTGTCAAGCAGGACCTGTGACCCAGCCAGGATAGCATAGCAGGGCTCCCATGGGCCTCTCTATGACTTCCATGGCAAAGGGTAAAGGGCGGCTCCTTTGGGCGCACACTGGCCCCCATCAGGGCACAGCTGTACACATAGCCTGAGCTTCCGGCACATTCTCCAGCAGCAGCATTGGTAGAAGAGGAGGTGGGAGCCCAGCAACACTGAAAGGGGCTGGAGGAACTAGAGGCTGGGATCCATGCTCCCAGGAAACGGCCTAAAGCACGATTTGGCCAATACGTGTTTTCATTGCAATGTATAATGGTGTTTTTCTTATTTGGATTAAGCTAATTATTTTTTTTTTAATTTATAACTTTTAGGAGAAAGAAACCAATTAATGAAAAAAAAAAGAGTAAAATAAATTAAGATCAAATACCTCGTAAACTCCACGTTAGGCGCTGTCTACCCAAATTCACTCCAGTTGACATCTCTTTCATGCCCTGCGTTTTCAGCCATAGTTGTACATTTTGAGAACTGGTATTTGCGCAGCCCTGGTCTGGAACCAGAGATCCTTGGCTTCAGCCTTCCCAGTGCAGGGATTACAGGTGTGTGGCATGAACCTTTAAAAAGCATCCGTAATTTAGAATGGATCCCACGCTGTGAGAACAGACAGTAGCGTCAAAACACTACCATTACTTATTTTTGTTTTAAATTTTTTAACAAAGTATTAGATTTCATTATATTTTCCAGTAAAACTGGCTGTTATCCATTTCCCCTTTCCTTCTGTACTCCTGACCGATTCCTGGTAATCACCTACTGATCCCCAAGGCCGCTTCTGTGTCTCACGCCTGCTACCACACTCAAGTTCTGTAACACCTGAGACCCCCAGTCTCCTTTCTGATTTTGTCACCTGTACCCACGCTTACCTTTCACATACACTAGTAAAAAACGCCAAACAATTAAAGAGAACATGTGAATTTAGCCTTTCTGTGAATCAGTTCCCTTACTTGATGTAATACTCTCCACCAAATGATTGAAATTTTCATGATTTCGTTATTCTTTTCAGCAGACCAAAATTTCATTCTGTATATGTACCACATTTTCGTTATCTATTCTTCGGTGGATAGTTATCTGGGCTGGTTGCATTTTTCTTGCTATTGTAATAATGCAGCAATAAACATAGATGTGCAAGTATCTTTATGGTAGGATACAGATTTTTTTTTTAAATGCCCAGGAAAGTATAACTGGGCCCTCTAGTAGTTCCATGTAGATTTCCATAGTGTCTGTACTAGTTCATAGTCCCGTCAGCAGTGCCTAAAGGTTTCTCCTTCCTCCATCCCCACCACCACCGTCTGCTGACACCTGATTTTGTTTTGTTTTCTTTCCATTCTGACTGGGATGAGATGAGACTCGAAGTAATTTTGTTTTGCAGCTCCCCAATGGCTGGTGATGTTGAATGCTTAAAAAAAAAAATACATATGGGCCATTTGTGTTTCTTTTTGGAGAATCGTCTGTTCATTTCACATGCCCAATTATCAACTGGCAGTTCTGGTTTTTTTGGTGTTTAACTTTGGCAGTTCTTTATGTGTTCTAGATATCTGCAGCACAGCTGGTGAAGACTTTCTTCCGTTCGGTAGACTTTCTGGTAGTTTTTCTTTGTGTGCAGCAACTTTCCAATGTCATATGATTCCACCTGTTGATTCTTGGGGCTATATCCTGTGCTAGTGGAGCCCCGTTCAGAATGTTCTGGCCAGGAGCTACCACTTGAAATACATTCCCTATCATTTTCCTCTGGCAGTTTCGGGACCTTGGGTTTTCAGTTGAGATCTTTGATCCACTTCACATGTATGTTTGTGCCGCACGAGAGATGTGCTTCTAATTTAATTTTTTTCAGGTAGTGATCAGTTTTGCCAGCACAGTCTGTTGAATGGACTTTTTTTGAGCCCTTTGTCAAAAATTAGGTAGCCATCGCTGAAAATACAATGTTTGGTAATAAAAACGTCTTGCTGTCAGCGGCGGCGGCGGCAGCATATCCCCTCCCTCTACGTAATGATTTGGATAGTCAAGCAAACATAATTCAATTTGATTTAAGTTTTACTTGCTTTGACAGTTAGAAAAAGTAAGCTACAATAAATTAGTTGATTTGAATATTTCACTTTCATGTTCAACTTGGGGCCTCTTGATTGTAACTTGCCTTGATGCTTCTAAGATGAGCAGAAATTAAAGAGAAAACCACAGATAATTTCATTCATTAAAGAAGATTGGAAGGGCTTATGTGTATGTATATATATATGTGTGTGTATATATATATATATGTATATATATAGATATAGATATATAGCTTTTCCCTGTAAAAGCTGCAAATAGCATAGCATTTGGCCACACAGTCAGCAAACAGCTATCGAATCAATTAAAACATATATTTGAAACAAAGATAGGGGTAATTGTCTTTTCTTCTTCTTTCTATTTCTTTGAGACCAGTTCTCATTGAACTCCTGGCCGTTCTCCTGCCTTCGTCTCCTGAATGCTGAGATTACAAGTGTGTGCCACCGTGCCCAGCAAAAACAGCGAGCTGAGGCTTTTCTGCCCTAGTGACAGACAGTGGTGGGACACCGAAGTTATGAGTCCCGATTTCCGTGGCTAATTTAGCATTTGATTCACCTGCCTATATCATACCTTCTGTAAACGAAAGTGTGCATGCCAACTTCACTCCCCCACCAGGGAAATAATGTATTTCTATCATTTAAAAACTATGTACTTTGTTAGAAAACGTCCTATAATTTAAAGCAGAATGTAACATGAAAAGGACCCTAGTAACACTCAGTCCTAAATGAAATGTTTCCATCTAACCCCTCTCCTCAGTGCTCAGGAAGCTGTGCAGAAGAGGAGGCAGAAAGATTGTAAGAGCCAGTGGGAGTTCAGGACACCAAGGAGACAGTGTCTTCTAAATACAAGGACTTACACACATATAAACTCACACAGACACTGTGGCAGCCTGCACAGGTCCAAACCAGGCAGGATCCCAGCGCTGAGCGGTGCATATAACCTCCCATCCCTAACCAAGAAGCTGTCTCCACTAGACAATGTGCTTGTAAAGAAGACTTAGTTTTCTCCAGTGGGGTCTCATTGGGCACACAAATCACACCTAAGGGCAGGGCCCATGCCCCGTGGTAGACAAAAGGAACTCAAAGGTACTTCTGTAGATTTTATTTTTGTCTCATATTGCTTTGTTTGGGCATTTTAAAAGATCTCAGTGGTCTTTCGCTTGTAAATTATGGTTTTTGATTTTTGTTTTTATGGGTTTTGTTTGTAGGTGTGTCTGTGTTTCTTGTGCTTTTGTTTTTCCTTTTTTTTTTTAAATTCTAGTCTGTTTATTTTATTTGCCTGTGTGTTTTCTAAAGAGAAAGAAGTCATGGCATTGGATGGGTGGGGAGGATCTAGAAGGATGTGAGAGAGGGGAAACTGTGATCAAAATATATTGTTTGGAAATATTTTCAATGAAAAAAAGTAAAGAAAAATTACTCTAGAAAGTTATTCTCCAAGGTTTTTTTTTTTAATTTATATTGTTTTTTTTTTTTTGTTTTTCTAGACAGGGTTTCTCTGTGTAGTTTTGGTGTTTGTCCTAGATCTCACTCTGTCGACCAGGCACGCCTCGAACTCACAGAGATCAGCCTTGCTCTGCCGCCCAAGTGCTGGGATTAAAGGCATGTGCCACCGCTGCCCAGCCTCTCCAAGGTTTTAAAAGAATAATTGTATTCATTTTGGTAGATGTATACTTACTTTGGTAGGTCCATGTTTCCCGGGCACTCTGCTCTGAGAGGCTCCATGGTGATCATTGTATCAGACATTTTGTTTAGTCACCACCTTACCTGTGCGAAGACGAGACTACTGACAGACCTGTCTGTCTGTCCTTCAAGACAAAACTAGGTTTCCTAGTGAAAAAGGCCATGGAAAGATTTGTTCAAATAATTCTGGTATATCCTAGATGGGATTTTTCAGACAAAACACAAATTAGAAGTCAATTAAGACAAATCCAAACAGGTCTGGTCCTTTTTTCTCTAGCCTTTTTACTCAATGAGGGGCTGTATGGAACTTTAGCATGCTGTTATCTCTACTTGGTGTGACCTTTGAAAGATGGGCATCCTCAGAAGCCATCACCTTCCCAAATGAACCTTAGAGCATCCTTCAGAAAGTGGAGGAAGTCTCTATGCTGAATAATGTTAGGGGTTGGACCAAGAGGATTTTCCATTCTACGATAGAACTAATACATGTTTTTAAACATGGTGTGTGTGTGTGTGTGTGTGTGTGTGTGTGTGTGTGTGTGTGTGTGTGTGTGCAGGGTCACACACCCACGCTCACGTGAACATGTGCACATGTTCATGCGTCATACACTTCAACAGGTGACCTGTCTTTACTTCCTTAGAGACCATGAGTGTAAACAACACTAAATAATACAGCCCACTTCAAAAACCGGACATGGCTTTGTGTGCCTGTGTTATATGGCAACATTGCAAAATAAAATGGCTTGTGTTGGTGCTTGAGATGCTAAGGATTAAACCAAGAGCCTTGCACATGCTGAACAGCCGAACATTGATCCATCTGCAGCCCTGGCCTGTTGTTCTTTGTAAGGAAATGCTCCATGTCTTCTAAAATAGTTGTCATTTTATGGAGCCACAAACAGCTGAGGTGGTTAAGGTTTTTATTTCAAAATGTAACTGGAAGCCAGGTGTGGTGGCACATGCCTTCAATCCCAGCATTTTGGAGGAAGAAGCAGGTGTTCCTCTGTGACGTTGAGGCCAGCCTGGTCTACAGAGTGAGTTCTAGGACAGCCAGGGTCATGTAGTGAGACGTTGCCTAAACAAAACAAAACAACAAAAAACATAAAATAAAATAATCTGGGTCAGGAGTCCGAGGCTGTCTGATTCTTGTGAATTTGAGGCTAGCTTGATGTACATAGAAAGTTCTGGGGCAGCTTGGGGTACATAGTAAGACTCTGTCTCCCAAAAGTATTAAAATCAGACCCATGTTTATTTACACCAGAGGGGAAACCTTTTAAAGAGCTGAGCAGCCATAGGAAAAAAAATTAGATTGGATTTGTAAAGAAAGACTCTTTAATAAAAACTGGGAACAAGTAATGTGCTTTTTCCTAAAGCCGTATCCTTACAGCAGCATCCTTGGAGTAGACACAGGCTGACAGTTTGGGAGTTAAAAGACACGAGGAGAGGATGCCACATGTGGGGGTAGTCCTGTAACACACCTGCTTCCAACCTAGCAGATCCAATGCAGCGTTCTACCGGTCTGGTGGAATAGCCATCTATCCCTTCATAGCTATTGGGAGAAACTTGCGTGACCCCAGTGCAAAAGACGTGGTGAGTCTGTTGCCCATAGGTCAACATGTTGTTGGAAATGCTCTGCTCTTAGTTTTCCTCTCGTGGTTTCTTCCGATTTGCAGAAGCAAAAAAGAAAAAAAAAGTTTATGGGACTCAATAACTGATTTGTGTAAATCTCCTTGCAGGAGGCAGGCTTTCAGATTTCAGTGTGCGATCTGCATTGCAGGGGAAAGTTATTGTATTATTAGGAAAAGCAAGGAACAGAACACCTTTCTACCCAGAAATAAACCACAAGGGGGAAAGGCCACCCGCTCTTCTCAAACCCAGGAGCTCTGTGCAAAAGGGACCCTGAAACTGGAAATCTTGGTAGCCTGGACTAGTACAGGAACTCCTAAGCCATTCAAGGTTTTGGGCTCTTGTGTGTTTGATGGGAATGATAGATCCTTACCCTAGGAAAATGGGTTGATTATCACAGTAGCCACATAGGCAGAGCTTCTGCATGGGAACTAAATGGGTGAGAGCTCAGGAGGCGGTACCAGGCCACAGCAGGAAGACTGACGCACGCCTGTACTCTTCCCCCGACATATTCCCCCAGATGTCTCCATCTGGCAAACAAGCTCTTTGGGAGCTGGCACTGGCCTACTTTATCGACCCCATCTCTTGTCCTTTCCAACATATATCCCAAACGGAAGTCACACAGAATGACCTATCAGTGTTCACAGCGTCTGAACACACATTCCTGTTTCCTGGAGGTCACTCATATGCCTCCTTACTGTCTTGCTGCGCTCACTGCAGCCCAAACGTTGGCTTTTAGAGGGTTTTCCTGCACTCTTGCTTACCACCTCCACTGTTACCATTGCACTCCCTGTACACGGGGGTCACATTTCCTTACAATAAGCTGTACCTTGGTGGGTGTCAGCTCTTCCACCTTCCTGTGCGTTTCGAAGCTCGCTTGTCTGTGAGGATGTATAAGGTGCAGGTGAATCGCTGCTAATGACGCTGATGACTTTTTTCTTCCTGGCATCAGATGTACTTTCTCGAACCACATATGTGAAGATATATTTTTTTCCTGAAGAACTCTAACACATGCAATATTAATAGAGCCATATGCCACTCCTCTCTCAGCATCAAGAATCACACTGATAACTCTGAAAATGTGTGCTTGTTTCAAAAGAATCATATGACCCTGCTAACTGTGTTCCTGGTAGGATCTTGACCTTCTGCAAACCTGAATGTATTTCTTATTGGGCAATTGTTTCTTAGTAATCCAGTTCTTTTTTTTTTTTTTTTTATGACTCGGAGGGGAAAATCCTATGTTAAGACATTTTAGATACAGATTTCAAAGTATTTTAAAAACAGTAATTGTATTTATATGTATTAAAATGAGAATTTATAATACTTAAATCCAATAGTCCAGGCATTTGTGAAAACAATGACACCATATATC